>NC_049250.1:21748663-22058652 GCF_011100685.1 Canis lupus familiaris
GGGCCATGTACTGACCCAGGTTGAGTGCCCATCTGCGCATCTGCAGATGGAAGGTCATAGGTGGATGACAATTGAGCCCCTAACTATTTGTTGCTGGTGAGAAGCTGCTGGGGAGGTGGGGGCAACACAGAGGTGAGGAGCAAAGGCTCAGGGGTAAGACAAACTTGTGTTGGAGGGCTGGCTCTGCAGTTGCTAATTGGTGTCCTTGCTGAACCTCGGGTTCTCAGTGGAGAATGGAGAGGATACTCATTCGTACCTAATACGGTTATTGTGAGGATTAGATAACCTAGGTAGCTGAATGCGTGGTACATAAGCGCACCCAGAATATTTTATATATTAGTGTTATAATTAATATTACCATTATTACTCAAAATAATTCATTTATTTATCCATTCATTTGAGAGAGAGAGAGAGTGCAAGTGGCGGGGAGGGGGGTAGGAGCAGAGGGAGGAGAAGCAGATTCTGTGCTTAGTACAGAGCCCTATGTGGGGCTCAATGTTAGGACCCTGAGATCATGACCTAATCCAAAACCAAGAGTCGGATGCTTAACCAACTGAGCCACCCAAGGGCCTCTCAAAATAATTCATTTTGAACTATTACCAAGAGGATTCTTTTCCCCATAAATATTTGGTATTCTGCTGCACTTTGAGTTTTATTAGATCATGAAGGTAATGTCTCCGTGTAGGTAATAAGCTATTTTAATCTCATTTTTAGAACCAAACTCCTTAAAGGTAGCTAATTAAATTGATGTTTGTTGGTTTGTCCAAATTTTTATGGTAGTAATACCTTAAAATGGAATCTGGAATGCAAATTAAAATCTTAATAAGTCTATTTTGGGGAAATGGATCTTGATGAAAATAATGAAAATAAAAAGAATGAACTGACCATTACAAAGTTTGATTACAGCATAGCATTTGCATTCATTGCTCTTCTCCTGATGGTTGTCTTTGTGTTAATCACTGATACTAATATAACTGCCTGGAAGTTGAGCAGTTATAAATAGCTCTATTCTTGTTCACAAACAGTGTCTTTGCCTTGAGAGAGGAAAGTGATCAAACTATCACTTTGTGTTTTCCGGTTGGGCTCATTGGCTCATATTTCTTATCTAAGTATCTGTTAGTAGGGTATGAAATTGAACACAGATCATTGACCTTCTAAATCCCTTGTCATTATGATGCATTAACAGTAATATGTTTGATTGCAAATAATTATTTGGCTCAGGAAAAATTGGATTCAAAGTAAATGTAGTCTCAGCCGTAAAATTTTCCATGCTGAACCTCAAAGACATTCAAGTTTGTTAGAAATGCTATCATAACTCAGGAGTGTTTAGAACATTATTATTCATAGAAGCTAAATAGTTTTTTAATTACTAATTTTTCATAAGGAACCACATTTTCTGAATTTAAGATCAGACAAGTATTTAGAACAGCCCTTGTTTTTTGATGTGTAGATTTAAAATAAATAAATAATAAACATTCTCTCGAAATAAAAATATCAGATTTTTAAATTGAGGTTAACATTTTGAAAAATCTTTTCTTGATTAAGAACATGTATTACTAGATCTCATTTTTTTCTAAATTATTCAGTGTATCTTGCAGAAATATATAACATGATAAGATGATAAATGATTGAATGGATTGTAGATACGTAGACAGATGGACAGATAGATAAATAGACTAGAGGGAAAGATAGACTAAATAGAAAGCTAACCTAGAGATGATAGATGGGTGGATAGATGGATGGCTAGATAAAAGAAAGGAAATATGGGTAGAAAAATAAAAAGGAAACTGGGAAGATTAGCATATAAAATATTCATGACACAAGTGCTGGGTACAATTGGTGGAGGCGGGCAACAGGCTTTGAGCATTCTTAATGCTAAAGCAAACAAGAAAAAAATAAAAAGAATAAAATTACATAAAATCTGGGGGCAGGGGCAGCCCGGATGGCTCAGTGGTTTAGTGCCACCTTTGGCCCGGGGTGTAATCCTGGAGTCCTGGGATAGAGTCCCACTTTGGGCTCCTTGCATGGAATGTGCTTCTCCCTCTGCCTGTGTCTCTGCCTCTCTTTCTCTCTGTGTCTCTCATGAATAAATAAATAAAATCTTAAAAAAAAAATCTGGGGGCAGGACTTATAGTCCTTTACTGAGTAGATCCATTGGAAAGGGAAGAGGTATGTACGGTCAGCAGTTCATTCATTTACTAAACAAATATTTACAAACAAATATTTACTGAGTACCAGTTCTGTCCTAGGTGCTGGGGATCCAACTTGAACAGAACAGACACAATCTACTGCTGCCATGGAGTTTACATTGTATAGGGAGGAGACAAATAAAGTAAATGAATAATCATATAACATATACACATGTGATCAATGATATGGAGGAAAATAATGCAAGTAACAAGGTTAGGGAGTACCTGGGGTTGGTCGTTTCATTTTAAAAAGGATTTCCAGGGAAGGTTTCTGAGCAAAGTGACAAAGAAGTGAAGAAGCCCTGTGGATGTCTGGGGAGAGGGTTCCAGCAGTGGTGGATGCATGACTGGCAGCATGGCTTGCAATCTGGGTGACTTTGTCCTTCAGGGAACATTAAGCAATGTTGGGAGAAGAGTTTGGTTTTCAACTTTTAGGGAGGAGGTGCTACTGTCATGTAGTGGGTGGAAGCCAGGCATGATGCCAGGCATCCTGCAGTGCACAAGACCTCCCTTGACAACAAACCGTCTAGTTTGGACCACCTAGCCCCAAATGTCAACAGTGCTGAGGTTGAGAAGTGCTGGTCTACTGCAGGGAGGCTGTAGTTCAGTGAATTTGGGGGAGCATTGCAGGACATGTGGTCAGAGACAGGAAGGGAGTCCAGATGCTGGAAAGTACCATCATCTGTCACTGGGGCTTTCAGCTTTTCTCTTAGAATGGGAGCCAACGGTGACTTCTGAGCAGTGGTGACCTGACTCACAGTGTAAGAGGCTCAGTCTAACTCCTGTGTTGAAAATAGACTTTAGCAAGGGGAAAAGATGAAGCCACTTGGGGCCTATCCTAATAATTCTGAAAAGAGACTGGATCACGTTAAATACTAAAATTATGTAGAGTGAATGAGTACGTTATTTATCCAACAGAATAACATCCAGAGCCCTTAACATTTTGTGTCTTTTATCTTAAGACTGGGATTTAAACTGATATGTTCTAGTTGCTCATTTTTTTTTTACTTTTAGAGAAAAATTGCTGCCTGTCAAAACTTTGGTTTCACCAGAGAACAGAATGCCTCAAAAACAAAAACAAACCTCTCTCATAAGCATAAACCAGTTGTAAGAATGCTAGTAGTGGTAGATTAGTCTTAAGCAACCCTTGTAATTAATGAACTTGTTAGTGCTGTCTAAATAAAAGAGCATTTAGGAAAAAATAAAACCAAGCACAGACAAATCCAAATACCTTTTTAGATGCATCTAAAGAGGACTGCTTAAAAAAAAAATAAAAAAAAATAAAGAGGACTGCTTTTCTTTCAAAGTCAATTGGAGAAGATCGATAAATACAGGTTTTAAAAAAAAAAAAAGGCAAATCCAGATGCAGGTAAACATGAACTATGAAAGCAGGGAAATCCAAAGCCAAGAAAGTGCTGTAGACCTTGTTTGGCTCTAGTGCTCAGAGTGAGGCTCAGTGCTGACACTTGTACAAGTCCCCTTGCACCTCAGCTCCCCAGGTATAATTCCACACAAATGGAGGAAGCACATTTCTTCTCTGACCTTTACTATAGATAAATAAATGCATATTTATGTTTATGCATATAAATACATATGCTTACGATAGTTCATCGAGTACAAGTAGCAAGAACAATTTACAGGAATTGAAATAATATTTTTTTAGAATTTAGACCAGATTGAGACTATAATATGAAGCTCTACCTATTGACAATGTTATAAACCATTCCCCATCTCCTGCGTGGGAACTAAACTGTTTCTCTGGAAAGCCACAACAAATATCTGTGTAATCTTGAGGAAGTAAAATACTGCTGTTCGTACTGTATGAAAAAGGCATGGTCTTATACATTTAGAATGTTTAAAATCATGGAACACACCTGGGTGTTTCCTTTGTGGTTACTTGCTGTTCAGAAAAACTGCCATCAGGAGCCCTGATTTGGAGCTGTTGGAGCTACAAAAGCCTTTGCTCCTTTCTCTGTGCTCATCTCTCTTGGCTCCCCTACCCCAGATTATTAGAAAGGGAGGGAGGTGGTGAAGAGGGACCTCTAGAACCTCTCCCTTGCAAATCATGTCTCTGGGACTCAAGGACATGCTAGGCATTCATGCAGGTAAGCACATTGTGCCTCACGCTCCTCATCTGGAACATGGGGTGGTCACAGTCCTGGGTCCCTGGGTTTTGCTGGGGATTGAATGGCTTCACACATGTCACATAGCTTTGCAGAATACCTGGTAAATAGAAAGCACCAAACAAGAGGATCTGTTGTTGTTGTTGTTGTTGTTAGAGTTTCTGTCCCGGCCAAGTGGCAGTGTGTAGATAAAAGACGCCAGCAAGCTTTGTGAACAACTCTCAAGTAACAGGGAGAAAAGTTGCCAGTGACTCCTTGGAATTGTTCATAATATCAAAATTGGTAACATTTTAAGAAATCATCATGCATTTAATTATTTGTTTCTTCTTGAGTTTTCCGTGGATATTTGTTCATATCCCCAGTTACATCTCAAGCTGTGTGAAGGCTTAGCTCCTGTTTCCTATTTCCCTCTCTCTCATACTCAAAGTCATGTTACAGTGTGGTGCATATAAGCAGGTGATCAGTAAATGCTTCCTTTTTGAATATCTTCTTTAAAAACAAGTTTCATTAACAGTGAGAAAAAGGGGGGAAACCCCCTGAGATTTTATGTATAAATGATGATAGACTCTGATTTCTTGTAACAGATACCCACTGGGTTTTGCCAAGCAGGTTTGGAAAATACCTTTTTTCAGCCAAATAATGGCAGCTGACATTTGTTTGAATTTGTCATTTGATCTTTTTTAAATCTGCATTTTTCAAAAGAGAAAGGAAACTGGCAGTTTGAAAAGGCAGTCTTTTGAAACGTTTTAAAGGGTATGGCATTTCTATCTACTCAGATCTCTTCCAACAATTAATTGTCATTTCACATCTTCTCTGTCACTCAAAGTGGCCTCTTATTAGCCCACCGGCATTCCTGAAAAGTGACATACTGATGTTTCTCTGTGTGGAACAGAAGAAATGTCCACCCAGCCAGAGAGATGCCTTAGGCTTAGCAAAATGAAATCCTGCATTTCTGCCCCCTGCCTCCTCACTGCAGATCAGAAAAACTTTCACAAAATTAACTGCTTAGAAGTATGTGGGACTGGTTACCAATGCAGAACCCGTCACCAATTCCATTTTACTTTGAAGGACTATCTCTGAGGATCAGCAAGACTCTCTCTGTAGCTGCTTTTTTATTGTTGAGGTTCGAGATGGAGTTCCAGGTACTACTTAAATTAGGATTTCTCTTTTATATATAAGCCCCAGGTAATTTAACTATTTCACCAAAAAGATAATAAAATATATCAAGTGATATCATCTTTGAAACAAATGTGTTGAGCATTTTGTAATTTCTGTACTTAGTTAAAAGAAATCTTCATAGAAAGGAAGCAAGCAAATTGAGGAGCCTGGTGATAATGCAGAAATGTGAGATGTCTAGGAAGGAGACGAACATTAATAAGCTGTCATAATACTTTTCACACTGTCCTATTTCAGCCACACAGTAATCTTGTGAGTTGGGTGCTCTTATTTTCACTTTGGAGGATGAAAAACTAAAGTTCTGAGAGGTTAAGAAACAAACCTTGAGGCATTTCCAAACTTCCAGTCCTGGTTTGAGTGACTCCATTGCCTCTGCTGCGGAGACAGCATACATAATCCTTGGATAAAGAAGGCAATCTGCAGTCAACATTCTGACCACATGACATTTATTTAGAACCACTTTTGACTCTTAGAACTGGGGTCACTTCTGGTGGTCACATATTTAATTTTCCAGCCATCAGGAAATGCCCCCCCTTAAACTCGACAAAATAGGTAATATACACTGTCCTCTCTCAAACATGGCTAGGTACTCTCAATCTGAGATGAGCATCCCTGAGTTCTTTATTAAAATATGAGCTATATGGAAAGCAAAGATAAAATCTTAAGTTTTCTCTTTGACTAAGTACTTACTACCAGTGCATTGCTGTCAAGAAATAAACAGTTCGTTGGTGTTGCTTACCAGTATGTACAGACTAGATAGTGAAGAAATTAAAAATCTTGACTTCATAACCTTGCAAACGGTTCATCAGTGCAGCTTTATTAGGACAGCTTTACCCTATGCTTTCTAGAGTCACATCGTTTGCACAATGAGTGCCAATCCATGTGGGTCAGCTTGTCTGGCTCAAGAGACCGAGAACTTGTTGAAGACTGGGATTATATCTCTTAGTTCATTATTTCCAGCTCCTACTAGATGACAAGAAAATCATAAGTGTTCTGTATATGGGGGCTGAGTGAAAGAATGCATGGGTGAGCATTTAGTATAAATATTGCAAATGTAAACTTCAAAACAGGGTGAAACTTAATTTTTAAATCACTTTTTATTTAAGATTGTTAAGATTTGATCACATTAGGAAAATAGGACTGTTACATTTTAGTGAGCATATATGTATATGAGCTAGAGCCAGAGTTAACTTTATTAAAATAGTTCATTTAATTGAGGAGACTGTCTTTTCTCCATTGTATATTCTTGCCTTCTTTGTCATAGATTAATTGACCACATAAGCCTGCGTTTATTTCTGGGCTCTCTCTTCTGTTCCATTGATCTAGGTGTCTATTTTTGTGCCAGCACCATACTGTTTTGATTACTACAGCTTTGTGGAATGAATAAGTCATGGGAAGAAAAGCTATGGCATAGAGAATATAGTCAATAATATTGTAATAGCATTGTATGGTGACAGATGGTAAGTAACTACACTGGGGGTGAACATAGCGTAAAGTATAGAAGTGTTGAATCACTATGCTTTACACCTGAAACTAATAAAACATTATGTGTCAACTACACTCAAATAAAACTTCTTTAAAAACAAAATGATTCATTTAAAACCTGAAAGAGAATAGATTTAAATGTCTATCCCTATACAAGAAAAAGGCTAATGTTATGCTCTGTGTGCACTATTTTTGTGGAACACTTTTACTGAAAAGCTAATTTCTTGGTTGTTGGATTAGAACAGAACTGGCACCTTGAAACATGGTCATGTCTTTCAAACCTGAAAGTCCTGTCTTTCTCATAAATTTTCATAATGACACACTTCCAAGTTTATGATTTTAAATTTCCAAGTTTTCTTCCAGTCTATAATGTCTGAGCGTCTCTGGGAGGATTCTTCACCTTAAAAGAGACTCTTGAATATCATTCATCTCCATTCATTTGGACCATAGCCAACACTTAGTGAGCACCTACTCTGCACTAACCGCTGCTCTAAGCACTTTAATGGGTTAATTCACTTAGTCTTCACAACAAACCAAAGATACTGCTATTTTTTCACCCCATTTTACAGGTAGAAACAGGCCCTGAGTCACAGAGCTGTTGGCCAAGCTGGGTCTGAGCCCACAGTCTGCTTCCAGCTTCTTTGTACTGATTCGTTGGGCATATTGCTCTACTCAGGGGGAAGTGTGAAAATATGCAGAAACCATACCAACAAGAAGAGGACACCCAACACTAGAAAGGAGGGGTAGCTAAACTGAGCAGTCAGCCAGGGTCAGCACTAGCAGCTTACTACTCAGAGGTTACAGCAGTATTAGGTAGCCCTTGAATGTGTGAGTGTAGATTGCTACTCCCTCAGAATGTATGAAATGGATGATGGCAAATAAAGCAATTAATTTGAATCACTTAGAAGGCTTATTTGTAATTTTGGACTGTGCATCTGTTGTCTGCTTTAAGTCAAAGTTTGTGGTATGGAGAAACTTATGAAAACATAGATGTCTAGCTTTTCAACATAAATGTTCCTTTTAATATATGTTAGGACAGCGGTTCTTAATGGGGTGATGCCTCTCCCTAAGGAGACAATATGTGTAGGGAGAGGTTGTCTCAATGACTGTGGTGCTGTTGGCAGTTAGTAAGTAGGGGCAGGGGTCCTCTGCCATGCACAAAGCCATCCCACCTAAGGAAGAATTGATAGATTTGGGAAGCCCATCTAATTATCCAAATCTAGAGCTCTGTTGATATATTTATAAACCCAGTTTTAATCAACAGTGTTTTTTTTTTTCAGGGACCCCAACAGAAATACGTATCTGAAGATGAGTACACATACTTTTGCTCTGATTTTTGCAGGAGATGTTAGACATTTCTGAAATCACATCATCAGTAGCAACACTGCTCATGGGATTTGAGGCACTAATAACTCACATTTGCAGATACCATACCGCTTTCATGGTGATTATACAGCTCAGAGCAGGCACATGGGTGTTTGGTTCCAGTTATCCAACCTGAGAATTTACATTATGAAAATACAGATTACTTTATTATAAATTCATTTCCTTTTATCTCTTTTATATTACAGTTGGATTCTTATAATGATTTTTTAAAAAGTGAGTGTGTAGGTAAGTTCAATTATCCATGAATTTCATTTCAATATGGTAAATGAGACCACACAAAATGATGTTTCCCAAAGGAGGGGTTGTGAGTGATAGAATTGAGAATCCCTGGGTTCAATTCTATATGGAGCCATAAACACCCAGTCATTCATTTTACTCTTCAAAATTTTATAGCAACTTTAACTGTAGGTAATTTAATCACCTAAGAATTATCTCCTGTTTAAGTACCATGTGGTACAATTAACGTATAAATATACCATTTATCTGCCTTGTAATTCAAATTTCACAAAATCCAAAACTAATATAAGAATGGAGGTGTCTGCGGCGCCTGGGTATCTCAGTCAGTTGAGCATCTGCCTTTGGCTCGGGTCCTGATCTCAGGGTTCAAGATCAAGCCCCCATCCTGTCCCCTTGTGGAGCTCCCTGCTCAGTGAGGAGTCTGCTTCTCCCTTTCCCTCTGTCCCCCCACCCAAGTTCATGCTCTTTCTCTCTTTTATTTATTTATTTATTTATTTATTTATTTATTTATTTATTTATTTATTTATGATAGTCACAGAGAGAGAGAGAGAGAGAGAGAGAGAGGCAGAGACACAGGCAGAGGGAGAAGCAGGCTCCATGCACCGGAAGCCTGACGTGGGATTCGATCCCGGGTCTCCAGGATCGCGCCCTGGGCCAAAGGCAGGCACCAAACCACTGTGCCACCAGTGATCCCCTCTTCTCTCTTTCTCTCTTTTCTTTAGGATTCGTTCTGGTTTCGGTCGTATTGCGGGGCGGAGGGAGGGAGGGGGAGGGAGTTGAGGGCGGGGATGGGGAGGCTGATGGGGAGGGTTTTCTCTTTTTTCGCGGGGTCGTTCTATCTATCTCCTTCTCCCTCTCTCTCTCTCTCTCTCTCCCTCTCTCTCTGTCTCTCTCCCTCTCTCTCATGTGCTCTCTTTCTCTCTCTGGTGAATAAATAAAATCTTATAAAAAATAGAGCTATCTTACTGAGATGGTTTTCCTCATTTTCCTGCTGCTTTTTTTTTTTTTTTTACCTCTTTTCTAAAAGAACACTGGAATTAGAATAGAGCTAATACCATTGAGCAAAAGGGCAAAGTCACTTCTTTTAAAAGAAAAGCTCATTTTTCACCATGGTAACCAGCATATCATATGACATACACACCACATGGCCCGTGAAATATGAACCCTTTCAGAAATAAATTTCTACCAGAGCATAACAAGCTTTCATGCTAGTGTAGCAAGGACTAGAATAAGGTGACACTTCAGGTTGATTTGGGTCAAATGATTCCTTTTATATCTTGTAGTGTTTTTCTCACAGTTTGCAAGAGGTAACACTAGCATTTTAATTTTTTTTAATGCTTAATGAAAGTGAACCATATGCTATGAACACAAGATAAATGCATTCCACTGAGTCCTAGATACAGCACGTTTCCATTTCCTGTGAGTGTTAGGACCAAGAAAAGACCCTGAGATTTGGTCTTCTGTTTCTCTGGGTGTGTATTTGTCACTGTGCACCCAAATGAAAACAAAAACAGAAGTTAAAAATCACAGCTGAGTGTAGTATGCCCACAGCTACTGCTCTTTCTTTTAATTATGGTAGCTAAAACTTTTGTTTCTGGTTTAAATTTATGGTGCTTGACCAGTGACTAATAACGAAAAGGAAGATGAGAATCTTTTATAGGTTTGTGTCACATCTTGGGAGAGGTAAAAGTGAAAATGTTTCACTCAACTTTTAAATATCCTTTTACCCTTTTCGCTTGGAAACATCTTTTGTTCAGTCAGCTCTTTTCAGTTAATTTCTTTGAAAATCTCTTTTAACCATAATACTTCCTAAGTGTATTTTCCCAATGCTGGGACACTTTATATTCAGTTGAGCTAGTTTTATAGGCATTCAGGGGTTTCACAGGTCCCTGAAAGCTCTGGGTAGCTTCAAATCCAATGACTCCCATAATCACAGATTTCTATAGCCAGATACTGATCTGTCCCTTTCAGGGCATCCAATGGGTTATTAAGTGGTTTTGGAACCAAAAGGTTTTTTTCCAAGCATATAGATCAACTGAAAATATCTTGATAGTCTAGAGGAGAACTGGAAGGTGATGGGCACATAGAATAAGCTTCTTTTGAAGTTTACTCAGAAATGTAGTAAGAATTAAATACCTTACCTGCTGTGGAAGTAGAAACTATTTATTCTAGTAATCCTAATGACAAAACTATAGAATCCTATCGTATGTTGTCAGTGAAAAGTCAGGAGTTATATTTCTATTTCTTAATCCAATTCCTTCTCCTCAAATTTTCCTATCTGCATGGACATGAAGTCCCAATATTTTAAGGAGGATATTCAAGAAAGATAAGATTCTTGTACACAATGGGAAAAATTCACTGTAGGGTAATTAGACCAGATGATCAAAAGATTGAAAATCATAGTCATATTTCATTCAATTTTGGATTCCTTGTGGGTACTGTGGGGCTTAGTGGACACTCAGTAGATGTTTGGTGAGATAAAATTATTTTGGTTATTATTTATGTAAAGCTTTTCCAATTATAATGTTAGCCTTTTGAATTATAAGAATAGTATCACTGAGAATAATCTTATATAAGCTTATGTAACTAAGAGCTAGATAATCTCTTGAAATGAATATTTAGCTACATCAAAGTATACATCTAAAACTTAAAGCATAAGAAATTTACATTTTGGCTTTAGAGATTCACATTATTATTGAATTATGCTATGTCCATCTGCTCAAGTACTGGATATATTTAGGCTCTAGTGAGCCAAAATGAAAGATTCAATGGATTATTCATCTGCCTCATGCTCTGATACATAGAAACCTTCTGATTTGTAATTTTACCCAAAAGTTGTCTTTTCTCTTAGTTTCATGATAAGGAAATTATGAAATGCATACTTGGGTTAAGAATGACTTTGTGATTTTCTTCTTCACTCTTAAGGAAAACAGAGTTAAGTATAGTAGAGTGAGTGCTTGCAATGATGCTGAGTTTAAGAATGACTTTTCTTTTTCTTACAGTAATATCACACACAAATATAAATATATTAATATATACATTTAGTATATATAAAATAATTTAGTATATAAATTAATTGTAAGTGGTTCATTTCTGGATGCAAGGTATACCGAAAATTGTGGTTGTCATTAGGATTATTCACAAATATGTCTTTCAGGTGCCATGGCTATATGACTTATATTGTCCAGTGAAATGTGACTATTAAAGTGGGCAGACACTTTTAAGATTCAATGTGTAGTTTGCACATTTCTTTTTTCCTGTCTTGGTAAATATGGAAGTGTGTATCGAGATGGATCTTCATGAGCCAGGGTCTCTCAGTGACTGTTGAGCAGAACATGTGTTCAAGTCCCATGCCTTGAGAATGAGAAAGAGACTGCTATGTGTTGAGCTTCTGATATTTTGGTGTTTTGGCTTTGTTTTGTTAAAATATCATAACCTAACATACTGAGGGAAAACCTGAAATACCCATACAGGTCATTTTTGTCTTATATCCCTGAGGGAAAATGTAGGTTTGTGTTTGTGTAAGTATAAGCATTTAAAGAGGATCTGAGCGAATAAAAATGAATAAAAGAGTTTTTGAATTTGAGCTACGTTGAAATTTATAGACTTTTATTTTAGGCTTCTTTTGTAAAGTTGTTGTAAGAGAAGAGAACATGTAAAAAGAAGTTTTCTTTGATTCCATTGAATATTTGGCATGCTTGGTAGTTGCTGGTTATAATTTAAATAAAAAAAATAACAACTACTATAATTAGTGTTCATGGTTGTTTATAGACATCTTTTAAAGTTTGTATAATATTTACATTTAGAAAGATATGCTGAGCCCTAAATATCTGTGTGAAAAGAAGTACTTTAAAGTACAAAACACTATAAATGAAATATGACTTATGGAAAGAGTTGCATTAGATTCTTGTGTCCTCATGGCAAACTGGTTTTTGTTAGGAGAAGTACAAGCACACAACTTGAAGAGGTGTTAGATCTTCCTTTTTGGCTATGGAAAAGGCAAAAGATTCTGGGATCTTTAGTGACCAAAGGGAAAGATGTCAAAAAATTGAGCTGAATGGAAGAAAACCTAGGCTTTCTCAGAATGTGTCTCTTCTGAGGTGGGTGTAGGAAAAGCAGGGTAACTGCTTTCCTTTCCTATTTCTGTTAATTCTTGGACAACTCCAGGCAAGTAGTTGAGAACGAATGGGAGATCAGGGCTGTGTCTGACAACTGTCTCTTCTTCATAATCCTTTAGGAGATGGTGTCCGATGTGGGACCACAGGAGTTAGGGACCACATCAGGGTATGAGTGAATTTCCAAAAACCCCTTCCTCATCTGGAGCCATCATCTTTGCCATGGCTGAATTGGTGATCAATTCTGAAGACCATTGTTATGGCATCTAAAATGATTGAATCTGCTGGGTTATGGTTAATTTCATAAATATTGAATGAGCTACAGTCTGCCAAATGGCTTTGCTCTGTTTATTGGCCTCATAGGAAGAAAATGGAAACTAGTTCTTTTTTTTTTTTTTTTTTAATTTTCAGATTGAAGGGAAAAGGAAATCTCTGTGTAGAATGTTAGTTAATACAAACCTTTCAGTTAAGTCTTAGTAAAGGTGGTTTTGCATATCTCTACTCAATAGTAATTTGTTGAATAAGACATTACCTTAAACACTGTAGGGGACAGAAAGATGAGAAAAGTTAGCCTCAATTTCAAATAATTCATAGTCTGAGGAAATGATAATCTCATTCGACACCTCATCTTGATATTTCTTCTGAACCAGCTCCATTGATATTTATGATAGCCTTCAAAGAATTTGGAATAAGAAGATAAACAAATTCCTTATTATTGAGATGTAAGCTATTTCCAGTTTGAAAAATGTAAAAAATTTAACTCTACCAGAATAAGCAAAACTATTTGGTCCTGCCTTATTCTTTCTACTCACTATCATTTAAATGCATATCTATAGCAGTGTCTGGGCCAGATGACTGAGAAGATATTTTTTCAAACTAAATAGAATCAGGCAGGACAATATTTAAACACTTTGGCTTTTGATGAATAGTCTTGTTGGTATGATTGGCGGGGTGTGGAGGAAAAGGTAACATTTCAGGTATCTTAGGTGGTTATAGGAAACACAGTATTTGAGTTTGGTGGCTGTCCCCTAGACTTTTCTTTTGGTAATGACCCACATTTCTAGACAAATGTGTCAGTAGAAAAGCATACAAATCTCAGCAAGCTATATGCTCTTCACGTAGCAGTATTTTTCTTTACCTGGGGATCATTGACTCACTAATTCCAAGTAAGGAAATGCAGGGAGTACCAGAGCCCTCCGTCCCTGTGCTGCATGTTATTTATGAAAGTTCACTCAGCCAATTTACTTACTCTTTTTTTAAATAAAAAAAAATTTCAAGCATGTGAACAAATAGTTTTAAATATTATTGCAGACGAGAAATGGACAACAAGATTAGAAAAATTCCCTCAGTGTACTCACATTCATCAGAAGTGGTGGTTGACAAGCTACTGGACAAATGGAGACAGGAAAGCTCTGAACAACTGGTACAAGAACAAAGAGCCTAGCAACCTGGGACCATTTAGTGGAAGGGAATCATTCATAGTTCAGAAACCCTATGGGTGCTGCTATTTTACAAACAGTAAGACAGTGTGATCCTGGCAGTCTCCTGGGTAAAACAGCAACCCCTTCCCTTTAGCATCACCTTCAAACTCATTAACAGAATCCATCCTGGGCTAGTCCTGTTTTGCCCTGCCCACCATCCTGTCCCTCTCTGCTCCAGCCATTGAACATCTTCACATGATTGTCCTCAAATACATCATGTAAATCTCTTATCTCTGGGCCTTCTGGTTTTTGTTGTTGTTTTCTCCAGAAGTCCTTCTTGCTAATTTCTGCTCACACTTTGATAATCACCTCGTGTATCACTAGTTTAAGAAGATGTCATGGATCTAGAATAGATCCTAGAATAAAGTGGCCCTGCCATGTTGAGTTTCCATAATATCCTATATGTCCTGAATCTGGCTCATTCTACATTGTTTTGTAATGGCTTGTTTCATGGTTTTGATCAGGAGTCGGTGAACTGTGGCTTGTGGCCCGTGGACCAAATCCAGTTCCTGCCTATCTCTGCAAATAAAACCTTATTGGAAATAGCCTTGTGTCTTTCTGTGGCTCTTTTTTTTTACACTGGCAGTACTTGAGACAGATACGGTTATGCCCCTCCAAACCAAAAATATTTATGTTTAGGGCTTTTCTAGAAAAAGTTTTCTCACTCCTTGTCTCAAGAACAAGGAACACATCTACCTTATTCACTACTGAATCCCTAATATTTGGCACAGTGTTCATACAAAGGAAATATTCCATGAATTTTGAAGGAATTAACTAAAAATAAATATAAGGAAAAATTAAGATTATTACCCAACATCTTCCATGTGCTAGGTGTTGTCCTCTGTGCTTTACATATATGCTGGCATAATCCTCACAGCAGCCCTATGAAGTACGTATTGTTCTTCCTAATTGCAGCTGAGACACTGAAAAGTGAATAGATGATTTCCTTAAATGTTATGAAGAAAGTAAAAATGGCTTACCTGGATTTTGAACTCAGATTTTCTCTAGTAAGGTGTTCTGTCTAACATGGAGAGACTGTCTAGTATACAGAGGTGGTAAAATCAGAATCTGGCACTAGAATACTAGATTTAAATCTTGGCTCTACCACTTACTGCTTTCATGATCTTGTATAAGAAGTCCCTGAACTGCTCTGTGCCTCATTTTCCACAGCTGTAACAAGTTATGTAACTTTTCCAGCCTTTGTCTCTGCACATGATAAATAAGATGGTTTTAGCATCTCATTTGTATGTTGTGAAGTTTAAATGAGATATTATGAATATGGTGCTTTCCAGGTGCTTGGCATGTAGAAAGTGTTCAAGACATGTTAATCTTTGCTATTTTATAAAGCTGCCTCAAAATCATTAATAATAGCTTAGAATTTTCAAGAAATTCCTTTCTATTTATAACTTACATTTACCTAATTTCAACAAGAATTTTCTGCAGCATTTTGTTTTGTGCTCTGTATACTCTATTTATAAAGGTAAGGAAGTGGTTCGGGATACAACTTATTAAAAGCCTTATATCTTATTTTCTCTACTGAACTAAATAAATCATGTGCTTTGCTATTTGCATAATTTGTGCCTACCTTTTGGAATTTTCCAAATATCATATACATGATGTCAAAATGTAATGCCCAAATCAGCATGTGGTTTACCTCCTAAGGACTTTCTGTTGATGTTATTGACTATGCTGTTGGCCCTAGCATTGCAGGAACACTGTATGCAGCCAACTTATTTCCATTTCACGTTGCCTGAAGCTGGCATGCTTTCTTTTTATAGGGGAAGGATCAAGTCCCTGCATTAAAAAAAAAATTAAAAAAAGAAAAAAAAGAAAACACACACACACACAAAAACAGAAGTCTAGAATCTATATACAGTTTTGGAGGTTTTTTTCATTTGTTTGTCTTGCTTATAGTTAATGCATCAATGGGTTATCCAGGCACCATAAGAAATTTGGGGGAACACTGTAAAAACAAAAATGTAGCTACTCGGTGGAAGTATCTTTGCCCAGGCAATATAGGAATTGGCCTTGCAAGTCTTGCTTCAGGTCTGTCCCAGCTTCTTGAAAGTCCAACCTAACAGAGTAGACTATTTTCTTCATTAAGACATTGTTGGGGGCACCTGGGTGGCTCAGTGGTTGAGCAGTTTGCCTGGGGCTTAGGTCATGATCCCAGGGTCTTGGGATCGTGTTCTGCATCGAGCTCCCTGGAGGGAGCCTGTTTCTTCCTCTGCCTATCTCTCTGCCTCTCTCTATGTCTCTCATGAATAAATCAAATCTTAAAAATTGTTGGAAAAAGAATTAAGTTTATTGGGCAGAAGGGTAGACTTCGGCCCTGATGATATGGTTAAGATTATTTGTTACACATGGATGGAACTAGAGGGTATTCTGCTAGGTGAAATAAGTCTGTCAGAGAAAGACAAGATACCATATGATTTCACTCATGTGAAATTTAAGAAACAAAGCAGATGACGTAAGGGAAGGGTAGGAGAAATAAAAAGATAAAAGCAGAAAGGAGGCAAACCAAAAAGACTTAACTATGGGGAAAAAAGTGAGGACTGCTAGAGGGGAGGAAGGGGGATGGGGAACTGAATGATGGGCATTAGGGAGGGCATTTGATGTGATGAGCACTGGGTATTATGTACAACTGGTGAATCACTAAATTCTACCCCTGAAACTAATAAAATACACTATATGTTAGCTAAATTGAATTTAAATTTAAAAATAAATAAATAAATAAAGTGTCCAGTAGAAGAATCCCCCCAAAAAATGTGTAAAAAATTATTTGTTCTGGCTTCATATGAAAATATGAAATTATCCTGGATCCATGGTTCTAGAATTCACCCCTAACTTTTCCAGCCTGTGTGTCCCAACTCATAAACACTTAAAAAGAAATGGGATAATATGTTTTAGTTACAATGAATCCTATATTTTGATCTTAAAATTAGTACCTGTAAAGAAAGAGCATCAGCAAATTTGTTAATTATCTTTTAAATAATTTAGTTGGTGAATTAAGAGTATTTCATGTAACATTCTCTTAATTAACCATAATTTTAATTCTAAGTAGGAGTTGATGTACTTGAATTTCACCATTGTGTCAATTACATTGGCCTTTTAGTTGCCAGTAAGGGATTATCCTTAACAATCAGCATTTTGTTTTCACAAAATGATTCCAAAGATAAAACTCTGATAATTAAGTTGTTAATACACATTCCAGTGGAAATACTATCATTAGACCTTTATCAATTAGCATTTTGCTTCCTGTGACTTAAAGAAAGGAGAGGATTATCAGCCATGAATTTGGGAAAGGAAGCAAATTTGGAGTCACACACTTTTCATCAAACAGTAACATTGAAAGTTCTGGTTATGAACTTTATAGGCTTCTTTTTACTAGTGATATCTACATGACAAATTAAACTTCTTTAGGCTGGAAATCTAACCACTTTTGTATGGAGTCAAACATTAAATCTTGCATTGACTGCTGGATAGTGATTTGACTCATTCAACTTGATTACTTCACTTCCACTGTTACGTATTTAAGGGGTAAATACTCAGGCAGGCTGCTGAACACTGGAAATAAGACTATTATGCCAGCAAAGGTAAATCTTAATTCTTGAAGTAGACACTGTTGTGGTTTCTTGACCTGGGTAGCTTGAGATGCCAGTTCAGTACAGGACACTCTAACACAAAAACAATTTGTGAAGAATATCACTGGAGCCCTAGATAATGGCTCTAGATAATGTTGGCAGGCCACTAATGAAGACAAGAAGTCGTGAAATGAAGCTCCAGAGACATGCACAAATTTGCAAATATATGGTAACTTGCTTAGGTCCGCGGGATTGCAATTCAAGTCTGGTCAACAATCAAGTAGTTGAAGGCTTGTGCTTTTCCAGACATTCTCTATTTCTGTTCACTCTGTGTGTGTGGGCAGAGCCCTGGGAAAGCTTTGTTATCATTCCTGAAATGCAGAGTGTTCTATTTAGCTTAGAAGCTCTATTCTTGGTACTAATAACTGATATTAGGCAGCTCCAGCCATTTTTAAAACTATTAAGAGAGAATGAACCTTGGCATTTAATTTCAGAATATCTATATCGGTAACTAAGTGGTCTGTCATGATTATACCAGACTAAGTTTGGGGAGGTGGCCTCAATTTTGTCTGAATTGCTCCCCTTCCTTTGGGTGGCATAACACAGTAAGTTGAATTTCTCCCACTGACATCCATTACTGAATCACTACTAAAATATTTTGCTATCCTACTGAATTTTAATCAGGGGATAAGTGTGCATTTTTAAATTACTTTAATTTCTGTCACCCTCATCAATATGTGTTCATTTAGCTTTACAGAACATCTGTGTGAGAGAGTAAATGAATCATGCCACCTCATCTCACTCAGGGGATTCCAGTTATCTTTCCCAAAGAACCCCGGAAGATAGTGGCTTCAGCAACAGCCATTGACTCACAATTTTGTGGGCTGGGAGGTCAGGCAAAGCCTGGCCTGGCAGTTCTGTAATATCAGGCAGCATCAACTGAGGTCAACCAATAGAATTCCGCTGGCAGCTGGCCAGTCTTTGCTCATAAGCCTGGCACCTGTGTGGGGGCAGCTGGAAGGTTGGGCTTGTAGCAGCCCCTTTCCTTTCCCAGGCAGCGTCTGAGTATTTCCACATGATCTCTCTAGTAGGATAGTCAGACTTTCTACATGGCAATTCCAGCTTCCTAGAGACCCAGGTGGGAGCTGCAAAGCTTCTACTGACCTCACCCCAGAAGTCCCACAGCATGATGGAGCACTCCCAGCACCAAGGAAAGGAGACATGAACATTGTCTTTCTCTAGATGCCTCTGTCTAGAAGGAGTATCAAGGATTAAGGTGAGGCATGCCACACAAATCTACCATGTTAGTCACTGACCATGAAGCCATACCTCCCACAAACCTAATGTATTTTCCATCCTTCCCTTAAACTCTGCAAATTATCATCTTGAGTTTTACCTCTGGAATTTAGTCTCTGGGCATCTCTTGTATAACCTCCCAACTAAGGACGCTGTCTTTCCTGCATCCTCTCCATTAGTGCCAAAGTGATGTACTAAACTACATGTGTAGTGTGATGTGTCACTCACTTCTCATTCATGGCTCCAAGGGGTCTATAAGGCAAAATCCAAATATTTTAGTCTGACCCACAGTTCCCCCCCCCCCCCTGCCGCCCGTTATTTGGCCACAGTCTTCTTTTTAACCACAGTACCTACCACTTCCTCCCCCACTCTCCCCCACCCCCTGCTCTCCACCTTCCATGTTCCAGTGTGCTCTGGCCATGCTATTTTTCAGACTGCAGCATGTTCTTACATGACCGTGTATCTTACTTACCAGTTCTTTTCTTGAATATTTTCCATTCTCCCCATATCCACCTACTGAAGGTGGACAGCCTATTCATCTTTCAGCGTTCCATTCAAATGTCACCCGCCCTACACTCCCATAATACTGTCTTGCACTCCCACACCACCAGTGTAAGAATGGATCATGCTTTTGTCTCTTTTTTCTTTGTTCATTTGTTTTGTCTCTTAAATCCCACATATGAGTGAAATCATATGGCATTTGTCTTTCTCTGACTGACTTATTTCACTTAGCATTATACTCTCTAGTTCCATCCACATTGTAAAATGGCAAGATTTCTTTCTTTTTCAAGGCTGAATAATTCCATTGTGTATTATATGTATATATGTATATATACATATATATGTTATATGTATATATATTTATGTATATGTACATATACCACACAACATATATACCACATCTTCTTTATAAGCTGTTTTTAATGTTTATGTGTGTATCTTCCAGTAGGATGGAGCTCACTTTCTATTTGTTTCTTAATGCCTTCTTTTGAGGAGTAGTGTGCCATAGCAGAAAAAGTCAATGCTCAGAAAAATGAGAACCTTGAGTTCAAGTTCCAGATGTGGTATTTAATAGCTACACTGATTTTAAGCCTGTCTCATAATTTTGTAGAGTTGTTGTGGAAATTAGAATTAATACATGTCTTATACTTAGAAGGTCCTCCAGCAGTGAGAGAGATACATACTTTCCCCACAATCACCAAGCAAAGAACCATGAACATATTAATTGCTTAAAAAGTGCTTAGCAAGTGGATGTATTAATTAATCCCTTAGTACCTGTTCAAATGAACGTTTTTGGCAATTAATTCTGTATTTTTCCCCAAAGTATTTTTGTGGTTTTAAATTTTGTGTCCTTTCACCTAAATTCCAAAGGTCATCCCTATCAGGGATTAGAATGCTGAGTAGAAGCACATGACTTTTTTTTAAGTGTATCTTTCATTATTTTATGAACTAGCCATCAATCACACCTTCTCTTATGTTTTGTGAAGGAGCAGAAAATGATTTTTAACATTCTTGACAAGCTTTCCATGACTGCATCTTGATGCCAAGTTGGTTTTCTTCTCATAACTTTATCAGCAGTCTTGCTTAGAATATTTTATTTTGTTCCTGTTGTGCTGTCACTTTTGAGACAGCCAATCAACCTAAGTGTGGTTCACCATTGTGTGCCACTCAAATGTGCAATAAGAAAGTATTTGCAGCATAAGGATAGAAGATGAAGTTAATTAATAGAAGGAGGCTGTAAAAAGTCACTTGGGGGAATGTCAAGAAGAAATGTAATGCCCCATCGCATTGCTGCTGTGCTCGTTAGCAAGCCTGACACAGCATAGCTGTGATATGGTGGTAGCAACAGTGCCCACACACTCATCTAGCTTCTTGGTAGCTGGCTGGTGTCTTGGCTATACCAGGGTCTCTGCATAAGACATCATTAGGGGTTTTGTGGTGTTGGCAGCTTTTGATTTTGTTCATTGGGCTCATTTGGGTCATTATTACAAGTCTGAGACATGAAGACTTTTAACTATGGGGAAAACCATACCATGGACTTTTCTGAGGAGAAGAGATCAGGATTTAAAGAGAGCCATGTGGCCTTATTAGACCAGCTTTCTAAGCCATTGCTAAGGAAAGGAACACCTTTCAAGAGTTAGATGTTATATCCATACACAAAGAGATGTATATAGAGTATTTTTTTAGTACTTTGAAAACTGCTTTAAGAAAATTGTAGTAAGCCTTTTGTGTTACACACAAAGTAATTTACTTGCAGACCAATTTCACTGAAAAGAAATCTTCCAAATGAATCTTTTTTCCAATTTGTCACTTTATCTCTGTCAAGATGTGTGACTCAATAAAGATGCTAATGATGGCTGGTGAGTGTAATGGTATAGACAAGTGATAATTACATGGAATTTATTCTTATAGGAATATAAAAGTAATAATTTTAGACTAGTTTTTCAATAGAAACTATAAAAATGTCATAACCTTAATATTTTCTAAACAAAAGAAGTGCCACTCCAACCATTAAAAAAAAAAAGACCATTTAAAAATTAACCAAAATATTACCAAATAAAAATATAGACTGAAGTAACAACTTACTTTTCAAATTGTACAATGGCAAAGAGTGCAAAGACTTAAAAAAAGTAAAAGGACTCTGTGCTGGTGAGGATGAAGTGCGATGGGACCTCAGTACGAACTAAATTAGTATCATTTTCTGGAAAACAATTTGGTGGCATTTTCATATCCTTTGACCCAGTACTTTTATTTCTAGGAAATGATCCTAAGGAATAATAAGAGACTCACTCAATATTAGGTGTAATATTCTTTCACAGAACTACATAAGAGAAAAAAAGTAGAAACAATTATAGGGGAATGATTAAATAGTAGTGACAAATCCATGGAATCCCATATACTGCTGATGAATAGTTAGTGGTATCTGAACATGCTCATGATTCAAGTAAAAGAAAATACAGAATTGTAGATAGAATACTGTACCATTGCTTAAAATGTATAATATTTTAAAAGATAGAAAAATGTACAAAATGTTAATGATTATCCATAACTAACAGAATAATGGTGGTTTATTATTTTATCATTATTAATATCTATCTTATTAATTATTAATTTTTTACAGTCAGAAACAAATGGAACATTAAGTTTCTAGAGAGAGGTCCTTAGCTGCACAACCCTTTTAGGTTTGGCCCTTTATGAGGTTGTGGGTTGGTCTGTTTGGCCAGCATGTGATTTGCATGGAGGTCTAATAAGCCATGGTGGTGAGATCGTGAATAACCTCCAGGGATGCTCTCCATGGAGAAATGATCCAAACAAATGGAAACAGATATCTACCACTTAACTGCCACAATCTGTGATCAACCATATAATAAAATAATGTCTGGAAAGCAAAGCAAAAGTTGAGGTGGGAAAGTGTACCTCAGATGAGAGCTGGGCTCTGGGTTCTGGGACCTCATTGCTGAGAATGAATACCTGCTGATGGGCTGGATGTTAGAAGGAAGACTGAGCTGGAACCAGCTGGGGCCTGAGATCACAGTCATATGGCTGAGAGTATGGTCTGGCTAAAGAAGAGCCCGGGACAAAATCAGTTCTAGAATGCTGGACTATACTGTGTGTTGAGAGAGGGAAAGATGATAAATAACTAGGTAACTACCTCAACCACTGACTAACACCAGTCAGTGCTGTTATGAGTGGTGTTATGAGGGACCTCATAAGCCAGGTCTCTTATGAGGGTTCTTCCAGCAGGGTTTGGGGCAGCATGGGCAGTGGTAATGCTGAAGAAGTGATCAGTGTCAAAGGCAGCCAGAGGAGCAGTAGCCATTGGAGTGAGGAGAAGGACAGGGTTTGGGTGGAGACCAAAGCAGAGGCACTTGAGCAGCAGAATGGAGGGAGATGGGCTTCATAAAGTAGAAAGGACTGTCTTCAGGGTATTTCAACGCACTCCAATGACCCTTTGTTTCCAAAGGCAACAATTTGGGGTAGAGATGGAGGGCTGGGATTTTCACAATGCATTTATTGGAGACTGGGCTAGAGAATTTAATTGTGTTACTGTTATAGTGACTCATTCTTCACCAATGCATTCCCAGGTCGGCATGTCCTGGCAAATGCAGATATATTGAAATGTATAAAGAATAATGAGGATAAAGCACTTCATTGTCTCTATGATTAACAGTAATACAATGAGCAAGAAAATATGATTTTTGGATTTATACTTTATGATATATTTAGAAAATAATCAAGTCTTTTTCTTTTTAACTTTCAGATATAGCTATAGAAAATTTGCTTTCCCTAGTCTCTGGAGATTTATCACTTACATACTGAATAATCAGTCTTAGGAAGGAAGTCTATTTATTGCAAAATGGAGAAGATCCATACATGCACTTCATATAGAAGTGAAACAAGATTATATAGGAATATGAAATACTATTAAAAAGTTTAGCTTGTCTAATACATTTTGAACATATTTATAAAATGTAAATTATAATTATAAAATTATACTTATGAAAGAAAAGTGACTTATTCACTTTGTGTGTCTGTAAATGAAAAGGCAGAAGTCATCATTCATCATTATTAAGCAAACATTTGTTGAGCATCTTCTATGTGTCAGGCATTGTTCAAAGAGCCAGTGGTTCAGTGTGAACTGAGAAGACAAGATCCTGCTCTAATGGAGCGTATGTTCTCATGGGGGCAGAGTGTCAATAACCTGAAATTTTTTTGCTGATATTAATGAGCTATTCAGGGATTTTATTTTATTTTATTATTTTATTTTATTTTTATTTTTATTTATTTTTATTTTATTAAGTAGGCTCTAGGGCCAACATGGAGCTCAGCACTGTGCTTGAACTCATGACTCTGAGATCAAGACCTGAGCTGAGATCAAGAGTCAGATGTTTGACTGAGCCATGCAGGTGGCCCTGATCAGGGACTTTAAAGCAGAGAGATGTGATAGAGACTTCCAGGGCTACTGTAGATTGTATAGTAGGAGAAAACCTCTTGGAGAAGAAGCCTGTGGTATGTACACTTAAAGCAGGATGCAGGGGACATTCCCAGCAGAGAGAGGAGTGGCTGGGATGAGGAGGTGGGAGTGACCAAGGAAGTAGGGAAGGCCAGGTGACACAGAGCCCTGTTGGCCAGGTAGAGGTGGCTGGACATGATTTTGAGTGCAGTGGTCAGATATTAGTTGGTGGTAAAGCAGGGGTGTGATGAGATCTGATTTCTACTTTTAAAAATTAACTCTGGGAAAAAAATCACTCTGGCTGCTATGTGGAAAGTGGACTGTAGGGTGGCAAGAGTGGAAGCAGAGGGGATGTAAGTTAGAGATGCCCACTGGTGTCGACCTGGCAGCTAGCATGTATAGATGCAGGGAAGGGAGCCCAGGAACTAGCCTTAGAACACTGCTGCCGTGGAGAGGTTAAGCAGAGGAAGAGGAGGCAGCAAAGGAGACTAATAAAGAATGACAATTCCAGTGTGGTCTCTTAGAAGATATAAAGCACAGTGTTTCAAAAAGGAAGGGGTGAGGCATAAGTCCAGGGGCTGGATATAGGATACCACTGCACAGATTAATTAGGTGGAAACCAGGAGCCTACTCAACTTCACAACCTGGCCCAATTTACAGTTATAAATATGGATGTTAGCCTTCCAAAGATTGTGTGAAAAGATGGCTTATAAGTAGGAGCACGATGAGTAAACAAGTGATTTTACTCAACAGCATAATGTGGTGCAATTATATATCACAAGTAATTTTCTATGATGAAGGTATAACTAACTTTAAGCCAGAGTGATGTGGTGGGGAGTGGGTGAATTGTTTAATAGAGTGTTAGAATGAGAAGAAGTCTCAGAGGTTGAGAGTAACACCTCTTTCATTTGACAGATGAGAAAATTGAGTCCCAGAGCATTTAAGACAACTTGTTCAAGATCATGTGGTTAGTTAGTGGAAAAGCCCAAGGTGTAACCTGGATCCATTGGCCAAATAGCTCCCCTAAACACGCACACACATTTTCACACATATTTACAAATACATACATACATATGAGCACATGGTATCAGGTGATAGTTGCTTGCTTTTAAAAGTGATTTAAAAGGGTAATGCTGAAAAATAATGAACTCTCCTGGAACATTTTTAAAGGCTTGATTCATAAAATTTCAGTTAATACTTTTTTCATGAAGTTTCCTTATAAACTGTGCTGTATTTGCCTTCTAAGGAGAAAAAAAAAAACAAAAACAAAAAATGCTTTATTCCTTCTGCATAAAAAACATTAGTGAAAGAAATCTCTGCATCAAGGTTTGTAATTTTATTTTTTTCCCACTAGGTACAAGAATTTACCCATAATGAATATTATTAGGATTTTCTGCTGTTCTTTTATTTGTGCTTGAACATAAACCAGAGTAGACACAGTTAAAATAAGACTTGGAATGTACTGCAAAATAGTATTAGGCAAAAAGAGCAATATAGAAATTTTAAATATTTTATGTTACAGTGTCAATTAGGTTCAGTTTACTATAATTTGATTTTCAGTTCTTGAAATACCTGTAAAATATTTTAGACCATCAAGCACTATGCCCATGTACATTTATCTAGACATTTTTCTTTATGGTCCCCAGTTGAATACAGCATTATCATCCAGACCTCTTCAGTGGAGCCACATTGGCGGTCAGCTCCAGGGCGCCATTCACTAGAACCTGATCTAGGGACTGCTATTCGCATAGAATATGCTCATGGCTCCCTGAGACTTGTACAAAGTGTGGTCCTGAGTATCTATCTATCTATCTATCTATCTATCTATCTATCTATCTATCTAATCTATCTATCTTATCTATCGTATTCTGAAAACCTAAAATAGTTTTTTCTTGCTCCTATTAAAGTACAATAAAATTATAGTATTTGAAAAGAATTTGGTGACTTTTCTGGCCATAGTGTTATGATAAGGCAACAGCGAAAAAAATCTATGAACAGAAAAAGATCAGAGTGAGAAGTTGTTGGAAGGAAAAGATGATGACTCTTAAAGCACTTCAAATCACTTCTCTTGAAAAGTAGATGTTGTACTGAAATATAATCCCCGTGGCTTCAAGGGTTTAACTTCCCAGTCTTCCTGCTTAAATCAGTGGGATCGCTTCTTCCAGCTGATGTACAGGCAAACTAGGCTTCAAGCTAGGAGCAAAGTTTAAAACAGAATCCAGGTTTTGAGTAATTGAATTTATAATGATGAATTTATGATGAAGATTTATTTCATATTTTTTGAGTTTACCAAGGATTATTTTTTAAAGATTTTATTTATTTGAGAGAGAAGGATGGGCAGCCCAGGTGTGTCAGCAGTTTAGCACCGCCTTCAGCCGAGGATGTGGTCCTGGAGACCCGGGATCGAGTCCCACCCACGTCGGGCTCCCTGCATGGAGCCTGCTTCTCCCTCTGCCTGTGTCTCTGCCTCTCTCTCTGTGTCTCTTTGTCTCTCATGAATAAATAAATAAAATCCTTTTTTAAAAAAAAGAGGGAGAGAAAGAGGGTGAGCAAGAGAGAGAGAGAGAGAACAAAAGCAAGGGGAGGGGCAGAGGGAGAGGAAGAAGCAAATTCCCTGCTGAGCAGGGAACCTGATGCAGAGCTCAATCCCAGGACCTCAAGATCATGATCTGAGCTGAAGGCAAACACCTAACAGATTGAAACACCCAGGCACACCCATACCAAGCATTATTTTTAAAAAGCTTAGACATGTAGTTGATTTGTCTCTTTCTCAAATTTTCTAAACAAGTCATGACTAAGGAAAAGTGAAGGATGTGATCTCCTATTACATATTCAGTAACAATTCCACTAATAATAACCAAAAGTTATATAGCACTTTGTATGTGCAAGGCACTGTTCTAAACACTTTGCAAGTATATTAACT
Source organism: Canis lupus familiaris (assembly GCF_011100685.1). NCBI lineage: Eukaryota > Metazoa > Chordata > Mammalia > Carnivora > Canidae > Canis > Canis lupus. The sequence continues at coordinate 21,775,613 of NC_049250.1, forward strand.
CAATCCTTACAACCAGCCATAGGATGCAATGTCTGTTATTAGCTCATTTTGAAATGTAGGTGAGGAATTAAGACATCATTAAATTAAAAAAAAAAGACATCATTAAATTAAAAATGGAATCATTCCAGAGGAAAACGAAGGAAATTAATGATTAGATGGGGTAAATTCAGAAGATAGCTTACATAAAACAGGATTTTGGTATTTTAAAGCATGTAAGAATAAGAGAGGCAGCTTGGGTCATAGAAAAGATAACAGGGCGACTTGGGTCAAATCCAATGAGATCAGATTTGTAAGGAAGTGGTTTTGTCTCAAATCAGTACTGACTTCACAGGCTGGCCTTAAGTTGGAGAAACCACCTTTTGACACTGCCTTGTCACTGATACTGATTAACAACAGTGATGCTCAAAGAATCAAGGTGTTTATGTTGAGATTACTGTAGACTCATGTATCTGTCATTTTCTAGGGAATAAGGAGCACTGAGTAAAAGATATGCTATACATCTTAAAACTGAGGCCATATTTCAATTCTCATCATATTATCAGTATTTTTTTTAAAGATTTTATTTATTTATTCATGAAAGACACAGAGAGAGAGGCAGAGACACAGGCAGAGGGAGAAGCAGGCTCCAGGCAGAGAGCCTGACATGGGACTCGATCCCAGGACTCCAGGATTACACCCTGGGCTGAAGGCGGCGCTAAACTGCTGAGCCAGCTGGGGCTGCCCTTATCAGTATTTTTAAATAAATTCCTGACAGTTATGCAAATTGTTGATCTTAAAATACCATTTTTAATGTTGATTGGTATTCTGAAGTGTTAGCTGTATTAATTTTGCCAATACCTTTACAAAGGTCACAAACCTAGAGAAGTCTCTTAAATATGGATGGAGTCTCCCTGTTTCCAGATGCCACCTGAGTCTCACCACCTTTAAAGTTGCAGCTCTTGAGTTTTTGTGACCTTGGCATATTGAAATCCCCTATCTGAATCTATCAACTTCCCTCGTGTACGTTTAGTCACTTACGTGTATATTTTGCAATATATGATCTTTCAATGAACTATATTTCCTGTGATGAGAAAGATTCCCTTGCCATGTGAGTTGTAACATATAATATAACCTGTGTGGCACATTGATGGACAAAAGGACATGTGTAGCAATTTGCTTTGTGGCAAGGCACACTGGCTGTTCACAATGGACTATGTAAGGAATACCTTCTTATTGCAGTGTACCTTCCACCTTGCAACACCTAAAGATGTAAATATGGTTCTTTCAGTTTCAACTTTTTGCTCTGTACTAGTTATATATAGGAAAAGAAAATATCAGGCCTTAGCTCACTCCAATTAAGACTTAATATCCTAGGTGGCCCACTTGCTGCCTTTGAGGAATCCATTTATTTTTTCAGATTCTCACCTTCCTCATTTGCAAAAAGGGACAATAGGATTGTGATAAGGATGAAATTGGTATTAATTCAGTAGTATATGTGCCTAAAATCTGTTTAACAACTCACTAAATGCTAACTACAGTATTATTTAAAGTCGAAAAATAATGCTAGCTTACTGTTACAGAGTTCAAATAAAACACACAAACGTTGAAAATACTAATACAAATACAAATGTCAAGTACTCTTAAATAATATATCCTATGCCATGTCATTATCAACTCTACATTTTTCTTAAAATTCATAATTAGTAAATTCTGTGACTTTTCTCAACTCATTGCTGTTCCAACAACATTAGAGATTAACATAAAAAGCCTGACTGTTGCCCCATTCCAACTTAATTCCCTAACAAGTAGGAATGTATTTATTATTCTAAGATTGCAGGATTCAGCAATGCTGGGTTCTGGGTGAATCGTGATCCTTAACCTGGTCACAAGTGACTAAAGATTGGTTATACAGAACTTTTGGCAAATGTAAACATAAGCAATATAATCTTTGAAAATGCAAGGAAATAAACCTTTGTTGAAGACTTGCTGGACAATTTATAGAATGAGACATCCCTTCTAATTCTTCTTTGTCATTTCCAACTGATGAAAATTTTGTCCTGCTTTCTTCCTCCCTTTTCTATCTCTTTTAAGCAAATTGTATCATGGAATATGCTACAGGAATTAGAAGCAAGTGCCCCTGAATATGTGGTTCTAATTTGAATCTTAGTAATATTCGACACTTTGAAGCAGACCGTGCCAGGAACCCAGATATCAGGGTCAAAGTCTAGAACAAAGTAAATAGAAACAGTTGCCTTGGGCTTTGTGGAGGTAGAATGGACATCTGAATGCTGTGGATTAAAAAATTGCTTTTTCCTGAGGCAAGTATTATTGTAGTCCTTAGAACTCCCAGGTTTTTTCAAGTTTTAACTTACTAGAAATTATTTTTTAATATAAAGTGCATTGTGAGAAGATAATCTGTAATGTGCTTTTCAGTATATGTCATAGATTCCGCATGTTCTAACACTTTTTTGGAAAATTAAACATGATGGTGTCATTAGAAGATACGATCCCCCATTGAAATAATATTCTATAAAGTTAATGTCAGTTGTCATTTTATTCATTCACACTCATGCATACACATGCACACACACATGCATACACATTTGCACACATGCACGCACACACACTTTATAGAATTTTTTTAAAAATCTAGATAACAGTGGATGAAGAACTGCTCCATAGTTACATATAGACTAATTTGTTTGTGTCCTACTGCTTCATTGTAGGGTTTTCCACACTATGGCTAGATTGAATGAATCTGAATTTAGAAAGATAAGCTGAAAATAAAAATGAAAGCATTGGATTTCCAACAGGCAATTATCTTCCAGCTGAACTCAATCATAACAAGCAAAAACCAGATTATCACATTTGGCCTCTGCAAATCCTTAGGGAATCTGCTACTATGCTATGATAACTATAAATTTATATTCCTTGGAAAGAAGGTTTTAGATTCCTTTCACACTGATCCAATACACACTGAGTCACTGACAGACTATGAGTTCTGTGTTATGTTGGTATAAAAAAATATTTCTGATCAGTCCCATGTTTCTCCAGCATTTAACTTAGAAGAAAAACAACATAAAAATAAAATCCCTCTTACATCATATCAGTGTTTTGCTGTGTATTAAGATCTGTCTATCAGTAGAGTATGCTCAACTGGTGAAACTTCATGCCTCAGTTGAAGCTGCACTCCCAGAAGTAAATGTCAACCTACTTTGGCCTATCCCAGCCATCCTGGGATGTCTGAGACCCATTTCCATCCATCTAATGCAGTTTCATGATAGCTCTGATGTGGTTAAACAGCGGATGTGTCAGTTGCTGCCAGTTGGCACATTGAACATTTAATTAGCAGAGTTCTTTCCTCTGCTGGTAAATTCTGAATGGTCCACGTTTAAAATTCATCAACAGAATGAAGCAATGCGGAAGAGTGGTTTCTTGAGCTCTTGCAGTTATTTAGATTGAGTTTTATCCATTCTCAATACGCAGAGATTATGGGTTTAAACTCCCACATGGCTGCTGAGATAATGACACCAACTTAAAGCATAAATGTGGACCATCTAATTTTAGTCGGGTGAGCCGTGAATTCTCCTGTAGAAATGCTGCCTGTCATCCTCCTAGGAGGGACAGGGGAACATACCGAGTCACACCATTGATGCAAACTACTTTTGCTCTTGTAACAGTGTATAATGCGCAGTCTTCATGAAGCAGCTCTTCCTTCTGACAACATTGTCGTGTCTTCTCCCAGTACTGTGGATTTGGTAAAAAGTAGTTTTATAAGATATTGATTAAATGTCAAATAGGAACAAAAGATCTTTTAATTTGTTTCTAATATATTTCTTTTAGCTCCCACCATGAAAGGATTTTGTTGTTGTTCTGAAGGGTGAATGTATGATGGTAAATGAATCAGAGAGGCTTTGGGTTTAAATTCTAGCTCTGTCCTAATAGCCCTGTGATTGCAGGCAAGGTTAACTTGGAAACTTGATTTGTTATTAAATGAATGCTCCCTACCTGACTGTATTGTTCTTACAACTGAATGAGTTCACACAGTAAAATATAAGATCAAACACAGAGTAGATACTGGTCCATGGCTTTTTCAGTTGTTTACTATGTTTGTCCTTGCTCTGTGTGCTGGAGAGAGGGTGTTTATAAGGGAGTGTGCTCTTCAATGGCTTTTTCAAAGGAGAATTGCTTTGGGATACTTTAAATACCCCACCTTGTGACTAGATGCTCAGAGTCTTTGTCTGCTTCTGTAGATTGTCCTTTCTGAAAACAACTGATTTCATTTCTTGAATAATTTTCTGTTCCTACTGCATCCTAACAGAAAAGTTCAGAGGAGACATGATTTCCATGGAGACCTGGAGAGATGCCCCAACTAGGTGACTGAACGCCAAAATAATTTTGAGGAACTAAAATTATCAAAGAAGCAGGAACTGTCTTGGTCGACTCAGGTTGCTGTAGTACAATATTATAGACTGGGTGGCTTAAACAATAGGAATTTATTTCCTCACAGTTCTGGAAGCTGGAAGTCTGCGATCAGGATGCCAGCATGGTTGGGTTCTGGTAAGGTTCTTTCCTTAGCTTACAAATGTCACCTTCTTGCTGTGTCCTCACATAGCAGAGAGAGCAAGCTAGCTCTCTGGGGTCTCTTCTTCCAAGGGCACTAGTCATTAGGACTTCAACATATGAACAGTGGTGGGCAAGATGGGTGGCAGGGGACATAATTCAGTTTGCAGCAGAGACTACATATGATTACTATAACTGGGTGATAGAAGTGGCGACGGCAGCAGTAGCAGTCCACAACAGTAAACAGATGTCTTTCCACCTAGTACTGGCTTCCTGAGCTATTATCTCTTTGACTCCACGTTTGTAGTAGGTGGGGAAATTATGGCCAATCCAGGAAATAGCATAAAACTACTTAGAAGACCTAAGATCTAGCCCTGGGTCTGCCTCTTGCTAGTTACTTGGAATGGGCACATCATTTGGCTTTTTTAAAACCTCAGTTCCCTTCTCTATAGAACAAAAATCTCTACTGCCTCCCCTGAAAAGTGGTTGTGAGAATCAAGTAAGATGTTGTATGTAAAATCATTTAGTAATCTATAGTCCTATTAATGCCCTTACCTGTTCTGGAGCCATATAGTGAGGGCAAAGCAAGCTCAGGCTAGAGCACAAAATTCATATTAATGCTGTAGAGTTTGAATTCTCAATGCATGAGAATTACCCAAGGTGCTGGTTTAATATACAGATTTCAGGGCCTCACTCCATAAATTCCTAATTTATCTGGCCCATAATTGAGCCTGGAATATACATTTTAACAAACATGCATGTGATAGCTTGAACAGACCTGGACATTTCTCCGGGTTTTGAAAAATGCTATCCTACCCCATAAAAGGCCAGAGCACTCTGAGTATATTTTGGGGGATTACTGAGAAATAATAGAAAAGTAGTATAGACTAGGAACTCTGATACCTGTATTGTACTTTAAAATTTGGAAAACTGACAGAAAAATTGAACAAGATAAAAAAGATTCTCTAAACCTATAAATTGGCTTTTCTTGGCTCACACCAGGCACACACATTTTGTAAAACTGAATAAATTAAATGAATGGGTGAAGGAAAAAAGACAAGAAGATTCAGTCTCACAGGAGTCCTTAGCCTCAAAGCTTTAAGTATCAGAATTTAAGAAGTTTATAAAGTCAGTGAACAAAAGAAAATTTAAGCTTAAGATATAGAGAAAATAATGTATTGCTGTTGAAATGTCAGCTGCCTTGTACAGGATTGTCCCAATTCTTTGCCATTCTTTAGTTCATGAAACCCAAGGGGACAACATATTGACAAGGGAAGAAAGCCTCTCTGAGCTGTCTGGAGAGTTAGGCATTTTAAAGTTCTCAGTAGACCACCATGTTATCCTTTCTCTTTTTCTTTTAAATTTTGTGTTAAAGGATTCCTTTTAAATTTATATATTTTGTTGGAATTAAGTGTAGGATCTTTCTGAATTGTCATCTTCTATTTCCTGGCCATTTAAAGTTTCAAATGGAGATTTGGAATCGCTATAAAATTGGAACTGGAGTGGAAATGAAGCTGTAATTTTTAAAGCAATATGGATTTTGTTTGTGCAAGGGCAAGTTTATGAGGAGTGGAAGCTACAACAGAACCTGTCATATATAACCTCCCGGGTGTTAAAAGTCACTTTCATGAGGCTTTTTTTTTTTTAACTCCATGGTTTTTTTGAATTTTTTTAATCACCCAAGTCAGATATGACCCAGTATATCTTAATGTGAAATTCTCCAGTTCTCAGGCTTTTTTTCAATCAGGCCTTGTTAGGAGAAGACAGTAAAGTATCCTCTAGACCGAAATTTCTCTTTGAGACTGAGAAATGAAGCAAGCTACCACATACCGTTTATAGAGTTTTATTCAGGGCAGTACTGACAAGGGTTACGGGGCACTGAGATCCAGGCACTGCACAGCTATTCTCTGCAAAGTCTGGGTCTTAATCCCCAGATTTTATAGCATTGAGGGGACAGGCAGGGGTCATTGTGGTGAGGTCAAAGGGTAGTTATCTAAAGTGGCACCATCTGTGCGCCAGAGGATCTCTATTAGCTAATCTAAAGTGGCGCCATCTGCGCATCAGAGGAAGATCAGAACAAGCCTTGTATTCTGGTCAGGGCCGAATTAACCTCCAGGGGGCCTGGACCATGTAGCTGAGGGGAGGTCATCGCATGGACATGAACAAAATGGAGGGCCAGAGATGGAGTCCATATTGTCAGCACTCCTACAGACCTCTATCTAAATACTCAGTGTTGTTCTAAGAGTACCTCACAAACTACCGCATATAAGGAAATCCCTCCCTTGTGTATCACATTCCTTGGTTTTATTTCCATAGCAGGTAGCACTGTCTGAAATTTTCCGATTTCTCTATTGATTTGCTATCTTCCACCTCCTCTTAGGATGTAAGGTTTACGAGAGCAGGGATTTTGTCTGTCTAGGTCACAACTCATCCCGGTTCCTAAAACTATACCTGGCACACAGAGAAAAACTTAATAAATATTTGCTTAATGTATGGAGAGGAGGTTGATATAATAGGCATAGATTCCACAGAGACTGTGCACTCTGCTCTTTGCCTTACACTGAAATAATGGAGGAAGTTTGGAGGGGTCTCAATAAATCTTAGCACTCAGGTATTGTTAACTTCTAGAACTCCTTCCTCTCCCCCAAATTCTCTGGCTTCACATGGGGGGCCAGGTTCCAGCTGTCATGTGACTTATGTAGACTAATTTCTTATATAACTAATGTAACTAAGTAGACTTACTTAAGTCTTAGTAGACTTATGTAACTAATTTCGGTGAAATAGTTACTGAGAAGTAAGGGTCTACAGTAAAATGCCCACTAATTAAGAGGAGCCATGGTTCACTGTCCATTTTGGGGTTTCCATTCTACTAGTCTACATTAATCAAATGCACGGATTTCTGCTTCCTATAGGAAGCAAGGTAAGAATCAGATGGGAATCTCAGGGAATGAAAGCTAAACCCATCTCTCAAAGAGGAGTCCTTCAAGTCTGTCTATAGTTAGATAGAGGAAACAATAAAACCTGATTTGGGGGAGCACTTGGGTGGCTCAGTCGGTTAAGCCTCAGACTCTGGGTTTCTGCTCAGGGCATGATCCCAAGGTCGTGAGACTGACCCCACGTCAGGCTCCACGCTCAGCATGAAGGCTGCTTAGGATTCTCTCTCCCTTTCCCTTTGCTCCTTCCCCTACCACTCAGTCTAAAATAAATAAATAAATAAATAAACAAACAAACAAATAAATAAATCTTTATTTAAAAAAAAATTCTCTCTCCCTTTGCCCCCCCCCCCCAGGTATGCACACACACTCTCTCTCTAAATTAAAAAAAAAAAAAAAAAAGTCAAAATCTGATGTGGGCCCTGGAGCCCTGCCTTCCTAAAATGATGTCTCCCTGCCTTTATTCCACATCCGCCCGCTTTTTCTTTTCTTTTTTTTTTTTTTTTTGCTATTTCCTTTTCCATCTGAAACATACATAACCAAATGCATATCTTTGTTTTTGAACTCAGAGGTAAGGATGTTGTTGTGTTCTGAAATACTGTTCAGATACCAGGTTAAAACCCATCATTTTGGAATGGCTGGAGGGTTAGGGCAACTTAGACCAAGAGATCACTTGTTTGTCAGTGTGTCTGGCAGTGAGTGGAGCTTTAAGATAAGGTTTGATTAGTCAGGGAGAGGAAAGGCTTGGAGAAGCTGAGGAAACCAAGTAATGTCTACAGAATCAGTCCAGATCAGGTAGGGCACACAGACAGGTTGCAGATATGACATCTCCTAATGTTGAAGAAACCTGAAAGATACAGACCAATTTCCCAAACACACTGACATGCCCAGAACTGACCCTGTTTGTCTCCAGTGCCTAGGTTTCACGCCTTCTTCTCATTTCTAAACTCTCTACCTAGTGGTTTCCCCAGACACTAAATTCCCCCACACCCCTCAAAAACATAAACAACCAATTAAAGATAGAGCAATTTTTGGCAAGTGCTGTCTGCAGCCTTTTTAAAGAAAACACATCCCATAATATTATCTAAGCTTCTCGGCTCTTTCGAGAGGGATGTACATAGGTGGGAAAAGGACTTTGGGGCGCACAGTCTAGAACATCAGCAGTGACATTGAGAGCTGTTCACCCGCAGTTGCTCTGCAGCCTCCCACACTGTGGTACCTCCACACACTGCTGTTTCCCATACAGCCCCTTGTGTTGATGCATCTGTGTGACAGGGAAGCTAAAAATAACCTGCCAATATGGTGGCGTAGACTGACATTACCTCACAAGCTTTTCCAACTGCACGGCGGAGGTAGGAAGAGGATCCCAAAGCACTAAATATCAAATGATTCAAGTTTCTGTAGGACCTAGGACCAGAGGAGTAGGTCCAAGGTCAAAAACAAATAGTGCCCCCAAATAAGTTTTGAGGTCTCCTCCCCTCAGAGTCAGAGAAACTCCCCTTTTTCTCTTGCCAGTTAATTCAGCCTAAGGATTAATTTAAAAACAGATGTCGTGTTGTGTTGTCATGCATCCTTGTCACTGATAAAACTAGATTTTAATAAAAGATGATTTCAATGAAAATAATTTTTTATTGTTTCACAGTTGATACTAAGACATAATAGTAGTGAAGAGATTTACTCATTTGCACTTCCAAAACATTTTATTGTATTCAAATTTTATTTTGTCTAAGTCTTAACCCCCCAAAATTTTGTTCCGTATTTGCATGGTATACAGACATAATCAGTTTTGGGCAGCAATTCGAATGATCTTCAAAACCGCAACAAAGAAAGTGAGATATGAACAAATTTTGGAACCATTTGGTTGATATATTAAATGGCTTAATTATTTATTCATTGGATGTGTTAATACTTAAAACTGTTGTTCAATATGGTAACTGTTGAACACTTTGAAAATATCGCTAGCTAGTCTGACTTGAAGATGTCCTACAATTGTAGAGATTTGAGATTGTAGAGATTTTGAAGACAGTCCAAAAAAAAAAAGTGAAATATCTCATTCAAAAATGATTGTATAATGGGACGCCTGGGTGGCTCAGTGATTGAGCATCTGTCTTTAGCTCAGGGAGTGATCCTGGGGTCCATTGAGTCCTGCATCAGGCTCCCTGCACGGAGCCTGCTTCTCCCTCTGCCTATGTCTCTGTCTCTCTCTCTGTATCTCTCATGAATAAATAAATAAAATATTTAAAAAAACAAAACAACAAAACCCAAAAATGTTTGTATTGACCGCACTCTAAAGTGATATTTTTAATATATTGTGTTAAATAAAATACATTATTAAAATCTGTTTATATTTACTTCTTAAACATCTGTTTATATTTACTTCTTTAAATGTGGCATCGAAATCTTAGATTACATGTGTTTCTATTGGACAGCGCTGCTTTAGGTAACTAGTTTTCTGGTTACTCTCCTGAGACACAGGTAAATACTATGTTGTCATGTAAAAGGAAATATAACAAATAATTGAGATGTTCTGTCCAGAGAGCTGACTGGTACTCTTCTAGCAGAAACTAGGAAGGTGGGGATCCCTGGGTGGCGCAGCGGTTTGGTGCCTGCCTTTGGCCCAGGGCGCGATCCTGGAGACCCGGGATCAAATCCCACGTCGGGCTCTCGGTGCATGGAGCCTGCTTCTCCCTCTGCCTATGTCTCTGCCTCTCTCTCTCTCTGTGACTATCATAAATAAATAAAAATGTTAAAAAAAAAAAAACTAGGAAGGTGCATCTGGAAAGAAACAAGAAGGTTGTCTGTGCTGATTCAATCCTGAGTCCACTTTTGCAATAGCAACAATATAAATTAGTGCTAAATAGAAGGAGTTACTGGATCTTACACTTTTTGGAAAGAAAAGGTTTTAAATGAACAACATGTACAAGAGAGGCAAGCATTTTGGTGCCCTCTTAAGTTTGTGATAAATCCCAGTGTCCCTTTCTAACCAAAGGACTTCTCTTAGAAGTATTTCTGTCCAAAGATGTCAGGCCCTGCAGCATCATATTTTAGATATATTAATTCAGTGCATTATGTGTTAGGCCCTTAGATACAGAAGTGAGTATCTAGACTTTTATTTTAATTGTGGTGAAATGCACATTACATAAAATTTACCATCTTAACCATTTTTAAATTTTTTAAAATTTTTATTTATTTATTCATGATAGACACAGAGAGAGAGAGAGGCAGAAACACAGGCAGAGGGAGAAGCAGGCTCCATGCAGGGAGCCCAACGCGGGACTTGATCCCGGGTCTCCAGGATCATGCCCTGGGCCAAAGGCAGGCGCCAAACCGCTGAGCCACCCAGGGATCCCCCCATCTTAACGATTTTTAAGTGTATAGTTCAGTAGTGTCAAGTACATTCAAACTGTACAGCCAACCTCCAGAAAGCTTCATCTTACAAAACTAAAACTTCATCTATACCTATGAAACAATAACTCCCCAATCCGCCTTACTCCCATGGTATCTGGACTTTTGTCTTTCTGAGACTTTTGTTTTTATCTGAGAAATCTAACCATCTTGTACATGAATATCCTAGAACAAGAAATATTACTATATTGTGTTTAATAGAAGTGATCCTATACATATGGTTCTTCTTTTTTGACATAAAAAATAAGACTGCAAATTCATGCAAATATGTTTTCCAAAAGAATTCCAATTGAAATTGCATCATCTTAACCCTTTCTGATCTGAATTTTTTATTTGATCAGAATGATTTAAAAATGTGTGTTTTGAGTGTAGTTGACACACAGAGTTATATTAGTTTCAGATGTACAACATGGTGATTTGACAAGTCTGTACCTTATGCTATGCTCACCACAGGTGTAGCTACCATCTGTCACCATAAAACCACTATTATAATACCATTGACTATATTCCATGTGCTGTATCTTTTATTTCTGTGACTTATTCTGATCCAAATGATTTAAACCCAAGCATGTCAGGAACGACCTCCCCTACATACCAAGTAGCTTCTGCCATCTGGTGGTGTACCTGGAAGACACGGCAGTCAAGATCCTCAACATGATCACATCACCCAGTCCACATCCCAGCTTCCAGATCTTTCTACTCAAACAACTAGAAAGATGGAATGGATCATCAATTCAGTTAATGGCTCTTTCTCTTGCTTCCCAGAAAGCTTTTTGTTTGTTTTTATAAAATAGTAACATGGCTCAACTATTTTCCTTCATTCATTTTAATTAGCAGCACAGTTAAAAAAAAAAGAAAAGAAATACCCTAGTATCAACACTATAGTTTTTTTTCAACACTACAGTTTTAATAAAATTTCGAATAAGATTGTTCATTAATTACAAAAGTCAGAGATCTAGTGAAATCTATAGCTTAATTTAATCAAATCTTGAAATTCCTTTTGAAAAGTTGTCTTCTAGTTAAATGTTGAAGGCTGGTATTCATACGGTCTGATGTGAGTGTTCCTGTAAACCCAAGCAGATACCAAGCCAGGGAGCCTAGACAAACTATTTAGAGTTAACAGTTTGCCTTTTAAAACATAAACTTGTATGACTTATCTATAATCTACTTTAATAGCTCACTCTATTAGTGCTTGGTTAATGAGTATCTGCAAGGTGCCAAGACCTGATTGAAGTGTTGGGGATAGAGCGATAAGATATCATTCTGATCCTTATGAAATGTGCAAAGAACGTGAACATGCTTTAGACTTTTCTTAGGGCTTTGCTTTGTTCTGTGAAGCAAGAAAAAAAATATTTGTCTGGTTTTGTCATATGATAAATATTTTTTAAATGATTTATAAATTATTCCAGAAGGAGAAAAGCCCTATACCTCTGTAACTGGTCTTATGAATAAATGTCTCCCCAGTCTGTCATTATTATCCAAGGGGATTAAGACTAGATAGAGCATTTCTTGACCGTCCAGCAGCAGGATAGATTCAAACATGTTACTAACATGATCTGCCATTGTACATAACAGCTGGAATAATGTGACAGTGGTCATGATCAACTAGGAAGTCTAAGAGTATGTGTGTGTGTGTGTGTGTGTGTGTGTGTGTGTGTATCTCCTTGGTGACAAGTGTTGAATAAGCATCTTCCTATATATGCAAAGTGAAGTGGGGATGAAAGGCATTTCCTCTTGTGTCAAGCCTCCAAAATGGTTAGTTTATTAATCAGAATACTTTGATTAAAAAATTAATCAAAAAACAGGAATCTAATGAAAAAGGATGTGAATAATCTGCATAATGAAATCCTACTGTGCAATGTCCTTTAAAAGTTAGCCTGGGGGATCCCTGGGTGGCTCATCGGTTTAGCACCTGCCTTTGGCCCAGGGCGTGATCCTGGAGTCCCAGGGTCGAGTCCCACATTGGGCTCCCTGCATGGAGCCTGCTTCTTCCTTTGCTTGTGTCTCTGCCTCTCTCTCTCTGTCTCTCTCATGAATAAATAAATAAAATCTTAAAAAAAAAAAGTTAGCCTGCAGTTAATGCCATAAGAATCTGATAAGAGAGCCCTAATGTTTGATTGTTCTGTTCTATATAGAAATGTTCACTCAAACATAATTTGTACGCAGCAGAATTTGATGTGAAGTGGCTACATTTCGGACCCCTATCTATTGAAGTGTTCAGTGCATCTTACCTCTAGTCAGAAGTACCTGAACAAGAACCCCATGGAGCAGCTCCAGGAGCCCAGGATCTCAGCACTTCTGTACCTGGGATCTATTCCAACTTGTTCTTGAACTCATTGTGTGGGCTCGTGTGAGACGCTTAATCTCCTGAGCCTGAATTTCTTCGTCTATGAAACAAGGGGGTGGGCTCAGCATTCTGATTTTACACAATCAGAATAATGTAAAAAGAAGGAAACCGGAGGCTGGTAAAGGTTTATTTTTGGTGCGTCTTCATTGACTGGCTTGTTAATCATGATGCCATCTCATAGCAGCATTTCTGTTGTAAAGAGTTCTGGTGCAGTCAGCCAAAGTCAATCAATGTTGAGGTTAACTTTCTCTGACTGTATTGATTAGGCAAAATAGTTATCCTCAGAGCTGGAGGAAGGAAATAAATTCTTTCTACCAACCTAGATCATAGAGATGCTCATCACAATTCAGTGCCATTTCTCGTCCTTTGTCCTTCTGAAGTGACATGACTCCAGGAGTGCAGATACTCAACTTCAGCCATGAGGAGGGTCGGCCAGGAGCAGTGGGAGGCATCTCTGGGACTCAGGAAGCTGACCTGGAGGAAGGGGTTGGGGAGAGGCCTGAGGCATCATTTACTGAAAACAGTTTGAATGAGGAGACAGAAAAGGCAGGAAAGCGAAGGCTCTGGTGTGCTGTTACTATTTTTTTCTAATGGAAGTCCTTGGAACCCCAGCCATTTGGATACATTTCAGGGGACAGTGAAGAACCCAAAATGTAAAACCCAAACTGTTTTACAAATGGAAGGAAGGTTGATAGGGAAAAAGATGAGTCATGACTTTTTGAATAAGCTGAAGGAGGGAGGCTTCTAGCACACAGGAAGCTTAGACCAGATTTCAAAGATTACCTTTTTGTAACATTTCAGAACACAGAGCCTACATTTCATTGTTGATTTGGGAAGAAAAGGAAAATGGTTCTCGGTAGTACTGTATTAATGTGGCTTCTTCTGAGGTTACCAGAGTGAATTTACGGACATCTTTTCTTCTGTTTTTTCATGTTTCTGTGAAAGAAGGTATTTGGATGCATATGATCAGTTGAATAAGTTTTTAATCTGTTTTCCTAACAAATAGTGTTAAATCTTACAGCTAACATTTATCTTCCTGGCAGTATTCTAAGTGCATCACCTATATTAACTTATTCTTACAATGCTCATTGGATGTAGGTTGGTCCCTCTCCCTATTTGATAGATGAGGGGAAGTCATGGGGAAATCAGGTGCCCAAACTCTCAGCTGTGGAGGGTCACACTGAGGCTGGCCCCTGAAACATGCTTCTATTTACATATAGTGTCCTCTCTAGCCATGGCTCCCTGAGTGTCCTGGTGATCACCCCTTCCTTTGCACAGACAGCCAAATGTTTCAGGGCTAAGTCTTCATCAGCACATAAGCCTATGTTCATTAGATAGAGTGGCTAAGCTGGTCCACAGCTAATCCTATAAATCGCTAGGAGACACAGAACTAAAAACCATGCCTCTTCCTTTTTTTGTTCACTCCACTCTAATATTTAAATAATCTAGTTTATGTGATGTTCATATTAGTAAAATATTTAAACTAGCTAGTCTATAAACGTGTGCTAACGTCATAAATATCTTTGTTCTTCCTGATGCATGCTTGGCTTTCTATACTAGTCTGTCAGTCAAAGCATATGGAACTAGATAATTCTGAGGGAAAACTTCTCCAGTTATCTGTATGTTCAGAAGATGTGGGAGAGCAGCCTAAAAGAGGAAACACACATTCAGTACCTTTTCCTTGACTGAGATGTCACTCTGCCATGGCACACCATCCTTTTGTGCTTTTTGGAAACACTCTCTTGAACAACAACAACAAATGATGCAGTTATAACTCTGTGGTACATATACAATCTCTTAGACATTTTATAAGCCTGAGATGGTTTTCAAGAAATCTTTTTTTTTCTTGGAGGTATGTTTTTAACTAAAGAAGGAATTGAAAGTCTGTTTATAGAACCAAAGGACTCAAAATTTAACTCTACCTGATCACACTAAATGGTAAGAGATACTGTGGCTCTGGATTCATTTATTGGATCAACATGTCATAAGGAGCACTGTGGCAGATAGACTCTCTGGGGCGACCCCTGGGCTTCCGCCTCCTGGTGTTCATGCTTTGTGTCCTGCATTCCCCTGGTGTGTGGGCAGTGCCTGTGACTTCCTTCCAAACAGGAGAGAGGTACAAAGGATATACACGATGACAGTGATTGTGTTACATAACACCATGGTGTGCATATTGCTGGAGTCTTCCTCTCTCCTTGTTGGCTTTGAAGAAGTGGGCTGTCTGTGTTGGAAGCCCACGTGACAAGAGGCTGAGGGCAGTCACCCAGAACTAAGGGAGGCTCCAGGAAGCAGCTGGCAGGAAACCACAACTTTGAGTATCACAGGCATGAGGAATTGAATTCTGCCAACAATGTCAGATACGCTACTTCTCCAGTCAAGCCTTAGACGAGACCTCAACATTGGCTAACACCTTTTTTGTAGCCTTTGTGCAACCCTAGCAGAGTTTCCGGCAGGCCATTTCTGAACTTCTGGCACACAGAAACTGGGAGATGCGTGTCTGCTGTTTTAAGTCACTAAGTTTGTGGCAATTTGTTACATAGAGATGAGAAGCTAACACAAGCACCTACAATGTTCCAGAAATAGTTTTAGATGTTGGAAATTGAGCAGTGGACAAAACAAAGTGCTTTCCCAGAGGAGCTTGTGTTCGAATAAATCTAGAACATACACATACTAGAAGCTTCAGTTCATCTAAATTATAATTTCTAAGTACAAAGCTCACTAGCCTTAGCTAAATGAGAAAGAAAATCTTTTCTCAAAATATTTGTTTCCAATGTGGGAGATATTTTACATTTGAGGATTTGGGTTAGGGTCCAAAGGAGAAAAAAAATTATTCTGAACAAAGGCTGGTATTGAATTATCAGGTGATACTATTCAAGGAAAGAACATGGGGACGGCATTGTCAGCAGCAAAGAGTTCTGTGCAGACTTCAGCTTCAGAATCAGAACTTTGCAGGCTCCTGAGAATGCGGTCACACAGTACATGTAATCATTTCAGAAATAAGATACTTAAAAGCTTAAACGCAAAACTACCAAATGTCACCAGAATAAAAAAGCAATTTCAAAATCAGCCTAGCGATTCTGTTTCTATAGAAAGACTGTCATCTAAAAGAAAACCTAGAATTCATTCAGAAGATCAAAGTCACATTTATTAACATAGCATAAACATTAGTTCTGGTGTCTGGGCCAGAGACCTAAGAGGGCAAGAGCTTAGCTTGAATATCTACACAAGACACCTGGCTTTTCCTGCAGTCCCAGAATGCCCATGTACACAGGCCACAGCCCACCCTAGGTCATCTGTCCAGCACTTTTGTGCAACTAGTCTCTTGGGTCCTTAGGAACCCGTGCTCATTCAGCAAACCACAAAGCTAAGGCCACATTTTATGGGATAAACTGTGGTAGCTTTTGAAATTGATGAGTAATTAATCTGTCACATTCAGGGCAGCTTATATGTATAGGTGTTGCATACAGTTAAACGACAGTTTGTATTGTGGTGTACAGAGGGTGTCCATAGAGCTAACTCTTATTGAATTTCCGTTATTGTTATTAATAACATGTATTGAGCCCTAGTAGTCTAGACAGTGTGCTGAGCACTCGGATATGTATTTAGTTTTGTTTTCTTAGAAGGATCATTATCCCCATTGTATAGATGAAAAAACAGGAACCTTGGGAGCATGGGACATACCCAAGTTCCAAGAAAGAGGGAGTGGTGAGGTCAACACTAATTCAGACATTCTGATTGCAGAGCTAGTGCCCTCAGCCATCATACGTGCTGACTCCTGATGACGTGACAAGCTCACTGCCAGGAACTGTGTTCTTCCATTTGTTCCCCATAACAACCCTGTGAAAAACATTTGAGGGTGGTGGGATAGGCCCTGAACAACACTCTTAAACAACTAGTATAAGGAGGAACCAAGCTGGAGGCATGCATCTTCTGGTGCCATAGTCATTCCTAAACAACCAGGATAAAGGAGGCACTGAGGGTTATTGTTCTGAGTAGGTGACCATTGTGTGCTATTTATGAAATGTTTACAAGACTGTTTTACTTCTACTCCTAGTTCTCCCACTTGTCGGATAATGCCTAACATCCAAAAATACATGCTAAATTCCTTTACCTTGGGATCCCTGGGTGGCTCAGCGGTTGAGCATCTGCCTTCAGCCCAGGGCATGATCCTGGAGTCTCCGGATCGAGTCCTACATGAGGCTCCCTGCATGGAGCCTGCTTCTTTCTCTGCCTATGTCTCTGCCCCTCTCTCTCTCTCTCTCTCTCTCTCTCTCTGTGTCTTCCATGAATAAACAAATCTTAAAAAAAAAAATTCCTTTACCTTGAAGTTTTGATCACTAGAAAATTGTTCCTTCTCGTTTAACCTTAGCAGTCATGTATGCTTCAGTAAGAATAAGTTTATCACACTCTTTCATGAAAGCAGATTTCTATGCAGAAGAAGATGAAAAAATATGAGGATCCCAAGTGCTAAGTCTACAGGTCACTGAGGAGTCAAGAGAAAGGGCAGGCGGGAGTTAGCCTAATGACTAACAGATAAACACTTTCTGGAGGTTTTAAACATGGATTTTTCTGTACACCCAATTATGTTTATTATATATCATAGACAACCTTATCTCTGACCTAGATTCAGTAGAAAGTATAGAGTCAAAAAGCAGGGCACAGTCAGTTCTGCTGCCTACTTATTTAGAAAATGCAGTTGATATGTTAGGAGTGGTGTGAACATAACAGAATGTTTTGTTTTTATCCATGTGATTTTGTCCATGTCAGACAGCAATGAATGCATAAGACTGCACCCAGCCAAAGGGTGCACAAACCACACACTACACGAGTCTCTAACATTTGCCTTTTTTACACCTACTTCAATTCCTTCTGTGTTGGGAGCCACACACATTCACACCTAGGGTCCTGCTTTCTTTCTGCTTCCAGGTCACCTTTCTCCTCTCGCTGTACAATAACTCACAAGCTTAGGCCCCTCTACAGCCCACTTCCATAAGCTAACTCTAAAGTATTATATTTATTGCAGTATTTATGTATTTCTGAACCATTTAACATGTGTAAAGCTCTGCCACCATTTTTATTAGGTGCCTTTTTCCTCGATGCTTCACTGCTGCAGTTTGTGAGCATCCATTTTTCTCATGAGCCCTGTGGTTTTTATTGCGCAATTTTGCGTAGCATGATGATCTTTAGAAACCTGTGGAATGTTACAGCAGAACTAACTGTATTGCCCTTTATTGTATGGATTATATCCCTGTTGGGGTGTGTGTGTGTGTGCTGTGCACTGAAGGAGTAGTGGACCTTATCTGAAGCGCTCCTTTCACAGTGGTGTAGCATGTTAGCAGGTTTCTCCCAAGCAGGAAGTGCTAAGCAGGCATCAAAATCACATGTTGTAGAAGTTTCTGGAGGATTGACTGTTGAGATTGATATCTCAAGAAAACTCATGCTAATAAATGTGTGTCTCTGCAGTGTCTGGAGAAGCAGCTTTCAAGGTAGGGAAGTTCTCACCTTTGCATCCACCCCTTTATCCTTAGATATAGATGATATTGGGAGTTGGTGGATTTCTCTTAAGGTCAACATTTGGGAATAGGCCTAGCCTTACTCCTTGCACACATGTGCTGTTAAATGTGCTTTGTGAGCCATGTGCAACTCTAGAAGGTGATGTAATGGAGAAGAGTCAAAGCCATTGTCACCAAGGACAAAAACAGAAAGACGTTTGAAGCATTGTGCCTTCTAAGAGTTCTGACATAAGGACAAGTCAGATACGGTAAATCCAGGTAGGATAAATCCAGGACTTCTGAAGAATAAATTGCGACTCGTACTCAAACACCATGGAGAAGGTTCATGTGTTAACAATGGAAAGGATCCCACTGACAGGAGGGGTGGTGATGTTACCAGAGTTAATCTCCATTCCATGTTCATCAGTCTTGGAATGGTAGGCTCCCCCTTCATTGGAGTTCTATGGCTTCCAGAATCTGCAAGCTTACAAAATATCCTCTCAGTAGTCCCAATGGAAAACAAATTTCTCTTTCCCAGAATCCCCAAATAATAGTAATGATAATGATAATAATGCAACACTGAGCTGCATAGGTCCTTTTTGAATTGCATACCAATCCCTAGGCTAAGCATAATAGCTGGTATGAAAGGGAATTGTGATTCACATGCTCAATTTTGTGCCAGGAAAGGAATAAATTTCATTCACTTCAATCACATGCATTGAAAGTAAAAGATAAGTTCCTCAAAGAAAATGACAGTGCTGTCACCAGAAGAGAATGGGCTCTGAACATGCAAGAATACCAGTTGGCCGCTCTCAGAGCCTCCTAAACCAGGCATTGTACTAGCCTCTGAAGCTAACCATGAGCAAGAGACCAGGCCTTTGCCCTCCTTCAATTTATAGTGGTTTAGAGAGCAGGAACAGTAATTGAATAAGTACACAGATGAGGAAACTGGGGCCTACATAGATAAGTCCTTTTCTTAATGTCACACAAAGCTAGTTAGAGACAGCAGTGTCTAGAAACTCTGCAATCACTTCTAGTACCAAAGTGCTAACTTGCCCTATCCCTTACAGTAAGCTAACCCCTTTGAAGCATGAGTGTCTGTCAAATGTGCAGTTATGTAAATTAATATTGTTATAACCAATTGTATTCTGGACCTGGTCCACAACAACTTATGAGAAATGATGCCAGTGAAACAATGCTAGTAGTTTGAAATCAGCTATGGCGGAAATAGTTACACCACAGAAACTGGTAAATGTGAGAAACTAGACTTCTTCCCCCAAGAGCTGGTTATTAAGCATTTACCTCCCATATTACTAGCTTTAATGGTTATAAGGATTTAATCTTAGGTAAGTTGTTGTGTGTAGTAGTTAATAAAATTCACATAATTATTAACATAGATGGAGACATGTAACAGGATAGGAAGTTAATAAGCCATAGATTTTTGTTTCTTTTTCCTTTCATTCTGTACTCCAAATCCAGAGGTCTTCAATTTTACATATTTGGTTCAATTAATATTTCATTTCTATATTTAGTACTTGTTGATCAAACTGCCACTCTCTTTTAGCAAGGCACCTATAGATAGCGTGAGTTTCCAGTGACTGACTTGACCTCTCTAATGTTGATTTTTTTAACACAACAGATAAAAGGGCCACACTATACATATGTTCTTTTTAATGTTGCAGACCAGTAGCCAATCCCCCGTATTACTAGATTTGTTAGCATTGCCCTTTCTACCACCCTGCAGTTATTATGGCAAATGAGGGGAAAGAAGATACATAGAGACCACCCCTTTATATCCGCAAAGGAATAAAGGAATAAAGACATTTATATTAGTATCCTAGGGTTGTCCTTAACAAAGTATTACAAACTGGGTGGCTTAAACAATAAAAATTGATTGTCTCTTAGTTTCAGAGGCTAGAAGCCCTAAATCTAGATGTCAGCAATGTTGATTCCTTCTGAGGTTGTGAGGGTAGAAATCTGTTCTGTGTCTTTCCTAGCTTCTGATAGTTTGCTGGTAATCTCAGTGTTCTTTGCCTTCTACTGCATCACCCCAGTTTCCACCCTCTTCTTCATGTGTTGTTCTCCCTGTGTGCAACTCTGTGTCCAAATTTTTCCTTTTTATAAGGACACTATCATTTTGAAATAGGGGTGACCCTAATGACCTCATCTTAACTTAATTATATCTGTAAAGACCCTATTTCCAAATAAGATCATATTCTGAGATACTGGGGATTGGGACTTCAACGTATCTTTTTTTTTTTGAGGGGGGAACAAGGGACATAATTCAACCCATAACAACTTTGTAATTAAATTGTTAAATTATCATACATTAATATCAACATGAACAAGTGTTCTTTGTCAAGGTAGAGTTCTAACAACTCTAACAACAATGAGTATTTCATTCTTTAAAAACAGAGATATTCCTACTGAGTTGACTTCCATATTATTCAGAATGTCCTGAAGGAGTCTTCAGCCTTGTGCCAGTACCTCCTTTGTTCATGTACAGCCTTAATTTTAGGGCAGGGGTCAGCTAACTCCACTCCACTGCTTGTTGCTGTATGGTTTCCAAGCCTAGACTGTTTTTCACATTTTTGAAACGCCGAAAATTATGTGAAATTCAAATTTGGGTGCCAATAAAGTTTTTTTGGATCAGAGCCTCATTCACTTGCATATTGTCTATGACTTCTTTCACACTACCCTGGAGGAGTTGAGGAATTGCCAAAGAGACCATTTGGCCCACAAATCTTAAAATATATATACTATGTGGCCATTTGCGGAAGTTTGCTGGTCCTGCTTTAGAATGCTTGTTCTGTGGACTATACCTCACTCACAATTAATTGTTGCCACTCCTGAATTACACAGCCTGGTCACCATGGCAAATAAGTATGATGGTGCCAACCTTCATGCTGTGAGAGGATATTTTTATTCACCAGTGATAACATCATAATTTGGCCTAATCTGTTACTAGGAGAAGAATTATGCAGTTAATTGGTAAGCATTTAATTAGGAAACTGAATCAACACTGTTAATGGGCATGCTTCATATTCCATTGACAAAATTAACTCCTGGAGATCAAAAAAGTGTGTTTATTATCACCACCAGGCTTCCCTCTAATATGGCAGACTTCTGTTAAACATAACCTCCATGTGTAACTCCTATAGTCTGAAATAATTCAGGTCATTCAGTGGGTTTGTATTTAATCCCTTTTGTATTAGTATTTTATTGCTGCCAAAACAAATTACTGCTAGTGGCTTTAG
The DNA here is from genome assembly GCF_011100685.1 of Canis lupus familiaris. Classification (NCBI taxonomy): domain Eukaryota; kingdom Metazoa; phylum Chordata; class Mammalia; order Carnivora; family Canidae; genus Canis; species Canis lupus. Next base: position 21,797,589 of record NC_049250.1, read on the forward strand.
ACAGGTGAATTTATTATCTCTGAGATCTGTGGGTCAGAAGTCTAGGGCATATTTGGTTGGCTTCTCTGTTCTTGTGTTCCTTATTTGAGTGCCCATAGTCAAACTATCAGTAGCATCTCAAATCCTTCTCAACCTTTGAATTTCTCTGACTTTTCCTTCTGCCTCATCTCGCCCACCCCCCCAGACAAAGGACATTCTCTTCTTGTAAGGGATCATGTTATTAGACTGGTCCCTTCAGAAAATCCAGGATAATCTCCCTATTTTAAGATCTGTAACCTTAATTACATCTGCAAAGTCTGTTTGCCATGTAATTTCACCTACGTAAGTTGCAGGAGTTAGAGCATGGGTATCTTCAGGGAACCATTTTGCTAGAACATCTTCTGTGGGGTTCTGTCTTTCTGACTTGCATATTCTGCATCTTTTCCTTCCCCTTGGAGATTGGGAGATCAGTACTTGGCCGTGGTGACTGCATTCTCTTACCTTTCTATATCTGGTTGATGTCCATGTTTGGGAGAGTTCTTAGACTTGATTCAAATGTGGGAAAACTTGAAGCATCCTTAAAGTTTGGGCTCAATGATTTCTTTCAGGAAATGCTAGATAACTAACTGAAAGAGATTCCCGGCAAGAGCATGATAATCGTGTACTTATCTTTCTGTTCAGTGACTATGACCACAGTAGAGAGAGCCCAGGAGAATATAGAGCAGGCCTTCTGAAACTCTCATGTGCTTGTGAATCACCTGGGGATCTTGCAAAGATGCAGATTCTGACTATCTGGGTCTGGAAAAGGACTTCAGCCTCCACCTTTCTACCCATCTTTCAGGTGATATGGCCTCTACAAGTCCTTAGGCTGCACTTTGCATGGCAAGAATTTAGGCTATGAACAAAATAGGATGAATTTTTTCTCCCAAAAGGTTGTTTTCTTTCCCATACAAATTGTGATTTCTAGATTAAATGCATTCATATTACTGGGAAAGTTAAATGGCTCAGTTTCATTTTTCTTCCTTGGCATTGGGATTTAAGTATAGTTTTAATGATGCCATGTTCCCTCAGCAGGGTAAGAACAACTATGAAGAATGCCATTAGCTTTAATCAACTCAAATCTAATTAAAGAGAATAAGAAGTTTATAAGAGAATATATCAAGTTAAAATTTGGATTCAACTAGGGTCTTGACAGTGTTAGCATAAGGAAAATAATGGCTTTAAAAAGTTTTAAGTATAATTAGCGAATGGAGACAATGTGGTCTAATAATTTGTGTTGATGGGGAGACATTTAGGTTTGGACTCCCTTCATTCCCTCTAAATCTCTTTTAAGCTTCCTGGAATTCTTCAGGAAGCCCAGAAACTTGCTAGCTTCTGTCGTCTTGGGAGCTGGCCTTGGCAGTGTGAATCTGAAATCTTGGCATCTGTGTTTCTGTCCCAGGTTTGGTCTGGATGTATATAGCACAGGTTGTGCTTTCAAACCTATGGGGGAAACCTAATCCCTATGTAATGCTTCATGATGCCTGAAGCTGGCTGTGAGGGCCTGGGCATTCCTGTCTGTGCTCATTGGTAAAGCTGGACGCAGATAGGCTTCCTCTCCTCTTTGGCTATAAGCTGTAAATCCTTACTGAAGGGAGGCAGAGGCAGCAGCCAAGAGGCTGATTTCATCTCTTTCACCTTCGAAGATTGAACGGTTTGAGAGTGCTTCCAAAGCAATACAGTTCAACTTAGGCGAGATTCTACATCATCAAGATTAGGTTTGGTTGCCATTAAAATAAAGGCGATATCGTCCTGGTGACTTTTTATCTTGTCGCTCAGCTGAGTTTGCCTGATTGACAGAAAAGGCCCCAGAGGAACTCCATGTGATCCTTCTGGGCAGAATGGAGGCCAGAATTGAATGAAGAATGCCCTCACCTTCCCCAATGAGATCTTGCCATGTAGTAGTGGGGAATGTTCCTGGTCTTCATTTTTATTTCCTCACTTCCAGTATTCCACCCCCCTCCAAGGGTTTGCCCCTTGCTATTTTGGTAGAATATGAAGTACACTACAAAGGCTGGTAAATACACTGCCATGTTAACTATGAAGAAAGTAGCTAAAAATTTATCTGAGCATGAAATGTAAAGGAGAAAAGATAAGAGTCTTTGTCAGTGAAGTATTTAAAACAACCCCCAGCTGCCTTCCTTCTGACCAAAAGAGTCTTGTCATCCAGTACTTCTCTATGGCATGGTGGTTAACAGTGCAGGCTTTAGAGAGAAATGGTCTGGGTCTGCCTACTACTTGTGTCCCTTTGGGCAGGTCCCTTAATTAATTTCTTTGTTGCCTCAGTTTTCCTAGTCTAGTAGATGGGAATAGTAGCAATTACCTTATTGTGTTTTTAGAGGACTCTAAAACATATGTTCCATATGTGCCTGGCATATATGCATGCTCGGTGAAGGTTAGCTCTTCCTGTTGTAAGTTTTCTGATGTTCAGAGAACCTGGGACAATAGCACTGGGATCACAGATTTGGGCCTATCACACAGTGTCCTGAAGCTCCTTGTCTATAAAACAGGGAACATAGTATCATCTCTTATGGCTTATAGTTAAGTGACAAGGACAGTTTTCATGGAGAGTCTAGCATTAAGTTGTCACTTGGGAAGAGGTGGTTGAAGTCCAAATCATTACAGCAAATATGTACTACTAAAAGGTATTAAATTAACTGAGAGCAAGCAAACTAGCTTTTTATCTAAATTAGAAATCTATTTGCAGATAAGTATCTATTATGAATTATGGAAAGGATGCAGTTTTTCTCCAGTTAGCTCTAATCCTTTCATTTTGATTAGATAAGGTTGCGATCATGACAGCAATATTTATTAAATGTTTTATATACTTTATCTCATCAAGTTTTATAGTATGAAGCAACATTATGGTAGGGAATATTATGATCCTTGTTATACTGCATATTAAAATCTGCAGCTCAGAGAACTTAAGCAACTTGCCCAAAGGCACATGTTATAAAGAAGCAGAGGCAGGGCTGTAAGCTAGTTCTCTTGGACTCCAAAGACCGTGCTCTTTACAACTGCAATGTTCTCCCTTAAATAAGTCAAATCTTGGGGTGCCTGGATGCTTCAGTCAATTAAGTGTGTGACTCTTGATTTCAGTTCAGGTTATGATCCCAGGGTTTTGAGACTGACCCCCTTGTAGGGCTCCATGCTCAGCGGGGAGTCTGCCTCCATCTCTCTCTACTCCTCTCCCTTTGCCTCTTCCCCTGCTCATGCTTTCTTTCTCTCTCTAATATAAATAAATATTAGAGAGATCTTTTTAAAAAAATCATGTCTTGATCTCTCAGAGCAATTTTTGTCGTGACAGTTCAAATGATAGAAAATCAGATCTTAATTTTAGCTCAAAGTAAGGAGCAATGTAGTCAAAGGAGAAGAAATAATAAGGAACCATGGAACTCAGGTGTTGACCCATTTCTGTCACTGACAAACCCTGACATGCCATAAGACTGAATGACTGACTGCCTTCCAGTCCTAAAATATCTGCTTCCCAAGCCATTTCTCCCAGGCAAGCCCTACAAGCAGTAATGGGTTGAAAGATTGGTGATTAGTTCTCTTGCCTAGAAAGTGAATTTCCCAAACAAGCATATGGTTTCTATTAAGATGCAGTGTTTATTGGGGTGGCTTGACATGGCTGATAGAGATTCTGGAGCTAAAGCCCTTCTGCTACCATCACTAGGTGATGCAAGTCCAACGCCGTTGTCTCAGTCTCTGCTAACAATAACCAAAAGGACATGAGGATGAAATGGTCTGTTGCACCGTATGGCTGGGGGTAACCCAGTATTTAGCAGTGTTACCAGATTAAATCGGAACAGTCCTACTCTAAATGAACTCTGTATTTTTTAATAGCCTATATTGAGAGAGTTAATCTGTTTTTGCTTGTTGGCAAATTGTACTAAGGGATTTCAGTTTAGCTCATTGCTTTTATAAACAGTGTTTTTCCTCCTCTTTATGAGTAGATCCTTTTTTTTTCTAGGGAAATTAGAGCTATCAATCCATCCAGAGTGATATAGTCACTTTACTCTTTTCCATCAAATGATCCCTATTAGCTAATCATGAGCATGTGTGTAGGCTGGGAGACTGGAGGAATGAGGAAATGTGTGCAGTGTTGCTAGTGGTGCTAATGAAGCAGATATGCTTCAGTGCTCATTGCCACTATTAGGTTTGTTCTCTCTCTCTCTCTCTCTCTCTCTCTCTCTCCTCCCTCCCTCCCTCCCTTTCTCTTATGTTTCTTTTTAAACAGCTAATTCTTGGAAAACTCCCTGTTCTCCAAATCCCTTTTCTCTCATTTCCTTTCCTTATAAATTCAATTTAACAGAGGAGTTGCACTGTTTGTTATGAACTTGACTAGAAGACTGTTAAACCTACAAGTAGTGAAAGAGTAGCCGTCAACCACATAAGAGAAGAGAAAGCAGAATGGGTACTAAAAAACCTACAAGAGACCAGACTGGAAGGTAATTGAGTGAGATAAAGAAGATGAAGAAGAAGGAGAAGAAGGAGATGGAGAAGAAATGAACAAGCTATGGAATGAGGAGTAGATAGAAAAGGGTTTAAAAAAACTAAAAGGTGGGATCCCTGGGTAGCGCAGCGGTTTGGCGCCTGCCTTTGGCCCAGGGCGCGATCCTGGAGACCCGGGATCGAATCCCACGTTGGGCTCCCGGTGCATGGAGCCTGCTTCTCCCTCTGCCTGTGTCTCTGCCTCTCTCTCTTTCTCTCTCTGTGACTATCATAAATAAATAAACATTTAAAAAAAAAAAAACTAAAAGGTGGGATCCCTGGGTAGCGCAGCGGTTTGGCGCCTGCCTTTGGCCCAGGGCGCGATCCTGGAGACCCGGGATCGAATCCCACGTTGGGCTCCCGGTGCATGGAGCCTGCTTCTCCCTCTGCCTGTGTCTCTGTCTCTCTCTCTCTCTCTCTCTCTCTCTCTCTCTGTGTGACTATCATAAATAAATAAAAATTAAAAAAAAAAAAACTAAAAGGTAGTTGGATAGGTGTTTCCTTGTTTCCCCTCTTACCAACTCCAAGACCTTGGTCAGCTCACTCTCTGTGTTCTCACCTGCAAAGTGGAATAATAATAATGCCTATCTCATATAGTTGTGGAGATTGAGAAAATGAATGGAGAGCAGTTAGCACATGTTAACACCTACACACTCATCTGTTATTGTTGGAATTCTCACTCTTTCCCCTATACTAGTAATTAGAGTTTCCTACTTCAGCTGTTCAGAACACTGTAAGGGATCATCAAAGATCCTATGAGCTTTGCAATGTCATGACTTCTTTTTTCTCTTGTCCTTCACAATGCACTCAACCTAGAGTGAGCGCCTCCAAGTTTTTCCCTGTAGATACATGGAAACTTGCACAAGATTGGTAAACAACCATGAAATTAAGCCTTTTTATTCTTTAATCCCCAGAAACTATATCCACCAAGGGCACACACCCCCAAGCTTCAGGGTGTGGCTAATTCTTTGGCTTCTTTCCAAAATAACTACATGCTAATCTCCTTCACAGCTCCAGAAAATCCTCTCATAGAAGCTGAGTTCTTAATAATTTTTTTTAAAGATTTTATTTATTTATTTTAGAGAGCATAAGCGAGCAAGGGAAGGAACAGAGAGGGTGAGAAGGAGAACCTGAAGCAGACTCTGCGTTGAGCATAGAGCCCTATGTGGGGCTTAACCCCACAATCTCGAGATCATGGCCTGAGCTGAAACCAAGAGTCCAATACTTAACTGACTGAGCCATCCAGGCACCCCACTGAGCTGCTCTTCTTCTTCTTCTTCTTCTTCTTCTTCTTCTTCTTCTTCTTCTTCTTCTTCTTCTTCTTCTTCTTCTTCTTCTTCTTCTTCTCCTTCTTTTTTTAAGATTTTATTTATTTATTCTTGAGAGACAGAGAGAGAGAGAGAGAGAGAGAGAGAGAGGCAGAGACAGGCAGAGGGAGGAGCAGGCTCCATGCAGGGATCCTGATGAGGAACCTGATCCCGGGACTCCAGGATCACACCCTGGGCCAAAGGCAGGCACTAAACCGCTGAGCCACCTGGGCTGCCCTGAGTTCTTTTTAATGAATATTTCTAATTTTGCTGTTCGCTTGTATAAAGCAAACACATGTATTTTCAAGTCAGCCTTAAAATCTTAACTACTAATTTCTGCCTCTTAATAAGCAAACAAAAAGCACACAAAAGCCAACACTATCCCTAAACTTCTGCAAAACACAGTTTCAATAGATTTATAGTCTTTTATAGCTGGTAGAAACTCAGAAGGCATTTGATGCCATTTTCTTCATTTTATTGTTGAAGAAGTTATATTGGAGAGATTGGATGACCTGCTAGGACATGTGGCTGTTGTGAAAGAACACGGAACCTTTCCCACTACATTGCATTGTTTCCCACCCCCAAATAGAAAAACTCCAAATAAAAACACCCTTAGTGCCTTGGAGGATAAATGCCTGAAGGAAATGATTCTAAAGCCAACTTTAGACAGTATTGATCCATCACCCAATTTTTTAAAAAAGATTTATTTATTTATTTGTTTATTTATTTATTTATTTATTTATTTATTGGGGGGAGGGGCAGAGGGAGAAAGAGAGGGAGACTCTTCAAGCAGACTCCCTCCTGAGCATGGAGCCTGAAGCAGTGCTCCATCTCACAACCCATGAGATCATGACCTGAGCCGAAACCAAGAGTCACATGCTTCACTGACTGAGCCATGCAGGTGCCCCTCCATCACCCAGTTTATGGAGATTCATTGTGACTTCTTTGATATTTCGTTAACTCCAGTATGCCCAGAGTGCACCAGTTATCGCTTAGGAAGTTCCTTCTTTCTATCTCCCTGGATGGCAGTCTAGTAATATAAATTGGTTTTAAACATTTTTAAGTAATTTTATGGCTAACAAGCCCATCATGATACAGAGGAAGCTAGGATCTGGGGAATTAGGTCCCTGATCTTTGAGGCTATTAAACAAGACCTTCCCCAGGGTGGTCTTGTTACATCCTAGAAGAATCCTAGGCCTAGTTCTGACCTAGCCTGACTATTGAAAAGCTTGGTTTACCACCCACAGGGGAAGCACAGAAATAAAACTCACAGGCCCCAAATCTATTGATTAGATATCCACTAGTTATGTTACTAATTACCAGCTCCTCAACCTTCAGAGAAACATGTTTCTAGCTCGCATTCAGTCATTTATTTTAAAACTCCTTAATGTTTCACATTTTCTTTCCTTGGTTTTAGATTTCTCTGTCTCCCTCTGTGAGGGTTGCCTTGTGTTATTATTTGACAAACAGAGCCTGTTTCATTTGGCCTCTCTTCTGTCTCCACCCAGAGAAGGGGAAGAGCATTCCCTCCTACATAGGGTTGTGCAGGGATGCCAAGGGATGTGTGATTTCACCCAAGTTTGGCTCCTCAGACTTCATCATCACTGAGTAGAACAGTGTTTTGGAATCCCAGCTGTTTTCTAGAATCACCAACAGAGTATTGAAAATTAAACTTATTGTGGAAATAATTTGCAATATATGTAGGTCAAGTCATTATGCTATACACCTTAAACTTATATAGTGCCGTATGTCAATTTTATCTCAATAAAACTGAAGGAAAGGAATAATGAGGGTGCTGGGGCTACCCTGGAGACTAGTTGAAATACAGTGTCAGGGCAGAAGGTTCTGATATGGGTCTGTTTTTTGCAGCTCCCAGATTAACCTAGTGGGCAGCCAGGGTTCAGAACTAATCATTTAAAGTTTTCCTTAGAGAATAAAACTAAACATAGAATAAGGAATGGAAAACCCCAAAATAGCACAGAGTCAATAACAGAGAGCTGATGGCAGAGAAGGCAAGACTGGGAGTCATAAGTATGTCATGGATTTTTTTTTTCACTGTTTTTCTTTCTTTTTTTTTTTCTTCAATTTAAATTCAATTTAGTTTACATATAGTGTAGTATTAATTTCCGAGGTAGAATTTAGTGATGCATCTGTTGCATTTAACATCCAGTGTTCATTTCATCAAGTGCCTTCCTTAATGCCTATCATCCAGTTACCCCACATCCCCCCACCTATCTCCCTTCCAGCAACCCTCAGTTTGTTTCCTATGGTTAATAGTCTTCTTATAGTTTGTCTCCCTGCCTGTTTTCGTCTTATTTCTCCTTCCCTTCCCATATGTTCATCTGTTCTGTTTCTTAAATTACACATAGTTCACTGTCTTTTCAAGAGCAGTAGGTCAAATGCATCACTGAGTATGTCTAGAGCTATAACCTCAGAGTGGCACAGCAGTCCCCCTGACCAACAATGAAGGGCTCTCTCACCCAGTTAGACAAGCATAAGAAAAGAGTAATGTGAACAATGAACATCAACTGTTAACTCTGATTCTAGGTTTTGCTTGCTGGTGTGATACTGACCATACTTTGTATATTGGTCTCCTTTAAGACAGTGACTTCTCCAATAATGGGAATGTGTCTATCTCTAGTGCCAGATGCACAGCAGCAGCTGAAGATGCACCTGAGGAACAAATGAATCAGAGATGAGTGAAAGAACAGCAAAATTGTACCTACGGGCCAATCCTCTGTTTTGCTGGATTTTGTTATGATCGTCAATGATCTGATGTCAGGGCATACCATGGAAATGAAGTAACCCAAATCCTCCTTTATCAGAGTCTTCACTTTAGAAAATGATATCCTGATCTTTCAGAAAGTGCTGCTTTCAGTGGATATCTGGAGTGTAGCCCTTAACCCAGTATACTGGAAACATTAATGCTGGAGAATATCCATTTTCAAAAAACCAACTTCATTAAAAATTCCATTTTTAAGCTCTATAAAATCAGATATTAGATGACAAAATATTAGAAAGTCCATAAAACTCATGAGAAAAAATATATTAAGAAGAAGGAAATTAATTACAGTGTATAAACTGTTGATATTACATTATGATTAACTTCAGTATGGGCCAGTTGACTATTCATGATTTTGGTGAAAAACTTTACATTCTGAACCTAAGGTTTTTTAAATGATACTATTATTAGCTAATCAATTCATTCAATTTTATAGTATAAATGGCACAAGACGAGTCTTAAGAAAAGTTCTAAAAGCAAAAGAAGTTGGTCTTTGGAGGCCCTCCTCACCATAATCATGGGCATTTACATAGTAAGTGTTTATTCTATACATGTTCCTATATTGGAGGAAGAGGTATGGGGAGGAGTGAAGAAGATCAGTAAAAGGACAATGAGAATTTTTTAAATGTTAAAAATGGAAGAAGAAGTGCAGGAGATCAGGCAACAGGTTCCTGATATAATCATGGCATGGATGAAACTGCCTAAATTCCCTCTCTACAATCTAACAGAATTTTCCTCTTCAATAACAATTTTGATGAATCAAAGTATCATCATATGCTTTAATTTGGGGATGATTATTTTGATGGCAATTGTTCTGCTGGTGATAATAGACTTAATTGCTCCTTGTTTGTAGATGTATTCATTTTTTCACATTCCCCCAACCCCCATTTTACAAAGCACTTTCCAATATATTTATTTTTCTGTAACTGCTTGGGTGAGTTAAGTCAAGTCCATTTCATGAATTCCTCACTGTCCACTCAAGAGAGAGATGTGTTTCATGTGTGTTTCTATGCCAGGCAAAGAAATGGATATTCTGATGTCCTGGCTGATTCTTTCTTTATTTGCTTAGTTAGAGCGCATTACTAATACTTCTGGTCCTTTTCACCTTCGTTTTTACAACCCATTGAATTAGAAACCAAAGAAATTGAATACCTTTTCCTGTCCTTAGATCATGTGAATACCATGAGTTTCTAGTGGGTGGTGTGCATCAGAACTCTGTAATTGGGCTGCCTGGACTTGAATCTTGATACTGCTGCTTACTAGTGGCATGACTTGGGGCCGGCTATTTAAACTAAGACTCAGTTGTCTCCTATGTAAAATGAACACAGTCATACCTCACAAGCTAGTCATGAAAATTAATAAACCAGTATGTGTAAAGCATGGAACACAGTGCCTGGGGCCAGGGAAGAGCTGGATGAGACCAGATATTTCATATGCAATCATGACCGCTATGCAAATGTAACTCTGTAAGCTAGAAATTCTTATTCAGTGAATTATCAACTACTTATTAATCATATACTCTGGACACAGGACTGTGCTAAGCCCAGGATTTAAATTGAACCTTGAAGTTTAATTAGGTAGGATTTAGTTAAGTGTATGGAGAAGAACAATCTATACTATCTAATATGGTAACCTCCCACTCCATGTCGCTACTGAGCACTTGAAATGTGACTTGTCTGAACTGAGATGTGCTGTGACAGACACATGATTTTAGAAACTTTGTGCAAAAAAAAAAAAAAGAAAAAGAAAATTTAAAGTATCACATGTAACCGATATTGATTATATGTTGACCTGATAATATTTTGGATATATTTTGCTAAATGAAATCTATTATTGCAGTTAGTTTCACCTATTTCTGTATACTTTTAAAAAATATTATTAGAAAATGTAAAGGTACATAGGTGGCTCACATTGTATTTCTAGTAGGCAGTACTGTTCTGGATGGTGCAGCTCCTCATTAAAAAGAAAACAGTGGGGTAGGAAGTGACTCAAAGAACTTATAGTCTAGAAAAAGGAGTCAGTACTAATACACATGAGAAAAGAGTCCACAGTCCGTCATATGACCTGGTTCAGAACACCTGGGGGCTCTGAGGTCCTCTGTATCTTTCACACTCAGGTATAGTAGGTGGAGGGAGTTACGACAATGGCTGTCCTCTTCTGAAAACCCACCTAAGCAACAAAAGAATTTTTCTAACCATTTTTGAGAACTTCACAGAACTCTGTTTGTCTTCTGCAAAATCAGATATCAAAATAGCAGAATAAAGGTAAAATAGCTCACTGATGATTCTTCAGTCTTCAGGGTCTCTTTTTCAGCAAATATTTTTTTTTTTTTTTGCGTTGGCTTATGTAGTATTTTGATCAGTAGAGTTGAGACATATCCTAGAGTACTTTGTTGAAATAATACAAGATTTGATATAAGCTGGAATACAGAGGACTTGAAACCAGAAGAAAAAAGGTACATTTTAAAGCTTTTAGCCTTGTCAAGAAATAGCTATTTTAACTTTTAGAGAGACGGCTTTCGAGCCTGCCAAGAAAAGGAAACAAAATTTTTACTAGCCTACCAGAATCTTATTTCCCTATCCATAATATGATACATTTGAAGTAGCTGTTCTGTGAGCTAGTTCAAGAGCATGCTTTTATTCTGTTTTCAGTCCCACCCAATGGGTGCACTCCAGGTACCCTTTCCACTTACAGCCAATTAACACAAAACATCTTGTACCTTCAATTTTGGAAATAAAAAAGGGAAGAATAAAAGTAAGGATAGAAAGAATAGTCCCTTTGTGGAGCTTCTTCTTTATGTCAGGTGCTGTGCTAGGCATCTTCACTTTTAATCGAGGAGGTGTGAGGGGCTAGAACTCTGGGAAGTAATTTAAAGTGTGGAATTAGAAGCTCCCTAGTCATCCCAGGACAACAGTGATGGTATAGCACACCCTTAAACCTGCATCAATCCCTAATGTAGACTGAGACCATTTAGTGATTCCTTTCTACTCATTTTGCATGTCTGACTCATGAAGTGGCCTGAAATCCCAGATTCACCATGGGAAGAAGATCCTTCTGCAGTGTGTAGCATGAACCATTCACTCTGTTGGGATGTGTTGGTCTGCCTTTTTTTTTTTTTTTAAGATTTTATTTTTTTAGTAATCTCTATACCTAACATGGGACTCAAACTCACAACCCCAAGATCAAGAGTTGCATTCCCTTCTGACTGAGCCAGCCAGGTGCCCCTGGTTGCCTTTTGATAAGAATGTGGTGTACATTTTTGAGGACTACTCATTTCCTTCTGAATTATATGACTCTTGGTCACTGCTAGATTTTCTCTTCTGGGAAATACTCTTTAATTCCAGAAATCCCTAATGGAAAATATAGAGACTCTGAACACTTCCCATACAGAACTGATTTTTGAAGACTAGTGGAGTTCTGCATGAGTAAGGGAAGATATATCTGATACACAGATTCTCTCTTCTCTGAGCAGAAGCCTGTAAAGAAAACTTTTTAGCACATCAACTGTACTCGAAGAAAATAATAGCCCTGAAACAACATGGAGAAAGGGAATTTAAATAAATTTTTTTCTTGTATTCTCAGCAATATGAAATTAGCTTAAATGGGACAATTCAAAGGAAATAACCTTTGCTTGTGGATTATAGTGCTTTGAACATCTAGGGAATGAATGGCCTTTCATTCATTGAAATATGTAGGTAATAAATAAGTAATAACATTATGATTGGCAACCTAAACTTATATATAAAAAGCCATGTTCTTTCAAAGTATATTTTGTGCTTTACATGAACTAGTTGTTTTCATGCTATGAAAACAATAATTCTTAACAGAAATTTAATTACCCATGTGTACCATAATTATTCCAACTACATTAAACTCTGATTTTTAGAAATCCTACATCCCCTTCTCTTCAGATGAATGCTATTTGGAAATGAAATAGTGTTTTTGTTTCATTTTGTCTTGTCTCAACTTATATTGCTTGGTGATATTAACCAGGTACTTACCAGATTTGTGCCCTATGCCAATTAGTAATGGTTTGGCCAGTTTGATGGTGCAAGTGGGGGTCTTTGCAACAAAAGCCAAAGAGGCAAAAGATGAAAATTTATTCAATTTGCAATGCAATATGGTGATGCCACAAATTGGAGCCTAAAAGTAATGATACCTATTGCTTTTGTATTATTAGGACAAACTTTGCCAAATTGTAGTTGCCATGTGAGAAATTGCATGTTTGTCTATAGAACACTGACATTGCCTTAGAATAGCATCTTACTAGAAGATCTCTGTATATAAAATAGATAGCCATCATTTTAAATATCATTTTAAATACATGTCAGGTGTTTGCTTGCTCTCTAACTGTATTGGCTCATAATTTAGTTAAGATTTGTTGGATATTTTCCTTGTACCAGGTACTCACTGTTCATATACATTATCTCATTTAGTCCTTGAAAAAAGCCTGTGAGCTTATTTCTCTTACCATACAAAGATGTCTAGAAAAATTAAATGGCTTGACCAAAAGAGGTGAAAGTCAGACTCAAATCCAGTTCACCTGATCCCAAGTCCCCTGATAGGCTTGTTGGCTCAGTAGGCCAAAAGCTAATGCAGAAAGGATAGAGACAGGAATGCCCCAGAATGCAGTAGAGAAAAGCAAATGATGCCAGGGTTTTCTATCGGAAAGTGAGAAAAATTGTGTTTGTGATCTCTGTGGAATACACTTGAGTCTCAGCCCTACAATGCAATCTGTTTCCCAGTGCTCGCTGGGAAAAGCCTAATCAGTATCACACCAGTGTTGATGGTGTCTAATATGCAATGATGCAAAATCCTAAAGCCCATCTCCCCCCTAAGAACCATGTCTCATGGACGCAGGGTTTTATACTCAGAACTTGGTGTTTCATGTTCTAAGTATATATACTTCAGATGTCTGCCCCTTGTCATTTTAAGGCTCCTTGTTATAGACCATGTGTCCCATTATTGGAATATGTCTTATTTGCAAGAACATCCAAGTACTCCTGAACTCTTCATATGAGCAGTTACAAGATGGCAGTAGTGCATTTTATGTTCTCAAGTGCATCTTTTATATATATATATATATATATATATATATATATATATATATATATATCACAACATCAATTCTATCTTAGCAAGCCCTAGTAACAAAGCTTCCATCTTCCTCTACTGCTGAAGGCAGCCCCAGAGAAAGTATTATATATAGTTCACTTTGATTCACTTGGCTCAGCTCTTAGTGATATCAGAGCTTCTGGGCTCCTATTTCAGAGTAACTAATGGGTGGCAGTGTTCAACTGAAGCTTCACAGAGGGCATGGACTGCTTTAAATTCTATCAGTTAAACTGCCTGGTGATCTCAGAATGGAACCAAATTATGTCCTCATGCTTCCAGTTGTCAGCTCTAACCACTCACTAAATCCCACCTACTTGAGGATAAAACTCCAGATGGAAACATGAACAATAATAAATATCCTGTTTCACAAATTACAAATTGATACATCCCTGAAAATGTCACCTATCCGGAAATTATTTTTATCTTTTCCTCTTCTTTAGCTTTTTCATGAATGTCAGCAGCAAAATTTTTCACCTTCATTTTATAACATGGATGAAGGATATACCAGGTTAAGTTAAGGAGTGCTTTGAGTTGTGAATCAATTGTGTTTTCACTGTTTTTTTCTAGGTACATGTAAGTTTAATATAACCTGATAACAGATATATCAGGAATACTTTATACATTTTAATAATATGGTATATTTAAATATATGTGTTAAACATATATACATTAATATTACCATTTGAATTGCATGTTATTTTATGTTTGCATTTGTTGATATTTAGGATTGAATGTATTATAATGTATATATTATGAGAAGTCAAATTAAGAAATATATTTTTTCCTGAATTCATTATTTCTTGTGATAGAATGTAATAATAGTCCCTCAGAACTGAACTGTTTCAAGGAACTGAAGAATTGGTTTGTAAATCTTCCAGCACCTATTTGGTTGCATGCTGAAGATCAGAAAGATAATTTTCAGACAGGGGTTATATTTCCTAAAAAATTAGATCAAAACGGATTCAGCCTTCAAAAGGAAGAAAATTCTTACACATTCTACAACACAGATGGACCTTGAAGACATCAATAGTCCAGACACAAAAGGACAAATATTGTATGATTCCATTCTATTCCAGTGAGATACATTGAGTAGGCAAATTCATAAAGACAGAAAGAATGGTGGTTACCAAGACTTGGGGAAGCAGGAAATAGGAGTTAAAGCTTAATGGGTATGAAGTTTCAGTTTGGGACAGTGAAAATATTCTGGAACCGGTTGGTGGTGATGGTTGAACAATGTGAATGTACTTAATGCCCCTGATACTTATAAATGATTAAAGTAGTAAATTTTATGTTATATATATTTTACACATACAGTATTTTGAAAAAGTGATTCTGACATGGTTTCTCTGTTACTTGAATGTGTGATTTCCTGAGTCCTGAGGGGTTTGCAGACAGAGGGAGAGAATTTGGTGTGGGGAGGGGGAAGCCTAGGACATATTTAATAATGTATGATTTGGGGGAATTTACCTTTTCTTACTTTTTAAAAGCACAAGAGTTGGAAAAATAGCACATTTTTCTATTTACCACAACTCTCAATACCTGACAGAGGTGTTGCAGTTCTGAGAAAGATCATAGAGATGCAAAATAATAATACATTTTTATTTAAAAAAAAACATTTTTTACTGAAATCTTCTTAGGAAAATTATAATGATTTATATTCTTGGCCAAAGTTCCAAAATAAAAGAAGGTTAAGTAACCTCAAGATCACTCAGTAAATAAATGGAAGAGCTAAAAATGGAACTTGAGGATTCCCTGACTCTTGGCATCTCAATAAACACGCTCACATCCTTCTCTGCAGCAGCGAGGTTGGCAGGATACGTGAGGGGCTGGCAGCATGCAGAGACTCTTCCATGTCTTAAAATAGTTTTTGAGTTCTAAAAACCTATCATGGCAAAGCAAACTCTTACAAATGCTGACTGTGCAACCCAGCCCACCACTATCTACTGCAGGAGAGGAAACTTGAGGAAATAGCTTTCCTTTAATAGCCATGTTGTCATTTCTTGATGAATGCCTCCTATCCGGACGCTTAATTGTTTGGCTAATTTTTAACACTGTTTTTCCTCTTTTTATAAAATAACATCCATCACATTTGCTAGAACTTTTCTGTGCCAAGGAACTAACAGAAATTTAAAAATCAATTCCGTTTCAACATATTATTACTCTTCAATTTACTTTAGAAAGCACATACATTTGTTGAAGTTCTTTGGACACTTACCCAAAGACATAGATGTAATAATTATATTTCAGTGGAAAAGCAAGAACTTGGTGCTGTCAAAGATAAACAGAGCTGGACATTAAAACAATGATGCCAGATTTTCTTCAGTAACTTCGGATAGTAGGAGGAGGAGATAAGCTCCATTCCTCATGAAGAAAATAAGGAGGAGGCCAATACAGGGCTCAAGTCAAGGTTAGGATTCCTGCTCTCCTGCCGGGACAGAGGTCTTATCCGTCTGAACGATTACGTTTCAGAGGAATGGCTTTCAGGGCCTTGAGAAAGACATTCCTGAGTTATAGGATATACCTTTACATCTCAGAGGGACAGAGGAAGGATTCACAATGTTAAGTCCTTTTTAGTGAATACTCGAAGGAATGGAGGTCAGGGGCCTCTATCTTCAGGAGTTGGCTTAAAGAACAGTAAATTCTTTTGATAGCCTTGAGCTATTCCAGACATGAACTCTGAAGGAGGCTGGGTCTTCCCAGGGACACTGCCTTGGGTTGCCAGAACCCATGCTCAAGTTCAGTGAGTGTCTAAGTACTGGGGTTTGAGCGGAGTGCTCATGGAGAGAGGTTTTTACAGTTCTCAGTAGTCATGATACTGTGTCTCTGTAGGAAAGAATATAGTATCTGATTCAGACAGTGCAACAAAAAGCTCGGTTTTAAGCTAGGCTTTAGTTCTTCTGTGTCACTTTAGTTATGAGAATCATGAGTGAAGTTTAACCCTGTCATTGGTTGGTTGCCTTGGGTTTACTTTAGGATGAAGGGAATGAGATTTAACTTTTAAATTACACAGTAATATTTTTGCATCAAATGCATTACATTCTTACTACACTATACATATTTTATATTTCATTTCTTCTTAGATTTATTAGTCTATCTAGAGAAGTCCATACAGAATAATGCATAATAGAAAAAGAAGGAAGCAATTACTGTTTCAGAAATGATGCCCTGTCTATTTAGCTTTTATAGCAAATAGAAGACTGTATTATTTACCAGACCAAGTAGTAGAATCAATAGAAAATATCTATGCACATTTACTTTAGAGAAAATATATTTGCTACTAAATTACTTTGACATTGTCTCCTGTGAAATTTTACATTGTGCAGGGTTTTGTGTTGTTGTTTTCTTGCATCATATACTTTTCCTATCTTTATAGATATATACATAATACAAAACTATGGTTTCATATCAAAGACATTTTATTGTCTACTTTTGAAAGAAGAGATTTCCATATTTGTGATAGCCTAAGACTATATATTTTTTCCTATTATTCTTCTATATTTTACAGAATGGAATAAATTGTGCTTATTTCAGCATCTTCTTACTCATGGTTTCCAGAACTATACCATGTTGGATTTACAGATATGGGTTTCTATTTTCAAGTTACTCATCGCTGAGAGTCCATTGTATGTCTTATTCTAAACTTCTCTGAGAGAGATGCTAGAACACCACCTCCCGTTCACTTAAAGGATTTGATATCAATTTGGAGAAGGGAGATTGGAGAATGAGTCATGAGCCCTTTAAAAGCTGTATTTCCTACTAATCATCAATGAGAATAGATGCTTCTGTGATGGATATGTGGGTCACAAGTGTCAAGCAGGGTATTATGAAAATCTTCCCAGGCCTCCATCATAGACTGGATCCCATTAGAATCTCAGTGAATCTCTAAGCACACAGATCTTTTCCTCCTTATAGAGATTGTTAACAGTTCCAAATATGATATAATCAAATAAAGTGACATAGCCACCTGGAATAAATCCAACAGGGCAGATTATTAAATTGTAATGGATGACAGCCACATCTCACTGAACAGATGACTCTTCCCATAGTGACAAGAATGTTCTTGATTAGCTGGTAATGAGACGGCAGTGAACCCAAGAAGGCCCACCCACCAAAGGCAGGACTGGGTAGGAGCGGTCCAAATTTCTTCTTCTTCTTTTTTTAAGATTTTTATTTATTTGTTTTAGAAAAAGGGGGGGGGGTATAAGCAGGGGGGAGGGGCAATGAGAGAGAGTCTTTTTTTTTTAAAGATTTATTTATTTATGAAAGAGAGAGAGAGAAAGGAACAGACACAGGCAGAGGGAGAAGCAGGCTCCATGCAAGGAGCCTGACGCGGGACTCGATCCGGGGCCTCCAGGATCACACCCTGGGCTGAAGGGGGCGCTAAACCGCTGCGCCACCCGGGCTGCCCAGGGAGAGTCTTAAGCAGACTCCGTGTTGAGCACAGAGCCTGTTTTGGGGCTCAGTCTCACAACCCTGAGGTCACGACCTGAGCCAAACCAAGAGTTGTCACTTAACCGACTACGCTACCTAGGCACCCCAAGAGTGGCCCAGGGTTCTAACCCATTTAATGTTACCATAGATCATAAATAAGGAAAGCATCATTAAAAGGAAATGACATTGGAAGAATTCTGGCCTTGAGTTACCTTTTGGTACATTTTCCCTTTTAATCTTCACAACAATCTCCATTCTGGTAAGGAGACTAAGGTTCAGAAAGGTTGAGTAACTAGGGGCGCCTGAGTGGCTCAGTGGCTGAGCATCTGCCTTTGCTCAGGTCATTATCCCAGGATCCTGGGATTGAGTCCCACATTGGGCTCCCTGGAGAGAGCCTTCTTCTCTCTCTGCCTATGTCTCTGCCTCTCTCTGTGTCTCTCGTGAATAAATAAATAAAATCTTTAAAAAGAAAGAAAGAAAGGTTGAGTAACTTGCTCAACATCATGTTGATGGCCCTTGTCATAGCCAGAGATCACCACCAGCCAGGTCCTTCTGATGCCACCTGGACATCCCACATCCCAAGATCTAGTCATCCGCTGATGAATGAGTGTATCTTCAGTAGTCTGCTTGGAAAATAAGAGTTTGGGGATTTATAGAGTATTTTTTGTTTCTCATTTTTAAGGGGAAAGTCTACATTTTTTATGCTTTCTAAAGAATTTACCTGTCAATGTCTCTAAACTCTGATGAAGACATAGAAATAGATACAAAGATATAGATATAGAGATACCTCCCCCCCAATAAAAATGCCTCTTAATCTCTCCAGAGACACTTTCATATTTACTATATGGCAGCCAAGACCTATTTAGTAGACTGGTACATTTGGGAGCTTCAAGATAGTACTGGGTGTCAAAACTCACATTAATTTTCCAAACCCTAAAATTACTGTGTCACAAGGCTGTGGGAATCATTGGAAAAAATGCCTTTCCTGTGCTCTGCAGCATTCATTGAGAAAACTTTTTGGTGAAGAGACTACAGGGAATGAAGAGAAAACAAAGCAGAAGCCTAATGCTTTTCTTTCAATCTGAGCATGTTTAGAATTTACTTATGAGATGTAGTTATGTGTCATATTTCATTTTCTACAAGCATTATAAAATCATTTATTAACCATTTATCTTTATGTTAATATCCAGTATGACCTATAGCTGATGAAAGCCATTTTTTCCCATAAGTAAATAATTTTTCATTGTGGGCCAAGGGAAGCTATTTGGGCAAAAGAATAATAAACAATTTTCTCTTGGGAATACTTTCGAAAGTTGTATTTCAGTTCAGATGGTGTTGGATAACAAAGGCAACGTGAAGTGGAATTATGGATTTGAAGTACTTACCATCCAACACTAAAACAACTCATTAAACTCCTACTGTTAAAGATTACTTAACATTAACATCCAGAGACTTTCTCCCCCCCAAAGTCAATGAAGGCAGTGCTGAGCCACACAAACCAGTGATAAAAGGCTCAGCAGTGACTTGGCTAGAGGCCCAGATGTGGTTCATCCACTGTAAATTTTACTAGATAATCACAGTCGATTCCAAGCACCTTTTGAAAAATGCCTTTTGTATGTGTGTGTGTCTTTGGGCACTAGATATGCATCCAGTTTATCCAGTCAACCTTACAGTATTAGGAAATGTGACATCAATTTATTACATTATTTGAAGATACAATAATGCTAGAAAGAGCTTATCAGAAATTAATCCATAATTTAGTACAAGCAGCTGTCTACTAGACCTCTGTACCTGAATGTTTCAGGCATCTCAAAGCTAACAGGAAGAAATAACTCTTGAGTCCCCAACTCCACCACACACAAACACACTACACAGCAGAGGAGTATTACCCCGCTTGCCTCATCTTGGTAAATTATATCACCCAGTGACTCAAATTGAGAAAGTGAGATGTTGTCCTTGATTTTTCTCTCAATCTCATTTCCAACAGCAGCAAGTCCATCAATTCTACTTCTATAATCTATTTTGAATTTGACCTCATCTCAGTACCTTCGCATCAGTAGCCTATAGCCTGAGCATCATTAGCTTTTATGCAAATATTTTAAATGCATCCCTTTCTCAAGACATACCATCTTTTGGAATATTGCTATTCTGTACTGTTAGAAGACACATCACAGTATATTTGCTGGAAAGCTATTATAACAAATATACAAACCATGTGATAAATATACAGTGTACATACTGTGAATGGCCCCTCTGGGATTGTGCTGTGCCAAACCTGCAGAATCATGTAGTGGCCCTGAATCAGACCACCATCCTCTGATGCCTAGATTACTGTCAGAGCTACCTACTGTCCTACTTCCTCTCTTGCCCTCCTGCTACAGTCCTTTTTTCCACAGCATTTAGATTGATCTTTTTAAAATCAGACATCAAATCATGTTCTTCCCTACTCAGAACCTTCTAATAGCTTTAATGTACACTCAAAGTAAAATCCAAACTCCCTTTCATGCCATACAAATACCAGTAAGATTGGGCCTCTGCCTACCTCTCCAGTCTTTTCTTTGATCTCTCTGGTTGAAAATGTATCAGTATGTTCTGGCAGAATGTAACAAATGGCGTATGTTCTGTTAGGTGGTGCTTTTGTCATGTTTACCACTAAATATTTTACATATTTACCCAGATTACTTTATTTAGTTCTGACCTCATGGCTCTAGTTATACTGGTTTCACTGTTCCTGGAACATAGCAAGCGTATTTCCATTTGCATTAGTTTCCTAGAGCTGTCTTAACAAATTACCAGAAACTGGATGGCTTAAGATAAAAATGTATCCTTTCACAGTTGTGGAGACAAGAAATCCAAAATCAAGATGTTAGTGGGGTTGATCCTTTCTGAAGGCAGTGAGGGAGAATCCTAGCTTCTGGTGGATGTTGGCAATCAGAGATCCCTTGGCTTGCGGTTTTGTAACTTCTATCTCTGCCTCTGTCTTTGCTTGGCCTCTGCCCTCTTTTCGATTTGTCTGTTTCCACTTTTCTTCTTGAATAAGGACTTCCCGTTGGATTTCGGGCCCATTCAGATCAGGATAATCTCATCTCAAGATCCTTAACTTAATTTCATCTGCAAAGACCCTTATTCCGAGTAAAGTCATATTCTATGGTTCCTGATCATCATAACTTTTGGAGAGCCACTGCCCAACTCATTACACAATATAATAGCTCTTTTATCTGTGAGGGTTTTTTCCTAGAATTTCTGTTCACTTGGCAGACATGGCATTGCTCCTCGGTTTTATCCCAGTTTCTTTTTAAATGGTAAATCCGCATAGTGGCCTTCCCTGACTGCTCCATCTAAAATATCTTCTCCTACTCATCACTAGAAATTCTCTTATTCTGCTTCTATTTTTTCTTCATGAAACTTTAATACCATCTGCCATTTCATTGATATTGTTTGTTTTTTTATTGGTTATTGTCCCCACTAGTATATAAGCTTCGTGAGGTCAGGGATTTTGTCTTCATTTCAGTATTACCTAGAACAGGAGGCAGCAAATCTGACCTACCTTTGTTTTTTAAAGTTTCATTGGACCGCAGCCAAACCCAGATGTTTTCGTGTTGTCGGGTACTTTTGTGCTATAACAGCAGAGTTGAATAGTCATGACAGAGACCTTATGGCCCTTATATAAAGCTTAAACGTTGTGCTATCCAGACCTTTAAGGAGAACTACATGCATATGACATATGTGCCTGGCTTATAGTATAGATTTATTGATTTACATTGTAAAGAGTTATTTCTAAGCAGAGAAATTGAATTTTGTCTTAAAGTTGACACTCTGAAAAGGAAGATATCTGGCTTTTTTTGTTTCTAATTTAGAATAATTTGGGTGATTAAAAAAGGAAGAGGGAATTCTATTAAGATAAGATTACATAATGCACTTCTTAGATCACAAATTACTTTGGAGAGTGTGCCACCTTGTTTAATTTTTATAATTACCCAGTTACTTCAGCATTATGCTCTCTATTTCATAGACAGATAAAATGAGATCACTCAGCCAGAGTGCAAGGTCTGGCAAAACCAGAACTCCACCTGGGCTTTAACCTGGGGTTCAGATGTCTTCCCTTTGCTTCTGCCCACAACAGATGTTCTCTTCCAAGGTTGGCAAATCTAGATGCTTCACTAGAGCCACTTCATGCTCCAGATAGTCTCTGTGAACATGCCTGTCATCATGAGGCATATCTCAAGTTTCCCAAATCATAAGTATCATCTTACATGTCAGTGTAAAACTTAAAGATTAAAGATTATCAGCTGCCTCAGAACATAAGCAGTGTTATGTATTTTTTACACCCCCACAACATCTAGAAGAGTA
This sequence comes from Canis lupus familiaris, assembly GCF_011100685.1. Classification (NCBI taxonomy): domain Eukaryota; kingdom Metazoa; phylum Chordata; class Mammalia; order Carnivora; family Canidae; genus Canis; species Canis lupus. Next base: position 21,820,086 of record NC_049250.1, read on the forward strand.
CAAGATACAAACTCTGAGGTTAGTAACCAATACTCAGTAAATGTAATTGGATTCTGATATCTAATAAAAATAAAAAGAAGTGCTGTTTAAAGGCTTAATATTTTTCTTGGAAATATTTGCTTGCAATTTCTATGGGTCATTCAGAGTGTAAAGTAATAGGTATGTGGGTTTGTTAATAATTTAGACTCTGAATCATTAGCTGCTTTTCCAATTTCTTCCACCATTCACTTTAAAAAGAAAGATTAAATAAAAAGGCAGTAAACATCAGAATGGATATTTAAAACCAACTAGTGAATAACAATACTAACTTGATAATTCTCCTAAAATGTGGAGCAGAGCAGAGAGAGATAAGCAGAGAAAACTGTGAGAGAAAAGGCAAAAAATGTGAAGGACAGAGTGAGAAATTCACTGTCCATATAATAGGAGTTTCAGGAGAAAAACAAATGAGATGGAGAACAAATTATTATCAAGCAAAATCTTGAGTATTCATTAGATTAAAAGATTTATGAAATGACAGCATTAATGAATGAAGAAGAGACATAGGTATGTCCTCAGAAATTACTGATTACCAATGTAAGTAGAGTACCTGTACACCAATAATAGGCTGCCCATAAAGTAAAGGTAATCGAGGAACAGGCATATTTTGACTATGATACATTTAAGCATTATGCTGGTTGGTAAGCTATTTGCAAGGTTACTGATTGGGTCAGAAAGTACTCATAATCATGATTAACACTTTGAGTAGAAGGGTGGAAATTTTATCAGTCATATCATTCTAAAAGATAGGATGGATATCACTACCTCAAACTTAGTCCTTTCTTGTTTTTTATTTAATTCATGCATTTCCCATAGTTGCTGAGCACTCAGTGCTAGATGCTGGTGATGCACAGCTGAAGAAGGCATGCTGCTCGCACTCAGGGAGTGTGTAGTCAGGTGAGAGTCAGACAGTTTCAATAGGCATGGCATGGGAGTCAAGGAAGGCTTCTCAGTGGAAGAGACTTCTGAGCTGGAGATCAGAGAGGAATGGCATGATGGGCAGAAGAACTAGCATGAGTTGTAACTCAATTGTCATCGTCACGTTCTCCTTTCTACTTCTTTACCCCTATACTGTCAGTGTGGCAACACTGGAACACCAGATTAGCTATATTTTAGGAAAATTAACGTCTTCATTTATTGTTTCATTGCTCTCCTCCAAATGAAGGCAAAAAGTTAAAAAGGGTAAAGAAAGAAAAGAACAAGTGTCTTAAAGACAAAGCAACTTGTACCTTTGAGAATTAGCTATATCCAGAGTTGGAAGTTTTAATATGAAATATTTTTCCTGTATAATTCATTCAATAAGCCCCAAGCTGGAAACCATGCTTACTCTAAGGCTTATGTAATGCTGAATTGGCTGTCAACACTCAAGTCATAAATAATAATAATGGCACACAAAAGCCAGGAAATGCAAAAGTGAAGGCTTTCACTGTAATGTTAACTCATCCAAATTGTGCACGTATATTGTCTCTCAATATCTAGATAAACTTTCCAGGGTTTTATTATATGAAAAAATGTGCAATATAGTCAAGTTACCTCTATAATGAGAACCTTAGATTTTCACAATTTGGGCCTTTTATAAGCATTATGGCTTAAAGCCTTCACATTGTATTAGCAGGAAGTTCAATATTAAGGAATAAAGGCAGGCCGTTCTTTGTATTTTAAATAATTCTTCTCCCCCTGTGGAAACAGGAGCACATGTACTATGGAAGCTATTTTTCACTTAAAGTCATAGATTTCCTTGATCGTCTTTGTACTTTCTCATCAAATCCAGCTTAAGCCTAGAACTCCTCTTTCTCAGTCGGAGGATGTGCAAGGGGAAAGGAGGAGTCATGTTGCCCAGGGTAGAAAAAAGTTGGTGGTCTGTTTCTGTAAGCGCACATTGGGATAGAGCCCCTAGCCTCTAAATGATCATTGGCCACAGGCTCTGTTGTACTATGGTAGAAAACTCCTCAGTATGCTTTCAAATTTACTGTATTTAAAGTGATTTTAATTCAATTTTACAAACATTTATTGACTGTCTTGAATGTTCCGACAATTTTTAAATCAAGATTTATATACTTAAATGTATTAATCTTGAGTAAATTCAGCCCCAGTTACACAGAAATAAACTTGGAGTTTCAGATATCTCCAATTACAAGATTGTTCATGTAAAGCTCCTAAGTACTATTCAAGTCACATTATAGAGAACCTATGCAGCAGCAACAACTGGAAATTTTATCCCTTAATTATTTAGGAGAAAAAGAAAAGGAAACATTTATCCATGAAAATCACTTTAAACTACATTTATAAAATATTCTCCTAAGAATTGTACTTAACTTCCATTGAGCAATGTGTATAATCAATTAACTAAATAGCAGAAACTAAAAGAAGAAATTAAAAATTACTTTAGAAGAAAAACAAAAAAGTTTCTGTGTCAATAGAAAAGATTTGAGGTATAAGATATAAAACATTTATTAACAAGATTCCCATTTATATAATGTATAGCTATAAAGCATTCACTTGAGAATGATAGTCCTGTCAAGTTTCCATTTGAAATATTGTATAGTTATTACATAATATCAATAAAACCAAAATCAAAATTATATTAGGAGAAATAATTTTTTTTGCTGTGTTTCTAGATGATTTTAATGGACTTAACAACAATAAAAATATTATGATTATGCTACTTCCACATAGAATTACAAAGATGTAACTAACCTACAAGATTCACATTTCAGTAATCTACAATTATAAATTGTCCTAAGAATTATAATTCCATCAGGCTTCCATTTGAGCCATAATCACTTAGGGGCAATACAACTAATGGAGAAAACATCAAATTACTTTAGTTTGAGGGTAGAAAGCTTCTTGCTATGGTTTTGGACCCTTAGAAGGAGGCTTATTATTAAGGTAGAATCAACTTGGAAGGTGACTCACTTCTGCTTTCCGGTTGTGTGGAGGAAGACCCAATTTAGAGCTTGGTGTAGAGATACCACTTGTTGCCAGTAGAGGATGTTCTGAGCCAGGGAAGCCCCTCAGTGACAAGCGAGAATTCCTAGGGAGATTTGTCCTTGCTTTCAAGAATAGGGGAAGGAAACGGAGTTCTTTTCTTAGGAACTATCTCCTAGGAGCCCTGAGTCATATCTAACCAGTGATGGGACCATAAGATGGAGAACCAGCACAATGACCTGTGGCTTTTCATTCATGTGGGAGGGTTTAATCAAAACAAAGTCCCAAGTACTAGTGCAACGAGCCCCAGGAAAAGTTATAACATGCCTTCATGGAGGATGTCCTATATCAGGATGGCAGTGGTCTCATGGAAGGATTCTGCTCCAAAGGTTCTGGCCCCCAGTAGGATGGCGTCTGGTTCATATGGGATCCTGGACCTGAATCTCTCCACCATCACAACCTTCTTCCTTGGGGATCTGGTCGTTCTTGGTGCTCTTTGGGACCGCCTATCAAATACCTCATTCCAACGTAAAGGACATAAGTATACTTTTCAAAATGTTTAAGTTCTTCCACAATAATTTTTTTTCTGATGTATGCCTTTTCTCTCCTTGAGTTACTGAGATTCCTCTCAGCCAATAAGGCTCTTAAACATGAACTTTTCTTTCATGAGCTCTCATGAAAAGTTTTTCTACCTGGCTCTCATAAAAGTTTGTGATTCATTCAGATTTTTCTGAAAGAATTTTGGCTTGTGTTTTATAAACGTCCAGTCCTTCACATGCATGGATGATTTGGTATCAGCTTTGAAAAGATTCTTGTCTGTTTTTATGGATTAAATTAGTTCTCTGTTGGATATTTGGTGAAAATTCACTTTTTATTTAATATAGGTCAGAAAGGACCTAAAGTCTTCCTGGACTTTCTTCATGGTTCGTTCGTTCGTTCGTTCGTTCTTTCTTTCTTTCTTTCTTTTCTTTTCTTTTAAGATTTAATTTATTTATTTGACAGAGAGAGGAGAGAGAGAGAGAGCACTCCCACAAGCAGGAGGAGCGGCAGGCAGAGGGAGAGGGAGAAGCAGGCTCCCCGTGGAACAGGGAGCCTGACAACAGTATGGAGCTTGATCCCAGGACCCCAAGATCATGACCTCTCAATCCCAGGATCCAGGACCATGACCTGAGCTGAAGGCAGATGCTTAACTGGCTGAGCCACTCAGGAGCCCCCTGCAGTGGTTTTTGTTTTTTCTAACTGCAGGGAAGCCTCCTTTGTGTGCAGTCATCTAATATCTTTCAATTCATTGGTTATTTTATTTTTTTTTCAGTTAATTTAATGTACATTTCTTTCTTTTTTTTTTTTTTTCTTAAACATGTATCTGATTCAGCCCTATCAATCAGTTTCTTCAAAACTGGTTTAATTTCCTATTTCAAAAGGTCTCCTTTTTCTGGTACATTCTTTTTTCCAATTCCAGGTTTCTACCACCCATGTTGCATCTTTAAGAACAGCAACCTAGTCTTTCTTCTTTAGCGAGAGATCATCCAGAGGCTTCATTTAACTTTCTTTGTCATTTAAACTTGTCCTATGGGCACTTCAGTGTTTTCTGTTACTTTATTCTGTTTAATATAAGTTTGTTCATTCTTGCTTCCATTCCTTAACCTCTTATGAAAACAGCTTTTACTTCTTGAGAAGTAGAATTTTCATCCAAAGCATCTTTTAGTGCTGTATGAAGTCATTCTTTATTTTTCAGATGTGTTTTGAAGGCAGTTTTAGTGGTGGCTACTTGAAATTGAATGTTTGTTGATACATCTTCTAAGGATTGAATCTTTCTTGTAATGTCAGGCTTCAGTTTAACTTTTCTAAATGTTTAATTTTCTCCTCTTGAAGACCTTTTAAAACTAAGTAAAGAGCTAGATGTCTCCAGCTCTTGCCTTTCTTTTTCAGTGAGGCTAAGCTTCTCAAGAATTTTATGTCATTTCTCCTAAAGGGGAGAAATTCTAGTAGCCAGGAGTTATTTGTTCTACTTGCACAGAAGAGACTTTTGATTATTAAAAATCCAGCCATAAAAATCAATACCACCACTTCCATGGCAATTGTGGGGCTCTAGGCCTGATCTGAGGGCCCTGGCAGCACTGCTATTGCCTGGTACATCTCCAGGACTAACACAGCACAGAGCATCAAGACTCTCTATGGATCCACCATGGATCTAGGGGCCACTTGGACTTGTTTCAGCTTTCCAGGATCACAGTAGACCACAGAGAACACTGGTGAGCATTCCTCCCAAAACCAAACCCAAACAGGGGAACTAGCACAGATGTCCAGTGGAAGTGACAGAAGGAGGATAGTTCTTCCCAACCTTCTTCAGGTCACAAAACATTTACATAATGCTGGGGGCTATGAACTGAGGCTGCTAGAGGAGATGGATGATGTTCTAGAGCCAGACCTGACTGCCCTAGAATTAAGGGAAGCAGTGTCACATCATAACCCATTCAGTGTCACCCCTTTCACAACTTTACTATGGAGGACTTAGAAGATTCCAGGTGGCTAACACTCCTCATTTGCTTTATTCTGTGGCTCTGAGAGCTCATCCTGCCCATAGGAATCACAGAAAACTGCTCTTTGGCCCCTTTTAGTCTGCATCTAGAATGAGGAGGGGTGCAAGAGGATTTTGGGTCTTTTTACTAATCTGATCATTAAAAATTAAGGAAAAAATAAGTGGGATTTTCACAGTTCACATGTTCCAAGAATGTGTTACCAACTGTGAGCAATGAAAGCACAATTTTCAGACTCTTTCTCTTTGGTGACACAGAAGTCTTCAAGCTACTGAATGACCATCTTAGAGGGAATTAGAGTTCTCCCTGAAGTGGCAAGATTCTGGGTCACCTGAGTTCCTCCCCAACATTTAGGCATTCTGGGCATGAGGTGAGAGCCAACACTGATGGGACACTTCTACCATCCAGGTGCTAATTGCTTTTCATGGGTTTGCTCATTACAATAGGAGGTCAGTACTTCTGTTTTCAGCCCTTATAGATGGATTAACAAAAGCTTGTACAGATTCTGTAACCTGCATAAGGTTCACACAACTAAGAGGCACTTGATCCCAATCCAGCTTTTTATGATATGAGACAGGCAGAATGAAAGTGAGGAAGTATTCCAAGTAACTAAGCAGGATGCTGTTTTAACATGAGATAGCTGTTGGATGTTGAAACAGAGAATGATGGAAAGGTAATTTGGGGTCATCATTTGTGGAAGATCTTGTACAGCGAGTGGGAGAAAAAAGGCTATTTAATTTTTTAGGCCAGGGTCTTGGGAATGGCTTCATGAGCCTAAATGTTTGTGAGTATGTGTGTGTGTTGATGAGTGGTGGTGGGGATTGGTTTCAGAACCACTCAGTTGGTTTCTGAGTTTTCTATCCCCACCCTACCTAAAGCAGAGCATTTCCACTTTGTCTGTATTACATTTTGATATAACACTTATTTTTAAGAAAGAGGTCCATTGCTTAAATATAAAAAATCTCACCAACCTCTGTTGGTTGATGAGTCACTGGAGCTTTCTGAGAGAGGGTAACATGAGATGGGGTAAACTGTGGTAAAATTAAGGTGAAGGTAGAGCAACCAGAAAGAAAATTGGTAATTTTTTTTACACCAATAAAATAATAGCTTTCATATTTCTCCTTTTTTTGGTTTGGTAAACAAAGGCTTTAAACATGTTAAAGTATTGCTTCCAAAAAACAACTATAGTTTGTCTATTTGTCAACACAATATCAATGTCTCCTTATAAGTTTCTTTCCAGAAATGAATGGGTCTCTTCTATGGTGCTTTAGACAAGGCCTTACCTGAAATAAAAATTATCTTTGAATGTAAAAGTTGGATTATTTTAGTTTTTTGATATGCTCCAGTTTTCTGATTTAGGCTAAGGTAAAAAGGAGAGTTTGTTTTCACTGCAGGAATTCTGACTCACCTGGGCTTCCAAAGCTAGACGTTCCCAGGAGATAAGGATGAAACTTACTGACCTTTCTCTTTCCAAAGGCTGTCTCTTCCACCCTGTGTCCACTTTGCCTCCTGACTCTCTTTTACTCTGCAGCTTCCTCCCAGATGAAGTCTGCACAAGGGATTCTCTGCAGGGCTGGCCCAGGGATTAGGCACAGGAACCAACCTTCCTTCCTTCCTTCCTTCCTTCCTTCCTTCCTTCCTTCCTTCCTTCCTTCCTTCCTTCTGAGGAAGGAAGAACTCTCCTGCATTTTTTGCTAAGTGTTAATTTGAGGTCAAATGAGCTTTCATTTATTTCTGTGCTTGAGGATAAGATGCCATAAACACACTCGGAGATAACATCTCCAAATGCCTATCACTCCTCTCACCTAAAGCTCTAACACTTTCCTTCGTCTGTGGTTTGATTGATGGTCTTGTTGCTGAGGATCAACATAAAACGCCACCTGCCTCACACAAAACCTTTTTATATCACAGAGACCACTTCTGTATAATGTTATTTCAAAGGATAGACTATACTTCCTGATTTGGAATATAAAAAGCATCTCTCTCATTCTAACATTCATTCACGTAACAAATCTCTACTGCATACCTACTGGGTGCCAGAGACTATTCTGGGTACTAGTAATACAGCAATAAGGAAAACAAGAGTCCCTCTGCACCTGCCACTGCTTTCCAGTAGAGAGAAATAGAAACAGGTAAAATAAATAAGTAAAATCATAGTATGTTAGGAAATGATAGCTGCTACGGGAAAAAATAATATGGGGAAACGGTTTTGGAATTATTGGGGGATTGCAGGGAAGTGGGATGATCAGGGAAGGTTGTGGGAGCAAACCAGTTAGTACAGGCAGAGAAATAAGGACAAAAGCCTGAGGGAGGAGCGTGACTTCAGTGTTCAGTGGGTATCACATGGGCCATGGAGGCTGATGTGCCGAGGACCAAGGGAAAGGGCAAATGAGGAGGGCAGGGGCACATATGAGGAAAGAAATCTGGGAGAACCTTGGAGGACTGGCATTTAATTTGCTCCATGTGAGCTGGGAAGCTGCTGGAGGGGATTGACAAAAGTGATATGTTGCCACGAACTGATGCACTTTTGAATGTAATGCTGTGAGTTGCTGTGCTAAGAATAAGAGGAAGGGGAAAGGTAAGACGGAGGAGGGCCATCCTGTGTCAATTGTGATCATCCAAACAAAAGGACCATGGTAGTTGCCGGGGAGGTGGTAAGACGTGGGTAGATGCTGGTGAGAGAAGCATCTCTAAGAGAAGACGAAGGTGTCTCCAGGCTTTTAGCTGGAGCAACTGGGACAATGGAATTGTCATTCACTGAGTTAGGGGAAATTCTGAGGGAACGGGTTAGAGAAAAGAACAGAGAAATCCTATGAAATACCTGTTGCTTGTCCTTCATATTGCCATTTTAAAAGCTAAAGGTATTGAGGCACCTGCGTAGCTCTGTCTGACTCTTGGTTTTAGCTCAGGTCATGATTTCAGGGTTGTAAGATCGAACCCTGCATCTGGCTCCATGCTCAGCATGGAGTCTGCTTAAGATTCTCTCTCTCTTTGTAAAACCTGCTTTATATCCTAAATATAGTTCCTTAATACCTCAAAAAAAAAAAAAAAAAGATTCTCTCCCTTTTGCTTTGCCCCTGCCCCTAGCTCACACGCACTCTCTCTCTAAATAAATAAAATCTTTAAAAAGCTAAAGGTGGGCAGTCCAGGTGGCTCAGCAGTTTAGCACCGCCTTCAGCCCAGGGCGTGATCCTGGAGACCTGAGATCGAGTCCCAGGTCAGGCTCCCTGCATGGAGCCTGCTTCTCCCTCTGCCTGTGTCTCTGCCTCTCTCTCCCTCTGTGTCTCTCATAAATAAATAAAAATTTTTAAAAAGCTAAAGGTATAAAACATATTCATAAAAAAATATATATGGAATTACCAAATGGAGATTTTTAATCAACATTATAAAAGCATTAAAAAAAAAAACATTATACAGGGAGATCACCAGATTTTGGTGGGGGCAATCTCTTATTCACTATTATATTATATCCTTACATCCTAAGAAGAGGCCCTAGCACAAAGTAGTCAATGGATATTCATTGGATTCATTCAAATTTACTACTATGGAAACGAACATAGGTAAATTAGTTCTTCCATCATTCCTGCTTATATGGGTATTTACAAATTGTAAGGTTGAGTTTGTCCCAGCCAAAAACTTAGTTCCATCCAGATGATTATGTTTTATTCAACTAAAAAAGCAACTGTAGATCCAGCCAAAACAGACTAGTTGCCTCCCATCAAGCTAATCATTAAACACAGTAAAACTCTCCCCTCCTAACCAGCTGCCGTACTGTGAAAATAAACTGGTTACTGCAGCGAATAAGGAGGGTGGAGTTGTGTGCACTGGGAGAGAAGGGGAACTGGCTCCCTGTGTCCACATGGAGGTGATTGGGCGCCCCTTATTTGTCCCTGATTTGCCACAGACTATGACTGTCTCCCCCCCCCCTTTTTTTTTAGTCAAGTAAAACCAGAAAGATGTGTTCCTTTTCAAGATGACTTTGTTTTTTAAAGATGTATTTATATGAGAAAGAGTACACTCCTGCTTGCTGGAGCATGAGTGGGGGGAGGGGCAGTGTGAGAGACAGAGAGAATCCCCAAACCAACTCCCTGCTGAGTGTAGAGCCTGATTCAGGACTTGATCTCACAACCCTGAGATTATGACCTGAGCTGAAACCAAGAGTCAGACACTTAACCGACTGAGCCACCCAGGTACCCCTCAAGATAACTTAAAAAAAAAAAAAACTGCCTATGAACATCTTCAACTCTCCTTCTTTTGTTTATAAACAAAAATAATAATATATTTAATACAAAGAGAAGTTGTTATGCAGATGCTTCTGGCAGACCTCATTTACTTTCTAGTAGCACAGACTTGATACCATCCCCCTATACTAGAAAATTACACTTTGGATCCCTTTCTCATAGCTCTTTCTGCTGCTTAAAAACGGGCCTTCTCTCTTTATTCCATGTATCATTCACCTAGAGAAAATGTGATTTTGCCCATTTTCTACAGACCTTAAGAGAATAGGGATGACCAATATCTATAACACTTTGCCAAAGCACTTTTGAGTACACTTTCAAGTATAATTTTTCATACCATGATCTTGATTTTATAAATGAGGAAATAAAAAACTTGTAATGAATTCTGAATGAAAGGTTGGGGAGATGGGGTGCCTAGATGGCTCAATGGGTGAAGTGTCTGCCTTTGGCTGAGGTTATGATCCCAAGGTTCTGGGATCTAGCCCCACATCAGGCTCCCTGCTTAGCGGAGAGTCTGCTTCTCCCCTGCCCCTTCCCCACTGCTCATGTGCACGTGCCCTCTTTCTCTTAAATAAACAAATTTTTTTTAAAAAAAGAATGATTGGGGAGAACTATCTATTGGTGTTATGCCTTATTTGGTTAGTTGTCTGAAATGTAGACAATTTTATATTTTCTTTGATGACTTTTAAATAAGAGGCAAAAAGACTTTTTATTTTATTGATAACTTTATTGTGTGTATTCCTGAATCTAGAAATTATGACTACTAGAAATTCTTTTAATTACTGACTTTATTGTTGCTTATTTTGTTGTTTTTGTTTCTCATTTTCCTATTTATGACACTGACGTAGAACAAAAAAGAGCATAGGTTTTAGAGCCAGATGTTTGGATTCTTGTTCTTCCATGTAATTGTGTATTTGGGAGGAAGAGGTGGTAGAAAACAGAGATAGAGAGACAGAGAGAGAGAGAGAGAAAGGGAGAAACTGATATACTTAAGTTATCTGAATTCTCTATGTCATATTTTGCACTTCTAAGAAATGGGGCAAGGGAGAGTGTCTGAGTGGCTCTATCAGTTGAGTGTCTGACTCTTGATTTGGCTTAGGTCTTGATCTCAGAGTTGTGAGTTCAAGGCTCATGTTGAGCTCTGTGCTGGGCATGGAGCCTAGAAAGAAGAAAGAAAGAAAAAAAGAAAGAGAGAGAGAGAAAGAAAGAAAGAAAGAAAGAAAGAAAGGAAGGAAGGAAGGAAGGAAGGAAGGAAGGAAGGAAGGAAGGAAGGAAGGAAGGAAGGAAGGAAGGAAGGAAAAGAAAAGAAAGAAAAGAAAAGAAAAGAAAAGAAAAGAAAAGAAAAGAAAAGAGTAATAATTACCTTTGTGAGGATTAGCTAAGTTAGCCCATGATTCATAATAAACCTGCCTCTTTATCCTCCTCCTGAGCTCTAAATGTTAAAGGTGATCAGGGATTAGTTCTGGACCCTGACTCTTTTATCTGCGTACAGCCTCTCTAGGTGACCACATTCATTACCATGGCTTTAAATATTATCCATCTAACTATCTGCTTTCACCTCTCAAATTTGTATCTTTGGTACTCTCCACTTAGATGTCGCACAACCACCTCAACTTTAACCTGTCTAAACATGAACTTTTGGCCTTTCCTTTATCCTACAAACCATTCCTTCCAGTCTTCTCCATTTTAGTGATACCATCATATACTCAGTTAAGACAGAAACCTAGTAATAGTCTGTGATTTGTCTTCACTATTCCTCTTGAAATACAGTCCACTACCAAAGTCTGCATCCTCCTTATCCATTATATATCTCAAATTTTCCATTTCTCTCCATCTCCACCACCCTCCCCACCACACTCTATTTAACAACCCTAAGTGGAGTCTTGTTGCATGTAAAACATAAACTCTGTAATCTTTATAATCTCTTCATCAGAGATTCCTCATGCATATGTTCTTATCATTCACTACCCTCTGCTCTCACCGTGTTGGGGGATTCCAAGACCACTGTCAGGTTCAGTGATTCACTGGACAGACTCACAGAACTCAGAAAACCTGTTGTACTCATGGTTATGGTTTACTGCAGCAAAAGATACAGATTAAAAGGGCAAAAGTACACATGTCAGAATCCAGGAGAAACCAGCTCTGAACTTCCAGTTGTTCTCTCCCATTGGAGTCATGCGAATAGCCCTTAATTCTCCTACCAATGATACATGCATGTGACAACATATGAAATATTGCTAATTGAGGACACTCACTTTAGCCTTGATTACTGGAGTTTTTACTGGGGACTAGTGACATAGGCATGGAGCATCCATGCGGCTGATCTTAGTTACTTAACATCTAGTCTCTTCAGAGGTCGGAGTGATAACAAATAACCCAAGGCCTCAATCATAAATCAGAATATTAACATAAACTATCTTGGAATCACAGCTCTAGGAAGCAAAGGAGGGTTTAAAGGAGATGGTCAAAGATCAGACTTTTCTTTGTGATGTGCAAGGGGTTTGGATAACCCAGGCCTGTCAGCTTAAGCCTGTGTTACACATGAATCATCTGGAAGTTCCTAAAACAGGTCACGTCCTTTCCTTCTCTGGGCTTTTGTTCCTGGTATCTCCTCATCCTTCAGGTCCTACATTAAATATCACTCTTTAAAGAGGCTTTTCCTGACCACCAGACCTAAGTCAATCCATCTTCTTTATTATTCTCCACCACAGAACCCTCATCAGATCCTTAGTAATACTTATTTGTAAGTGATGATTATGTTTGCATATGTTTATTTACTTGCTTACTGTCTATCTCCCCAACTAGAATTGAAGATCCATGAGGAAAGAGACCATGTTTGCTTTGTACATAGCATATCATTTGAGATTGGTTGTTACTCAAAGACATTTTTTTTAATCATGGGAGTCGTTCTTTTTATATGTGTATTTGTCCCTTTGGTTTTTATTTGTGACTTTAATGAATGTTTTATAAATCATTCTAATCTGTCAGATGTGAGGATATTCTAGTTGCCCTATGTGTAACTGCTTGAACTCATTAGACTAACCTGGCTGGTCAGGCAATTTCTCTTTTTCTGTTGGCTCTTCAGGTGTGTCTTTGTGAAGCTGCCCACTGTGTGGAAGAGGAAGAGAGGTAGACCCCAAGGGAAAGCTACTTGTTTCTTCATAATTTTTTACCAGGACCACAACACAGCTCAAGATCCACTGCAGCCACTGATCATGTCTTCCCTTGCTTTGTGAATTGCATGTGTTTGACATTTACATTTTAACTCAATCACTGCTGGTCAGAGACTTTGGTTGAATTAAGCATCAGTTAGATTTTTAAAGCATGTATGACATTGAGTTTTGAATTTAACTAAAATATTTAACTAATAATGGTTATGGAAATAACTCAATGAAAAGATACCTTTCTCGATTCAAAGAAACCTGACACAGAGAGGAAAAAGATAAATACATCCAAAAGATTCTGATTCACAGTGGTGTAATTTTAGAAATGTCACTATAATAAACAGAAACTTCTCTTAATTTTGAAGTTTTTAAAAAAATCTAATTGCCTATGGCAATTTTCACAAAATTTATTTTTTTATAGTAATGAAATTGTGACATATTTCATTAAGGTTTGGTACAAGAATTTAAAGTAATACAGCACTTTTTAAAGAAAATATTTTACTTATTTATTTGAGAGACAGAGTGAAAGAGAGCATGGACAGAGGGAGAGTAAGAAGCACACGACCTCCTGAGCAGAGGCCTGATGCAGGGCTGGATCCCAAGACCCTGAGAACATGACCTGAGCCAAAGGCATATGCTTAACCAACTGAGCCATTGGTAATACAGTACTTTTATTTATTTTTAAAGATTTTATTTATTTGTTAGAGAGAGAGTGCACACAAGAAGGGGGAGCTGCAGGCAGAGGAAGAAGCAGGCTCCCTACTGAGCAAGGAGCATAATGTGGGGCTCAATCCCAAGACCCTGGGATCATGACCTGAGCCAAGGCAGACACTTCACCAACTGAGCCACTCATGGGTTCCCATACAGTACTTTTAAATAAAGCATAATTGTAAAAAACCCTCCATGGTTCCATGACCCCACAATTTCACATTTTCTACTTCAAGGGACTTCAAATCTCCTAGCTCGTCGTTCAGGGTCCTAGAGAATTAGGAAGCAGCCTCCTCTTCACAGAAATCTACTCCATACTGGCATTACTGTACTACCTGCTGTTCCCTGTCCTCAAATATTTTGTAGTTTAGGTGAAGGCCCCATGGTTGAGAATATTGACTTAAACATATGAACAGACATGAATGTGCCTACATGCTAATTAGTATCATACAAAGAGCACCAGAGGAGCATGGTAAAGAAAGTCAGATTTGGGCTTAGTTCTCCAATTATTTAGCTGAATCACCTGACTCACTGAGCCTCGTTCATAAGATAAAGAGATTGAACAAGATAATTTCTAAAATACTTACAGCTCTGAAGCCTGGATTCTATCTTTCTTGTGTTGATGGTCTAGAAGATGTCATTAGTTATCAAGAGATTAGATTGTACTCAACCAGCCAGGTGGACAGTTCAGCCTGCTGAAAGGTGAATGACCAGTGAGGTGCTTCTTTAGGTGACTACTGCTTTTGGTGATAAATAATTTAAGCTTCTCATGACTCTAGTGATGCTTTCAAGACTAATTACTGTGACAAGGATCTCTGTCTTTGATAGAATCTGGTTTTCAAATAAGTTCGTTGTAATTGAAAGTTTGGGGAAGTTTTGAGAACTGTTATTTGCCGTAAGATATATAAACTTGGCATGTAACTTGACTGGCTTCCTATGAAAAAGATTTAATGGGCAAGATGCTGGGCTATTCCTCTCTTAACCTCAACCCTCTTTCTTTCAAATTCCCTGCTCTCACTGCCATCTTTCCAATTCAGATCCTCATTATCTCTCACCTAGACTATTTCAGTAGTCCGTGAACTTACCTATCCACCTCCTTTCCCTACATAAGGCAGTTCTGTACAGAGCTGTCATATTAATCTTTCTAAAACAAATGTGTCTGCAGAAATAAGTACTAGCTCTTCAGTGTGCTCCTTAAAGCCATAAACAATGTAGATCCAACCTTTCTTTCCAGGTATTTGTCCTACCAATTGTCCACATTTACCCTCTGTTCAAGCAAAATCGCATCACTGCCTGGCCCGAATTATGCCAAGCCTCACTTACCCATGTACCTTCATGTCTTCCATTGGTTTTTAAAGTCCTTAAATGTGACCTCTCCTATAAGTCTTTATTCTCCAATCACAAATGGTATAACCTTTTCTCCTTTAAATTCATCTGTTACTCTGGATGCCTTTCTGCCTTCCATTAGTTTGTACCTAAAATAATAAGATTGTGGAATTTCAGAACCAAATAAAACCTTACAGATCATTCTCATCTGAAGGATATTTTATGCATCCTACAGAATTCTAAACAAGGATGGAGTTTGATTTTTTATCTCTCTCATTGGTTTTTCACTAGAAAAGGTATCACTCACATTCCTGAGTTCTTACCATAGTCCTTTGGACAAAAGACATGCACAACTCATATTTGTTGGGTAAATTGGATGCAGTCATCTAAAAAGAAAAATAAGTATAGATGTAGAAAATCACCCAACACACATTTGTCTTATGTTAATTAATACTGTTACAAGTCACTGCCATGTTGAAAACTATAGCCTGTAGAACCTTTCATTCTTTAATTCATTCATCCAGCATTTATTGAACAACTACTCTGCATTAGACACTGTGTTGAATTCTTATTGCCCTATTTATAGCCTGGCACAATACTTGCTGTGGGACTTGTGATTGGACCAAAGAGAAAAAGAGTCCTGCCCCAGAAACTATAATAAGAAAAATTCCATCACAGCTCAAGTATACAAAAGTGAATGTGATGGACTGTTAGTATTCATGATTACATCTTTCATCCCACTTTGTATCCAATTTCTTAGTCAATATAACCTTACAGCTTCTCCCTTCAATAGGTAGAGTACATTTCCACCACCTCTTGATTATGAATTTAACTATCTGGCCTTGCTTTGGTCAAGATAATGTTAATGGTTGTGCCCCAGTCAGGAACTTGAAAATACATACGCCTGTCTTTTTCTTCTCTCTTACCTCATTGCCATGATCATAGGAACACACCCAAATTAAGCTTGCTGGAACCTTGCTGGAGGATAAGACAGAGTCAGGTCCCCCATATTGTTTGACTGTGGCTGTCCGGCGTCAGCCAATAGTTAACACTTAAACATGTGAGCAAGCCCAGATCTCATCAGCTAAGCCCCAGCAAGACCAGTCCCTGAAGACTTATGGGCTAAATGAATAGTTAATCCATTCTACTGAGGTTCAGTGGTTGTTTTTTATACAACACTGTTGTGCTAATGGATAAAATGAGAGTGAGGACAGTCCTCAGACTCATACATTCCTTAGCAAGAAAGTGATAAGTACTGCAAATGTACTGGAGTTTCTGGTTTTTGGTTTTTGGTTTTTGGGGTTTTTGCTTATGCATCTAAGGGCAGCTGGACCCAGTATTCATTGAATAATCAAAGGTGTTCTGGAAAGCTTATTTTTACTACAAAATTATTGTTTTTAATTGAGCTAAATGAATTAGAAAAATAATGGAACCGCTATTTAGAACCATAAAAGATAATATTCAGCTACCTCATTTCCCTCAAACTCATTAGCATAGACATTTCCTCTACAGTTGCAGCAAATTAACATGGGCTATTTCTCTATTCCAGTAATTACCAACATGTTAACATATCCTGAATTATGGGTGGTTTTATAAAATTTGGAATAATGGCACATTGCTCTTTGAGAGACAAATATAGAGGGGCATCAAAAGGCTTTGGGCAATTTTGATCAATTAAGATAGTTTATTTTTTCCCATAATTGCCCGTTATTTATTCACCAATACTATCTCTAGTGAAAGATCAATTTATGCTGTCTCTTGCTCTTATTTTTTTTATTTAATAACAACTGTTCCAAAGTATCTAAAGTCTCCTGTTTATTGAAAAGTTTTCTGGTTCAAATGCACTAATGCTTCAAGTACAACTCTCCTGCATCTCCCTATAGTGCGAATCTTATGACCATTAAAAGTTCTTTACATTCTTATAATTCTTATCATACACATTGTGATCAGTACATTGCAACTTAAAATTAGTAGCATTATTAAAACAACAGAAAATAAAAAGTGTTAGCAAGGATGTGAAGAAATATGTACTGTTGGTAACAGTGTGAAATGGTGCAGTATGGCAGATCCTCAAAAAGTTAACAATGAACTACTATATGGTCTAGCAATTCCACCTCTGAATATATATGCCAGGAATTGAAAGGAAGGACTCAACAGATATTTGTACACTAATGTTTGTGGCAGCATTATTCGTAACTGCATTATTCACATCCTTTTGATGGGAACAATCCAAATCTCCACTGGCAAATGAATGGATAAACAAAATGTGGTACATACATATGATGGAATATTATTCAGCCTTAAAAAATAATGAAATTCTGATACATGCCACAAAATGAATGAACCTTGAACATATTATGAAAAGTGAAATAACCCAGACACAAAAAGACAAATATTGTGTAATTCCACTTAGATAAGGCGGATAGAATAATCAAATTCATGGAAACAAAAAGTAGAGTATTGGTTACCAGGGTCTTGGAGGAGTACTGAATTGTGAGTTGTTGTTTAATGGATACAGAGTTTCAGTTTGGGTTGATAAAAAAGTTCTGGAGATGAATGGTGGTCATAGTTTCACAACATTGTGAATGTGCCTAATACCACTGAACTATACACCTAAAAATGGTTAAAATGGTAGATTGTATTGTATTCACCAATACTATCTCTAGTGAAAGATCAATTTATGCTGTCTCTTGCTCTTATTTTTTTTATTTAATAACAAAAGAACAGTTAGGTGTATTTTGCCATAATAAAAATATAAAGAAGTAAATATTAATTAGTAGTTTCATCTGATATGTTCCGTGGTCAGTCTGGCTTCTGGGTTGCCCATCTCTACAGAAAACTAGCATGGTGTAGTATCATACCGATAAGGTCATAGGCTATAAAGTCAGATTCATGAGTCCTAATCCCAAGCACATCTCTTATGGCTCTGGGGCAAGTTAATTAACCTTTTATTACCCTTAACTTTCTCTTCTGTGAATAATGATGATACTATCTACCTAGAAAGGTTGTCTCAAAGAATTAAACATTTTAGAGTTAAAAGGTCATTTTTCAGTAAGGCTTTGGATTTTCCTTCATTTGGTTTGCTGAAAACTGCTTATGTTAACATCTTAACATGTAGGTTTCATCATAGATCAAGGATGTATCAAAATCCACTTAGGTTTTGGAAGAGTATAATGGCATTTTTTTTTTGTTCATTTAATTTAATTTTTTAATTATTTTTTTAATTGGAGTTAAGTTTGCCAACATATATCACCCAGTGCTCATCCCGTTAAGTGCCCCCCTTAGTGCCTGTCACTTAGTCACCCCAACCCCCCATCCACCTCCCTTTCCACTACCCCTTGTTCATTTCCCAGAGTTAGGAGTCTCTCCTGTTCTCTCACCCTCACTGATATTTCCCACTCATTTTCTCTCCTTTCCCCTTTATTCCCTTTCACTGTTTTTTATATTCCCCAAATGAATGAGACCATATAATGTTTGTCCTTCTCTGATTGACTTATTTCACTCCGCATAACACCCTCCAGTTCCATCCACGTCGAAGCAAATTGTGGATATTTGTCGTTTCTAATGGCTGAGGAATATTCCATTGTATACATAGACCACAGCTTCTTTATCCATTCATCTTTCGATGGACACCAAGGCTCCTTCCACAGTTTGGCTATCGTGGACATTGCTGCTATAAACATCGGGGTGCAGGTGTCCTGGCGTTTCATTGCATCTGTATCTTTGGGGTAAATCCCCAACAGTGCAATTGCTGGGTCGTAGAGCAGGTCTATTTTTAACTCTGAGGAACCTCCACACAGTTTTCCAGAGTGGCTGCACCAGTTCACATTCCCACCAACATTGCAAGAGGGCTCCCCTTTCTCCACATCCTCTCCAACATTTGTTGTTTCCTGTCTTGTTAATTTTCCCCATTCTCACTGATGTGAGGTGGTATCTCATTATGGTTTTGATTTGTATTTCCCTGATGGCAAGTGATGCGGAGCATTTTCTCATGTGCTTGTTGGCCATGTCTATGTCTTCCTCTGTGAGATTTCTGTTCATGTCTTTTGCCCATTTCATGATTGGATTGTTTGTCTCTTTGCTGTGGAGTTTAATAAGTTCTTTATAGATCTTGGATACTAGCCCTTTATCTGATATGTCATTTGCAAATACCTTCTCCCATTCTGTAGGTTGTCTTTTGGTTTTGTTGACTGTTTCTTTTGCTGTGCAGAGCTTTTTATCTTGATGAAGTCCCAATAATTCATTTTTGCTTTTGTTTCCCTTGCCTTCATAGATGTATCTTACAAGAAGTTGCTGTGTGGCCAAGTTCAAAAAGGGTGTTATCTGTGCTCTCCTCTAGGATTTTGATGGATTCTTTTCTCACATTTAGATCTTTCATCCACAAAGAGATGGAAAAATGTTCCATTGCTCATGGATTGGAAGAATTAATATTGTGAAAATGTCAATGCTACCCAGGGCAATTTACACGTTTAATGCAATCCCTATCAAAATACCATGGACTTTCTTCAGAGAGTTGGAACAAATCATCTTAAGATTTGCGTAGAATCAGAAAAGACCCTGAATAGCCAGGGGAATATTAAAAAAGAAAACCAGAGCCGGGGGCATCACAATGCTAGATTTCAGGTTGTACTACAAAGCTGTGATCATCAAGACAGTGCGGTACTGGCACAAAAACAGACACAGAGATCAATGGAACAGAATAGAGAATCCAGAAATGGGCCCTCAACTCTATGGTCAACTAATATTCAACAAAGCAGGAAAGACTATCCACTGGAAAAAAGACAGTCTCTTCAATAAATGGTGCTGGGAAAATTGGACAGCCACATGCAGAAAAATGAAACTAGACCATTCTCTTATACCATACACAAGGTATAATGGCATTTTGAATCTAGTTATTTCCCATTTGCAACTTTAGGCTTTTCAGGAGGTAATGTACAATAATTAGACTTTACCGACATAATAGTTTCCATTCATCAGTACCATTAGCTTATCAAAAAAAAGTTCAGTATAAATAAAAGGATGCTTTACAAATATCATCATGACAAAGATTGCAATTCTCTTTATGAATAAGGACATTATGAAGTTATTTGCTTAAATCACGGTGATAGAAGACATGCCATTTGTGTTTGTAGCCCAAGCTTTTGGCACAAAATAAGTATTTGATAAATGTTTTGAATGGAAAAAAAAAAAACCCTAAGTTCTGACTCATAGAGAAGGATATTTGTAGGTTGAAAACTACATACAATAGTGTAATTATAAAGCTGTGCTGGTAGCACAAAGGCATGAGAGAAAGACTGAATAGGTAAAAGAATTGTTAGAACAGTTTATCTGTTGCTACTGCAACCACTGGATGAAGTATATTGAAGAAAAATAAGGATTTTTTTTCTTGTATAAAAGCAAAAAGTGGTATTATATGGGTATGAGAGATCAAACATAATCCTGAAACAACCCAAAAGTAACTGCTATGGTTTCACTTTGTTTGATAGGTTGACTACTTGTTCTAAATTTTAGTCATTCCTTTGCTAATGTACAACTAGGTGTAGAAATGACTAATGGTTTTTTTAAAGATTTTATTTATTCATGATACACACACACACACACACACACAGAGCAGAGGCACAGGCAGAGGGAGAAGCAGGCAGGGAGCCTGATGTGGGACACGATCCTGGGACTCCAGCATCACACCCTCGGCCAAAGGCAGGCACCAAACTGCTGAGCCACCCAGGGATCCCCGAATGGGGGTTTTAATACCAGTCAATACATTTTGGAAAAGAACAATGTGAGAGAAAAAAAAGGATTGTTTTTATCACAAAGCAAGGTTGTATATGTAGGTACATTGGGGAAGAAAACTTAATAAAAAATGTTTAAGTCTCTTTGCCAAGATTTTTTTTTAATCAAAGCTTTTATGTTTATGAGTTTCCTGATGGAAAGAACGAGCACAGTCTTTGCTCAATATGTTTCAAAGCAACATTGAGGAAAATTGAACAAAGTACGCAATAAGAAAAAATTCTGTCCAAGTCCCCAGGGTATGAGCATACTGACAATATAATAGATGTTTTCCATTTCCATGTGTCTAGAGTTCTAGGTGGTTGCAGGCCATATTTTACCCTTGGTCTACTCCCACCATTTGCACTGACATTAATGGGAGGCTTGTAGGAATAAGGCAGTCTGTAGTCCTATTTTTATATGTGGAATGAGATCATTCTATCTGGTATAAGAGCTCCATTGCCCCTCGTTACACATTGAAGATAGACAAAAAATGCTAATAGCAATTATGGTGAGTGCTTCAGAGAAAAATTAAGCCTCGGAAAAGTGTAACATTGGAAACATTCATTTAAGGCAGAGATGTTTTCACTAAAACAGCAATAAACATTCCAAATGAGTTGCATTGTTTTTGTTCACATCTGCCTATCTCATCCACCTCCCCAACCTGGTCTTCGCATAGGCATGGAAACTCTTCGGAGTTGAGGTGAAAATTCTGGGGAAATGACAGTATTTCTTTTGCCAAGGTCTCTATTGCAAAATCAAGTGCAGTAATTGCTAAACATCAGGAGCTTGAAAGAGTTCATTTAAATCATAAAGTTATTGAGGGCAATAAGCAGTGTGCATTCACCTCAATTCCCATGGGTAGTGAAATTGTACCTCTGTTCTGGGGTTATTAAAATCCCAGAGAAGGGGTCCATCCTGAGAATTCTCCGTATTTTTCCTGGCTTGAGGAATATGTCTGTTTCTGATCTGTTCTCTCTGTTTCCTATATTTTTGCCCTCCTATCTCCTCCCATTATCTAAATTTACATAACTATTAACCTACCGTTCTAGCTAGTATTAGAAATTTATTAATATTCACACTAGATCATAATTCCTTAATTCCTTAAATCACAATCCCAATGAGAGCTTTGCTAAATTGCATATGCTTTTTGTTTGTTTTTGTTTTTGTATAGTAGAATTCACATTTAAGTGTAGTGGGACTCACTTAAAATTTGAGTATGGCCAATATTCAGCAGAGGTTTAGGTTAGTTTGACAATCAGGGATGACCCTAGGATGTTAACATTGCCTTTTATTTCACTGAGAAAATAGAAACAATCAGAAGAGCACTCCCACAAACTCCACCACCACGACGGCAGCTAACTTTCTATCAGCATCTGAATCCATATACATCCCTTGGCTTCCTCCTCACAAACAACACCTTTTCTACTCTACGTTGGATGCTGTTATAAGCTGACTTGTGTCCCTCCAAAATTCATATGTTGAAATCCTAGCCCTGGTGCTCAGAATGTGCCCTGATATGGAAATAGGATTGTTATAGATTAGTTATGATGAGGTCTTGCTGGATAGGGGTAGGCCCCTAATCTAATATGACTGGTGTCCTTATGAAAAGGGAAAATTTGGACACAGACACACAAGGAAAATGTGCTGTGAAGATTGGATTTATGCAGCCACAAGCCAAGGAACTAGCAGAAGCTGGGAGAGAGGCCTGGAACAGATCCTTCCCTATCAAGCTGAGGGAGTATGGTCTTGCCAACACCTTAGTCTTAGACCTCCAGCAGCCTCCAGAACTGTGAAATAATAAATACCTATTGTTTAAGCCACTCAGTTTGTGGTACTTTGTGGCAGCCCCAGGAAGCTGATACAGATCTTGCCCCTTTCCCCACCAAGCCATTGTCCTTGTCCCAGCCAGCATTAGTAAGGCCTCCCCTCTGCTTGGACCATCCTCGTCAGACACAGACTGTAAGCTCCTCCTCCACCTGTGGCCAGTAGCCTCCAGCTGTTTCTTTGCTCCCTCTTACCGAAAATCATTGGAAAAAAAAATGTTTTCACTCCCTAAGTCTACCTCTTCTCCATTCTCTTTGAAACTAACTCCATTCAGACTTTTATCAAAACTGCTCTTGGCAGCAGCATTGTCAAATCTAGTGCAAGTATCTCAGTACATATTTCACTTCATCCATCAGCAGCATTCACTAAGCCTCCAGGACATCATTCTCTTTTTGTTCTTCTCCTAACTCACTGGTCACTCTTTCTCAGTCCCCTTTGCCACTTCATCCCATTTTTCTGCCCATAAACATTTGTGTTTCAATTATATCTCAATAAAGCTGTTACAAAAACACATCAACAATGGAGTGCTTCAGTTCTTGGTCCACAGACCTATTAAGATTCTCTGAATCTACATTCAGTTTTAGGTGATCTTATCTAGTCTTCCTACCTTTAAATAAAATATCACTATGCTGAGGCTTCCAAGACTGCCTTCAGCTTGGACTTCATCCCTGAACCTAATTCAGGATCCAACTACTACTAGGTATCTCTAATAGACATCTCAAGGTAAACCTGTCTTCCCCAATTATATTCTCTCCTAGTCTTATAAATGGTAACTCCATTCTTTCTGGTATGTGAACTAAACATTTTGGAAACACCCTTAACTCCTATTTTTCTTATCTCACATCCATTATACCAGAAGATCCTGTTGGCTCCACCTTTGTAACATCCAAAATCCGACCGCTTTTCACCACCTCCACTGCTTGAGCAAGCCACCATCATCTGTAAACAAGGCTATTTATCACAAGAGCTTCCGAATTGAAGACCTACTGTATTAAAAATTGCCCTGTAGTCTACTCTCCATGTAGCTGCCTATATGATCCTTTCAAAACAGTATAGACCATGTCACTATCTTTAGTGGCTTCTATCTTGACATTATCCACAGTCCTTATCATGACAGGCTCCATGAGATTTACTCCTCACTCACTCTGGCCTTACCTTTTATTTGGTTTAGTTTAGTTTCCAAGTATGCCACATGCAATCCTACCTCAGGACCTTTGCACTTGAAGCTCTCCTTTGTTGTTTTCTTACAAGGTGGTTGCGTGGCTCTCTTCCTCACTCTCTTCAAGTGCTCAAATGTCATCTAACTGGAGAGCCCTCTCTGACCAAATCCTTGCCCATCACCTTCTATCCCCTTCTATCTATTTCTTTTTAAAGAACACAAAAAACTTAATGAAGTCAGGGACTTCCATTTTGTACCATAGGCCATTAAAACAGGTCCTGCCACACAAATATATACTGAATGAATTACTGAATGATCCAAAGTTATCCTGATAAAGTTACATTGCCAAGTATAGCCTGGTATTTCTGTAGCTATGATACATCTATCAAGAATCCTGCTATGTATCCCTGTGTGGATTCTTATGATAATGTCCTCTGAGAAATGTTTCTGTCTTTATTTTCTTCATGTCTAGATGAGTGCCCATCACACGGTAAATGATTTTGAATGACTTAAGTGTATAGTTGGATTTTAGGCCTTAGATTTTTAATCTTGAGTTATAATCCTGACCCAGATTGATTCTGCAATAACCTTGTTTCATGGAAGATTTGTTTTAAAGGGATTTAGATTGCACAAAAGGGATTTAGATTGCACATCTTCCACAACATGATAGCTAAATCATGTTTTAGAAGATCCAGGGTACATTGTGAAACCTCAGTTAATAAGCTGAAAGAATAAAAAAATAAAATAAAATAAAATAATAAGCTGAAAGAATAAGAGGAACAATCAATTTTTAAAGATAGCACAGACAATGTTCTTATTTGTACACAGGTTCACATAAGATCATCATAAACCTGTTTTTTCCTATATGTATTAATGGAACATGATCTTTATGTCTTGCAGGAGACTCTCATCACATGGTAACTAGATTTCACTGGGTCTTGTCCACAACACTTAGCACATTACATCAGCACTTCTTGAGCTTTTCCACCGAAATGCTTCTGATATCAGATGATAGCAATATGCACTCCCAAGAGTCTGGCTGTGTAAACCAAAGGAGTCAAATTTAAAAGTGGTTCATGTTTTATTATAAAAACAATGTGGAATTTTCCATTCTATTCTATAATAAGCCCATGGAGTTTTTATGTTTTGACATAAAATATTATGAGATATTTTAAGTTCAATTATTTACATTTTTTCCTGAATCCTCAAAAGTAAATTAAAGATAAACCATGTTTATCCTGTGGCTTTGAGTAGCCCCTGGGACCTGGCATCATTTTAAATCCCCGATCTGGGACTGACTATATGATCTCTAGAGAACAGCAGAATTGACCATCCTTGTTAGACATGGCTCTGACAGCTATTGAACCAACCCAGCTGCCTAGGAAGGCTGTTCTCTGATTGTAGGGCTGCTTTTGGCAGCTGATAACTTCCTGTCTGATCCAATCTTCATCTCTAATGGATGGTGCATCACAGTGTAATGGGTTCTGTATTATCCATCCTGTTCTGTTAAGCCAAGATCAATAATGCAGCTAACATTCCAAAAGCTCATATTATACCCAAGTTTCACGATCATGTCACCTCCTTAGCATAAAACTTAGTTTAATAATATTGATGGCTTAATAAGATTCTAATTACCTTAATATCTAGAGCACTGTAACACACTTTGAGCTCTCATACATTTAGGGGTTGACCTAGGTCTGTATTCCAGGAAATCAGGCTTTAGGCGAAACCTAGATGAATTTATAAGTGAAGGGTCAAAACATGGAGGAATAAATAGGATGTGATAAGGAATGGAGATCCTTAGTGTAAGGAGCCATAGGAGGTCAAGTGAGAGAGAAAAGAGAGGTCAGATAATGGAGGAGTGGTGTCTCACATTTTCACATGGCCTTTATTTAATACCAGAGTTATGAATTTGGAATTTCTTAACTAAAAGCAGTCAAGAAGCCTTTGGAAGCTTTTGATCTGGAAATTAACATGATTAATGCAGCATCTTGCGAAATTTAATACAGTGATTATATAAGGGACAGTGTGGGGTGGAACAGGTGAAGCAGAGCTGTGCCATAGTCTGGGCATGGGAGCAAGGAAGCACTATAGGGTAGCAAATAGTGTGGATTTTGGAGGTGCTTCCTGGCTGTGAGGCCTCACATATAAAGTGAGGACATGACCCAGTTCACAAGGTCTTACTGATGACCAGTGAGGTAAGAGAGAACAGTGTTGAGCTGAGTGTCATGCCAGGCCCTCAGAGGTACTAGAGACAGGATGGCATTGCTTGGGCTCTGAAGCCTGCTGCCTATATTTTTAAATTTTGGCTTTGCTACTCTGTGCTGGTTGAGGCTTGCTACACAATCCTTGACTTCTCTGAGCCTCATTTCCTCCTCCTAGAAGATGAGGATAATTATAGAACCTACCTCAAAAGGCAGTTGTAAAAAAAAATAAAAAATAAAAATTAAAAAAAAGGCAGTTGTGAGGATTAAATATGCCAAGCACCCAATTGCTGCTCTCTCTTGTATCCCTTCTGCTCTCTCATTATAGCCTCCAAATGAAATCAAGGAGCAGACATGGCAAACATGGGTAAGAACTGAGAGCTCGTTTTAGATAAATAGTGATGCAAAAATTAAGTCAAAGACAACCCTCAAAATGGCTAAATTGGCAGAGAACAAGAAATAGAGAAGTAGAGTGAGTTTGATTTGGGGGATGAGATGATATAGTGGGAGACGTCAAACTTGAAATAATAGCGTAACTTCCCACTGGAAATATTAAGAAGAGGTTTATTGGTAAGCCAATGTCAAGTTCAAATGATGAGCTTGTTACTGGGGCAGTGTAATTTATTTTCACTACATTGAAGTGGTTGTTAATATTTTCACTGAGGGGTTATCAACCCAAAGTTGCCAGTTATACTCTCTCAGGGGCAGTGGAGTATCATAGACTTTCCCACGCTTTTAAAGGAAAGCATAAATGTATATATATTCCCCTGCTGAATTTTCTAGGTAGAGGGGATCATCTGATTCAAGCCCTTCATTCTTTGGCTGAGTAAACGGGGACCCAAGATGATTTGCTCAAGGGCATACAGCCACTAAGAGGACAAGCCAGATGGGACCCCTGATCCTAGGCTCCTTTTGCTTGCTCTTGGGATGACATCTTGCTGCCTTACATATCTGGCCTTCTACATATTCACTCCTACTACTGGGTAGATGCCAGAATTAAACAACAAAAGTGTTTTTTTTAAAAAATCTCCTAGACTAGCTATTTTTCCTGACTACTAATTCCAGAGTTAACCTGCATCTCAGATACGGTACTCTGTGGCACGAGAAGTTGGGAGAAAGGCTCAGTGGAGACTCTGGTATTTCCTAAGTGAGACTTCTTATAAAAAGGATGCCATCTTTGATTCTGGAGAAGAGCTATCTATCCTTTTAGCAGGAGTTCATCTGACAGCAAGCAAGGCTTTCAAGACAGGAACACATACATCACCCTCGAGTGATACTGTACTTCTCCATCTGGACTGCACCATCACTAGGTGAAGGTGTCAATGGCCACAGAAAGAGAGGCTTGCTATTCCCATGTTGTAATCCCAAGTGAAATGTATTTTTACTTATTTGCAGAGGAATGCCCCCTGGGGCTCATGAATCCATCCAAGCTTTGGCTGAATATATGTACAGACGGATTAGCTAGGTTAAATTTCCTAGGAACCTTTGCCCTTCTGGTTATCACATGGGTTGCTTATGCTCTGTCCTGGTACAATCTTGATGAAGAAGTCAAATGCAATGGTCTTCTTTGCCCGGTGGGTAAAAATATGGTTCTTTGGTGTCTAATTGTGCCATCTCCTCACTGAGTACAGTGTTTGACTTGACAGGCTGTAATGAGAAGGGTTTCAATTTTCCCATTTTCAAGACATGTTTAGTTTTCTTGAGATAACATGTTATGTTACTTGATTATCTGATTTCTATATGAAACATAATTTCTTTTAGAAAATAACTAAGGCTTATCTTTTCAAATGTATATATTTGGTTCAGGCCATGATAAATGTCCTCTGGAGTATGGTTATCTGGTATTTTCTCCTGAAAACTCAACATGACTTACTCAGTAGTAACAAGGCAACAGAATATCTTATACTTTAATAAATCATATATATATGATTTCTATTTATATACATATATAATACACATATATAAATGATTGTACTGTGTTTGGGATTGAGGAAAACTGCTGACTACTATTATGAAGTTGCCAATTACAATATGAATATTATCCTGTTCACACAAGAATTTCCATCCATAAGCTCTAAAGTCAATTCTAGTAAATCTAGAAACTAGAAAATCCCTGTATTGGACTATAGCTCTCTTTCTCCCTGTGCCACTGGACTCAGCCTCAGATTCTTTCTCAACACAATTGCCCAGGTACTTGTTGGCATAAGAGCTAAATGCTGTCACCAGGGCAGATTTGATAAAATACCGTCAATGAAATAAGATTGCCTCCAAACACTAAAAGTTACTGTTGTTTCATATTTATTGTGTATCCATAGCACATTAAGTGGAGAGTCAAAAGCATCACATGGCCTAATACTGATGAAATAATAAGGTGGATGCTTGTATACAACATTTATCTTGACATAATGAAAAAACTCTTTTATCCTTTCTTTTGCAACATCAGGGCATATGAAGTAAACACTAGAGATGTAAAGAGAAAATAGCTCCAATACACCATTGTCCGTGTTGACCAGTGTCGGCACCTTTCATTGCTTATGATGCATTTTTTTCTGCTTCCTCTTGAGGGTTCTGATTATTCATGTATGCAAACATTAATTAATTAATCCAATAAATGTTTATTGATTTCTAGGCATTGTGCCAGACCAGTATAGAAAGAAGAATAAAGCAGTAAAATCCATTTTTTCCACAAGCTTTTTCAGTTAGGATTGGGTGTATGTGTGTTGCGGGGGTGGGGGGCGTGGAGGGGACGGTGAGGAGGGTGGTACATGCAAGCAACTTACAAAAATAATTAAAGGATCAAAAGGAAAACTAAGTTTTAGGAACACCTAGAATGATGAAAACTCCTAGGATCTCGATAGAGGAATTACTGGACAGTCCCACCTGGGCACTGCTGCCAAGTGAATCTGCTCCACCTCTTGTCCACTTATGGTCATTTTATCCAGTGACAATTCTGGGAAGAGCTTCCAACTGGCCTGGCTTAGGTCAGGAGCCCACCCCATTGAGCAGGAAGGACAGGGCATCTTGACTGACCCTCAGCTGGAGCACAAATAACTCCAAAATTCTGCTACCAAAAGGAGAACAAACTGCACAGAGGAAGTCATGGGGTGACAGTTCCCCATGTAGTGTGAGGCATGGGCAGGGTGCTGGGGGTGGGGCATGGAGGTGGGGACTTGGAGAGAAGGAGAAAGTTCACATATTATACAGCAGGAGAAGAGGGGGTCAGACAGATTGGCTGGTGCCAGATATAAAGGGCTAGTAGTGTGCCCATGTGTTTGTACTTTATTTGGTGAACATGGGTAGAGATCGAAGGATATTACTGTAAAAAATTTGTTTAGAAAAAACATCACGCTGCTGAGGCAGTGGGCAGATTAGAGGGTAAGACCAGGAGCAAGCTCATCAATTAAGAAAAACAGCTGATCCCAGGGTCCTGGGATTGAGTCCCACGTCCAACTCCCTGCTCAGTGGGAAGTTCTGCTTCTCCCTCTCTGCCCCTCCCCCCTGCTCATGCACATTCTCTCTCTCTCTCAAATAAATTAAATAAATAAATAAATAAATAAATAAATAAAATCTTTAAAAGAATCTCATAAATAAATAAATAAAATCTTTAAAAGAGAGAGAATCTCATAAATAAATAAATTAAATAAATAAATAAATAAATAAATAAATAAATAAATAAATAAAACCTTTAAAAGAGAGAGAGACAAATGGCAAAGCCTGGCTTAAAAGCACCGGTAGAGTTAGAAGCGGCCAGATTCTGGAGATACTTAAAAAGGTAGGGGATTTGGTGACTGACTAACTGATAGACATGAAGGAGAATTAGGATCCTGAGTGGCTCTGGGGTTTCTGGCTTGAGTCAACTGTGTGGCCACTAAGAAAGGAAATACAAAAATAAGGTGCTGCACTTTTGTTGACTTGATATTTTTCAGACATTCAGCTGGTGCCAGCCCAGGGGGCAGTGGTGTATAAGGATTTAGGGAAGATCGAAGAGGTCAGATCTGGAGATTGGGTAGTCAGCAGTATATAGAGGTGGTAGTGGAGCCTTTGATGCAGGCAAGATTATCCAGGGTGAGAGTGGAAAGGGATAAGAAAAGCAAGTTAGAGTCTTTGGGAATGGCAATATTTAAAAGACAGGAGGAAGAAGAGAGGGCATGAGGAAAGAAGATATGTCGTCATTTGTCCCTGCCTGACCCCTACCTACCCTCAAACTATAAGTAGGTTTGATAAATCTGTAGAGATTCAAATAAACCCTTTTCTCTAAAAAAAGCATGTCTCTAGTACAGTACATCCTGGTACCATGGGGAGCTTTGAATATGTGAGATTTGAAGAGAATATTTGATCAGTGACCAAGAGCTGAAAGCAACCATCACTAAGAAGGCTTAGAATTTGTTAAGAACTGGACGAACAGGATTGTGTTCAGAGCATTAGAAAGCCACGGAGTGCACTGATGAGATGTGTGCTTCAACAGTGAGATAGTCACACAAATGTATTCAGGTTTATTTTATGAGGTTCACCCAACATATTTTAAATGTCACCTTTATTGTGCTTCTATCCTCTGAATAAACACAGCCATCCTTATTGCTTTATACTCCTCATCCTTCATCTTTAAATACCTTATGTCAAAACAAATTTAGGCAGTTTCCAAGAAATGATAAAAATTATAATTTCACAAAGGTCAAAGAGAGCAAGAAACATTTCTCAGAGGCCTGAGAGGACTCCATTGCTATTCTGAAACACGTATGTTGGAGTCAATACATAATCTGCCCTTCTTATGAATCAGAAAAAACTTCTAACATAAAGCCACTGTGACAGGCCATACTGATACATATATCTCAGAAAAGAATGACTCTGGGCTGGGGATACCTCATTCTTAGAATCAGCACCCCATATTTTTACAACTTTTTTCTTATAGGGCTTTTGATAATTTCATTTTTCTTCTTCTGAATTTTAAAAACAATATGTACAAATGCATGTTCATAAAGACTGGGGAAATTTTTAGTTAATCCATTAATAAATATTTGAGTTCCTGCTATATGCCATGCCTGATCCTGGGAGATGGAGGTACCATGTTGAACAGGACCAACAGAGCTCCTGTCTTCTTAGCTTGCAGTCTAGACAGAAAGACAGATACACAGTATTAAACACAAGGAATGGTGGGTGCTCTGACATTGCAGGTCCAGGGAGCCATGGGAGCATGTAGCAAGAAGCTACTTGTGTGGGTCAGAAAAAGTAACCCAGGAGAAGGAATATTGAAGCTGAAACCTGAAAGTAAGTGGCAGAGGAGGTGGGTAGGGTCAGACAGGGAAGACAAAGGGAACAACAGTGTGAGCCGGTCCAGATGCCAGAGGGAGCATGACACCTGGGTGTTTGTAGAAACAGAAGAGCTCAAGATGCCTGAAGGGTAGCACACAAAGGGGAGAGTAGTTCTGATGTCAGTTCTGTTTGTTTATAGCTTTGCCTCTACGATTATATTTTTCCCATTTGAAACACAAAATTTCTCAGAGATCTGCTTTGTCAAGACCTTAACCTTTCACGTAGAAAAATACTCTATCTTTGAGATGGAGTTTGTAGTGTAAGCCTGTTGTATCTAACACAAATGTCCTGATATTAGTCTTAGAAGCTCTGTTAGGACTTCTCCAAGTTAGTAGTGTATAATCATTCTTTTGGGGATATTTCCTATTTAAGAAACATGAAAGAGAGTGAGAAGCAAAGCTACAGAGCTGTAAGGTGATATCGAAAAAAAAAAGCAGTCAATAAATTATTTTGCCAGCATGGTAAGCGGCCTAAAAACAAACTTAACCTCAATCACAGCACATCACTGAGTGTCCTGTAGTGACCTCTAAGAAATTGTTTCTCATCACTGGGTGATAAGCAGTTTTCTAAGTCTGTAAATGATTGTTCACCTCATGGTAGAATTACATATCCTGGGTGATTTTGTTTAGAAATAGCCCCATGGCACAGAAGTGAGAGATTAAACACATATCATGTTTACACAGATCAACACTTAGAATTAAATGAATGTCCTAAATAGCCATCTTAAAATTACCTTGCTCTCCAGGACAGTGGTCTTCTTCCAAATTTGATGGCATAGGATAATGAAGGTGAGATGTCTATGAGATTCTCACAGAATTCTCTGGGATGGTCTGATGCCCATGAGTGCTTACCTCCTAGCATCAATTACCTAGGAAACTTGGTGTGAAGTCACTTGGGAATGGTACTGAGAATAATGAAAAGCATCCTCTTTTACTGACAGGAAGCTGATGATGTCTTCATAAATCTTTGAAATGAATGAATATGATTGAACTCACTCTTTGATATTGATAGGTCTTAATAGTAACATATTAGAATATCTGTTCCTGAAAGTAAAGACAATATTTAAAAACTGATTGATCAATATGCCATATGCCTTTTTATAGTATTTTCTCATGTCTTTGGGGGCATTTTTCGGAAGAGTACTAGTTTTTTCCTCTCGGCCCTATTGTCATCAACCAGTGAACATTTTAAGCAATCTATGAGACAATAATAGAAAACTTTCCTCACTGAAACATAATTTTACTTTGTGTGTATATCATATTTAGCCTGTTTTCAAGCTTGACCTGTCATTTTTCTCCCTCAGTGAATGATGAGAATGCTAAGGAGATTCAGACTTTGTCATTTCCAACAAGTCTGCGACCTTTTGTGGGGGGCATATGATTTTCTCTGTGGGGGAAGGGCTGCAACGATGGAACTCATTAACAATAAGACCTCAATGATGAAAATACAAAAATAAACCACAGTCTAAGTATTGTGCAAGTTAAGCCTAAAGACACAAACGATATTATTCCAGATAATTTAAGGGTTAGTTCTTTCAAACTAAAATTTTGTTTCAGTAATTTCATTCTGGCCTTCAACAGTGATGGTTCTACAACATCATATTCTAGAAAGATATAATGGCTTTGGAAATGGAAACATTGGTTCACATTATTTTATCTGAATATCTTTTAAAATAAGATTGGTGATGACCCCTCCACATCCCATGTTCCAGAGCCCAGAGGTGGCCTGCCCTGACAAGCAGCTATTGCTGGGAGCCGGGTTTGTCTATGCCAGGGGAAGAATGGGAATTCCCTTGCAGGGAAGCTAGAGAAGTTTGGCCGCAGAAGGCAAGGCAGGCCAGTGTCCGTGAAGTACAGAAGTTCCAGAAGCCAAGTGAAGCCCTGGTTACTGAAGGTGGAATCACAGTCTGGAAGCCTGGGACGCAGAGCCCAAGAGATGGCTCAGAGCACCACTCCTCTGGAAAGGGGATCCTGTCTGTCCTCCACACTCACATTGAAATGATCTTTTTACAATACATCTGATTTTCATTCACCAGCTTGAAACCCTTCATGGGATTTCACGCTCAAAAATGTAAGACCCTTTTGCAATCCTTAGCTTATCATAGTAAGCCTTTTCTGAACTGGTGTTGGTTCTGCACTCTGGCCTTGTTTCCTCTGGATATCTGGAGTATAGTCATCACCTTAGTCTGCAGAAACTATTCAGGTTCCCCAGTACATCACGCTCACTCTCCGTTTTTTTTTTAAAAAAAGATGTATTTATTTATTTGAGAGAGAGAGACAGAATGTGCAAGAGAGAGCTTGTAAGCAAGGGTAGGGGCAGAGGGAAAGGACCTTCAAGCAGACCCTCCACTAAGCACAGAGCCCAGTGCAGAGCTTGATCACAGGACCCTGAGATCAGAATCTGCCAAAATTGAGAGTCAGTTGCTTAACCAACTGAGCAACCTAGGCACCCTCATCATGCTCTTTCTCCCTCCATGGTGTTCCTTCTGCTGGAATATCCACCCTCCTTGAGCCATCATGTAGCTAATTCCTATGTAATGTTCTTGAGTTGGCTTGGTTGAAAATCATCTCCCCATCCCACAATATCCGTTGCCTTTGTCTTAGTACTCACCACATTTTACTCTTATCCTTTATTATTTTTATTACACTAAACCATAAACTTCTGGAAGGCAAAGATCAGAGCTCATTGTACTTTGCATTTCAGTGCCTGGCAAAGTGCTTAATAAATACTTAAATAAATATTGAATAAATAGATAAATTAACTACTTTAAAGAATAATTACCATAAGAAAAAGAGAAAGGGGGCAATTTAATTCACTTTCTTTAGTTTGTGATATATTACATTTATAAATAACATTTTGAGTCAGATATATAGATGGATATAGAAATAAATATAGAGAGACAGACTTTAAAATTTAGTTACGTCATTTGTGTAATTGTTCATCGATTCCTAAGTTGAATAACTATGTTACTGCAGCAAAGTTTATTACCATAAAATTCACCTATTTTAAGTGTACATGTCAGTGATTTTTAGTGTGTTTACAGAGTTAAATAATTATTACCATGTCCTAGTTCTAGAACATTTCCATCACTCCAAAAAGAAAGCTTGTACCTATTCACAGTCACTCTTCATTCCCACAATCAGCCCTAATCTACATCCTGTCTTCATAGATGTGCATCTTCTGGACATTACCCTAAAGATAATCATACAGTGTATGATCTTTTGTGTTTGGGTTTTTTCACTTAGCGTAAGTTTTTTGAGGTCTATCCATGTTGTGTAGATTATATCACTGCTTCCTTTCTTCTTATTACTGAACAACATTCCACTATATAAAATATACCATGTTTTGTTTATTCATCAGTTGATGGACATTTGGGCTGTTTGCCTTTTTTGGGATAATATGAACTTTGTAATTAACAAAATTCTTCGGATTGTGAGTCTTGCTTGTATTTTGTATTGCTACTATAAAATCTGTCTTTTATATTTGGTAACCAGACTGGGACCAACTTCTTTCATTTGTGACACTAAAACAAAACTATTATTTTTCCTAGGATTATTTATTCCATTAACAAATCTCGTTTAAGCTTACTCCAACCATGAAAAAAAAAGTTCAACTTCTTAACAATTTAAAGCTATGTAGTCATAGTGGGTACTGTGAGAGAGTTTTCTGAAACCAACCTGTCATATTTTCTGGATTCATTGAGCTTTGAGAGATGGGAAGAACTTCATTTAAGTCACTTACTTCCCATGAATAGCTGCTGTGTAAAAATGATATGAGCAGAATGTCTTGATTCCTTAGTCCATGTAGAGGAACCATGTGATTTGATAATTACTGTTTCCTCTCTCCCAAGAAGAAAATCGCTGTCATTAC
The DNA here is from genome assembly GCF_011100685.1 of Canis lupus familiaris. Taxonomy (NCBI): domain Eukaryota; kingdom Metazoa; phylum Chordata; class Mammalia; order Carnivora; family Canidae; genus Canis; species Canis lupus. Next base: position 21,855,159 of record NC_049250.1, read on the forward strand.
CAACTGTCATCAATTAAGTCATCTTAATTGATGCTATCATGCTATCATCTCAGTGTCTGTGGACCAGCTGAAGATCCCTCCTTTAGGGGAATAAAGCCAAAAATAAACTTTCTCACTTCCCAGAAAGTCTTTCTGCCTTTTACATGGTCCCCTAATGTATGTAATGAGATTTTACTAATCTCAGAAGTAGTAAGATGCATGCCTGCATCTCTCATAGCACTTTACAGTTTCTATAATTCCCAGTGTATCTGTCACCCTCAGTAGACTTGAGTCTTCTTGAAGACAGCAACCAAGTCCTATTTGTCAAGAGCCATCATTTCTAGAAATGCCCAATTTCAAATTTTGATATGACTTTTAACAACTTACCACAATTATAGGTGACCATTTTATTTTATGGTGATATCAAGTGGATAGCTATACTTCCTGAAATTAAAACTGTAGAAGGATACTATGACTATTTCTTTAATTCAGATGCCACGAAGCATCCACAACCATCTGTTAAGTGTCTTAATGCAGCAGGTAAAAGAGGAATCTCACAAATACCCTCACATTTTAGAATCAGAGAAGAGCAGTTGACTCTCACATTTGCAAAAGCTTCTGGTTCCATTCTTCTAAAAATGAGGACAACTGAATTTGTTAAAGGAGTCTTGAGAGTAGCCAGGTGCTTGTCCTAGTTGAAAGACCCATGGCAGACTTTGAACAGCTACATTGATGGAGCTGCGTGTCAAGTCAGCTTCATGCCTGTTTCATAAGATGGACTGGTTCAGCTCCCCCAGGCTAAGGGGGCATTTAATCTGTTTCCCTTTTGAATTAAGTGTTTATATAACCTGATGTTTTAAAAAATAGACTTGGTCTTCCCCAGTGCCTGTCATTCTCTATAATACTCTAATTTGAGCTCTAGCAGCAGACCTCACCGTGCCTCCCTGTGCACCTAACTTTCTCAGAATAAAAATGAAGTGTCATAACTGTGAGGACACATTCTGTCACTTTGGACAAATAACCAGTTGACTTAAATCCTCTTAACAGCCAATGCTGAAGTTTCAGTAAAAAAAAAAAAAAAAAAAAAAAAAAAAGTCTTACATACTTGAACTAATGCCATTTTACTCTACAATGGGAAACTCCTTCCAGTTGATAATTGGTTTTAGATCCTGAAATCTCAGAAGTAGTAAGCCTTATAATTATTCTCATGAACGTAACTGGTAGTTTTTATTCATGCTTAAGGAGCTAATCTGTTTGCTGCAATAATATTCAACCTCTGCAGGTGCCACAGGTTAATTACACACTGTAGCACGTGTACAGCAAGCTCACTAATCATTGATGTCCTTAAAATTCTCAAGTAATTCTCAGGGAGAACCTGCAAGTTCCTTGATTCTCCAAAGCTGATTATCAGGGAACCTTAATAGCAGCTTATATTGTCATGATGTCATCATCTTCCCATTAATATTTACATGCTTGAATCTATCTCATCTTTATCCCTGACTTTTTTCTTCTCTCATTTCAATATTTCACGTGAGAAGACTAAAGATCTCTAACTTCCAGGTTTGGTGCTGCATAACGTGAGTTGTCTGTCAGTGGTCCATGATGAGATAAACACAGAATGCAGAGTGGGTGTTCATATCTTGCAGTTTGACCATCTTCTGAATCTAATTATAAAAACTGAAGGGTTGTGTTTTGTATATTTGGTTTTTTAAATTCATTTTTCTGTTAATTGGTTTGTATTGCATTTTACAAGAGTATCAATCTGTGAAGGATTGGGGTGGTGGGAAGCAAAGCCTTTCCCACAGAGAGTTTAAGAAAACACTATCTCATTCTAGCCACACTTGGTTTGTGGGAACAATTGGACAGGTCCCCATGTTTTCCACCCAACAACAGCATTTGTTAATAGTAGTGAAAGTGAATAGAAAAGTTCTTCACCTCCAGTGGTCTGTGTTGTCTTCCATCTAACATTATGCCAACATCCAGGGATTGCATTGTGGGATAAAAAGACACTTGGGTCTTGAATTCTAGGCTTGTATCCACTGAGGTACTCCCTATGCATACATGTCATCCCATCCCCCACACATAATCTCATGAATTTAAGAAGATAACTTTCTGTTTATTTCTGAAACTATATTCTGTATTACTGAGGTGTTTTTCTAATTTGGAGGTTATTGGTACTTAATCTTGTATTATTCACCAGATCTTAAGATACAGTGATATCTTTCCTAATTCAGAATAGTCTCTGTTCAAAAGTGTGAACTAAGAACAAACTTCATTTGGCCTTTCAAAACTCTCAAGTCAAATAGTAAAAAACTAATGATGATGTGAGTCTCATGAGTTTCATTTTAAAGGTTTTTGCTAATGGTGGAATTATACAACTTGCTTTTGATAATGAAGAAAATAGAATACTATGATTATCATAACATTATGATATCATTATCCCTGGCAACCGTTGTTTGGTCACCATAATTAGCTGCCTCTTCTAATTTGAACAAATGAGTAATTGAGTACCTTTTGCACTCCCTCCTTCCATTTGTGGCTGGCAGATTTGCAGTTACAGCCAGATTGTGGATGATGCCTGTGTGGCTCCCTGTTTGCACAGGAGCAGGGGTTGGGGAATTTGCACTTCCCACAGCGCCTCTCTCAACCTTGGTCTGTATCTGTCCTCTGCACAAAGGGAGACCACTCCTTTGAAGCCTCGATATCATTTTTGCAGAAGCACCCCGTAACATCTATTGTTGTGTCTGGAGGTGTACCTGTTCAGGAGAAGCTTCGTCCTTCCCATACCCTTGTACAAGGTTCTCTGGGACTTGTTGAGAGACCATGTCATACAAGGAGCATAAATCCTACTGTCTGTCAACTTGCACGTCCACCCCACAGCCAGAGAGAGGGCAAGCTCTGTGTTCTAAAAAAAGCAACAACTGCCTGTACAGAATGTCATTCATTCTGCCTGGGATTGGTCCCAGGCTCGGAAATATATAGGCAGTTCATAGTATTCCGGAAATATTTTCAGAATGACTTAAAATTTAGCCAGCTTAACCTTATCTGTGGAATACTGCTCCTCCCAGTAGTTACCAGGTTCTGGTTCAGGCTAAATGACCTGCAGAGAGAAACCAGAGGACCAGAGCAGGGAGAGAGTAAGAATGTCCCTGGTCTCTATCATCACTGGCAAACCGGAAGTATCTACTCTGCTTATCTAAAAATCAGCAAACTAGCCCCCTAACATGCTGCCGTGCTTCACAGTTCTATATTGTTTTTCCTTTTCTTGAACAACAGGAAAATATGCATTCAAATTGACCATTATTCCAAACATATTATAGGGTGTTTATCCTAAGGATGAAATAATACATGTACTTTGGGAAAGAAAAATGAAAAGTAGTATTTTGTGTGTGCATTTTTATGTCCTTTGTTGTCATTATGAGAGGAAGAGGAATAATTGTAGCATAACTAAATTATGAACTATTAAAGGATATGAAAGTACTTTTGGCCTAACTTAATTTTTGTTTGTTTATTCTGCAAAGGTCATTTCTTAAAATATCCTCTTGCAGGCATGCAAAGCCATTTTCTTTGCATAAGGTGGCTGGGAAGAACACTGGCTTTTGGAGTCAAATCACCAAGTTTGCATATGTGACACAGCCACATCTGCTCCCTCTCTACATGTGTGCCTTTCCTTTTGTGTCTCCTACAGTAGGCCCTCCACAAGACCCAGAAAACGCCAGAATTCATATATTGTGTGGATTTGTTCCATTTATGTATTCCTGCATTTTAAGGAGAAACCTGCCTTAAGCAATCATTCTAAAGACCAAAAATAAACCCATCACGTAGCAGCAGTTTTTAAATAACAACATTTTTTAATGTGTATGGAAAAATTAGATCAAAATGTTCTAGAAAATGATAGCTCCTATATAGACAAACATTAAAAAAATAGAGTGTTTTCAAGTTTTGTCTGATATAACAACATAGAGGGTATTTAATACTGATTCATAAGTATGAGCCATTCATAGATGAATTCTTTTAAATAGTGAGTACAGTGTGTTACCTACATTATCAAGCTGGATCAAGCAATAAGTAGTAATAGTAGCTATTTTTAATAAAAAGTGTTATAGCATCACTGTATTTGTCTTATTTCATTAAAAACATAAAGTATAAGTTTTAGGGGGCATCTGGGTGGCTCAGTGGATTAAACCTCTGACTCTTGGTTTCACTTAGATCATGATCTCAGAGTCCTGAGATTAAGCCCCATGACTAGCCCCATGTTCAGTAGGGAGTCTGCTTGAGATCTTTCTCCTTCCCTTCTCTCCCCTTCTGCTTCTCCTCCTGCTCGCACCCCCACACACAATCTCTCTCTCTCTCATAAATAAATAAATAAATAAATAAATAAATAAATAAATAAATAAATCTTTAAATGGATAAAGTATAAGTTTTTGAAACAAAACTAATAAATATTTTATGTGTGTAACTCGCTGAACTTTATGTGTTGTTTAAGGATCTTCAGTTGATAGTGTCCCCCTAAAAAAAAACAAGGACACTGAAATCTTTGTCCCAGTTAAATCTAGTAACTTAAGTATGTAAAGCTGAAGAGTTAACATTGTCTTTATGAGCCTGTCTTTCCTCATCTATATAATGGGTTAATAATGTGCCCAGTTTCAAGGGAACTTTTGAGCAATAAACCACATAATCAATGATAAGTAAACACAGCGCTGGACATAAAGTCAGCACCCAATATATTCAAGTTGTCATTGTTAGTTTATAAAGAGCTTTTGCCCTCTCTTCTACTGCCTCCATGATTTCTCTCCTCCAATTTAGAGAAGGAAACGAGGAAATAAAATTTTCGCCTTCGGAGGAGGGCGGGGGGTGGGAGTGAATGGGTGACGGGCACTGGGTGTTATTCTGTATGTTAGTAAATTGAACACCAATAAAAAATAAATTAAAAAAAAAATTTTCGCCTTCTAATGAAAGCAGAATACATAGTGATGTATGCTTTCTTCTACCAGAAAACTTCAACCCTGGAAATAGTTTTCCTTTTTTTTTTTTTTTTTTTTGTTTTATTTTATTTTATTTTTTTTTTTTTAATTTTTATTTTTTTAATTTATTTTTTATTGGTGTTCAATTTACTAACATACAGAATAACACCCAGTGCCCGTCACCCATTCACTCCCACCCCCCGCCCTCCTCCCCTTCTACCACCCCTAGTTCGTTTCCCAGAGTTAGCAGTCTTTACGTTCTGATAGTTTTCCTATAGACAATAAAATATCTACTTCAAAAAGTAGGGACCAGGTATTCAAGGATGGCATTTACTTAATGACAGATTTTCCCATGTACACATGATTATGAGACTCTGATAAGTGTTTTCACAGATGATGGATTTGTAAAAGTTAATTGAGTAATCTAACAAATGAATATTTTAAAAAAATAGAACCTTCTTAATCTACATTGGATGCCTCCTTTGACCCATGGAAAGATCTTATGTTTAAAGGAAAAGGTTCCTTTAAGCAGAGCCATCCATAAATTAGAGAGCATTACCAAATACTCTTTTTTTTTCTGCTACAGTTTTTCTATTCTTGACTAATTCAACTTCTCTGAACCGATTTTTGATGTATCAGTATATTCATAACCCCTGCATGAATCACGGGCAGAATTTTGGTCATTGTTTTACACAGACAGCCAAATCATTAAAACAGTTCCTTTCCTATTTGCTTAATACATTCTCGGTCTGTTTTGTATTTTCCAAGACCTCTTGCAAATTAAGTATTAGCTGTACACGATGACACATTAAATTAGTGACAGAGAGAGAATATAGATTGGGTTGAATTGTGGTCCTAGGTTATAGTTGGGGAACCACACTGAGAAAGTGATTTTTCTAAAGTGATTTAGTAGCTGACACTTGCAGAGTCATCTATCGGAGGCGGTTTGGCATAACCTTGTCAGGAGATGGGGAATAAATCTGATGGTTTTTGAAGTTTCCCTCTCTGCTTTCCTACCTTTCTTCTTTACTTCCTTCAGTAAATATTTATTAAGGGCTTTCTCAGTGCTAAGTGCTTTGGCAGGAACCCAGGGGTGAATCGGACATGGATCCTGCCCTAAAGGAGTTTATAATCTACCAGGCATATAAAGCAGGAATAATTAGAACACATATGCTAAATGGCATAAGAATTGTTTAAAGGTATAGGATAATTCACAGGGAAGGGATTGTTTCAGTTTTGGGAATTAAAGAAAAAATGAATCTCTTGGAGAACTTGATAAAGGCAATAGACCTTCTTCCAGAAAAATATACCTCCCATTAAGCATATAATTACAAAGAGTTTTTTGGAACCACTGAAGGTGTATATGTATGTGTGGTGTGTGTATGTGCGGTGTGTATGTGTATGCATGTGTTCTATGTGTATGGTATGCATGTGGTGTGTATGTGATGTGGTATGTGGGCAGTGTGTGATCATGTGTATGTGTGTGGTATGTGTATATGTATGTGTGCAGTGTGTGGTATGTATATGTGGGGTGTGTATGTATGGCATGTGTTTATGTATGTGTTATATGTGTTTATGATATGTGTGTGGTATGTATGTGTGTTGTGTGGATGTCTATAGTGTATGTGTGCAGTGTGTGATAGTGTGCAGTGTGTGGCACATGATATGTGGTTTATGTATGCGTGCAGTGTGTGATAGTGCAGTGTTTGTATATGAGGGCATATGTGTGGTGTATTGGTGTATGTGCAGTGTCATAGGTAGGGTACATATGTGTGCACAGTGTGTATGTACAGTGTGCAGTATATGTATGCATAGTGTGTGTATACAATGTATGTGACATGGGTTATGTGTGTGCATGGTATGTGTACAGTGTGTGATGTGTGATATGTGGGGTATGTGTGTGTGCAGTGTGTTTGTGGGTGTGTGTATATAAACGATGTATGGTATATATGTGGTGTGTGTGCAGTATGTGTATATGTGAGGTGTGTGTGGTATGTGTGTATGCTTGTGGTGTGTGTGTGGCGTGTATATGTGTGCATGCAGTGTGTATGTATGTAGTGTGTGATGTATGTATATGTTAATTGTGTGTGGTATGTGTATGTATGTGGTATATGTGGGTGGGTGTGTATGATATGTGGTGTGTGATATGTGGAGATGTATGCGTGAATTATAAGTATAGTGTGTGGTATATGTATATAGGAGGGGGGTGTGGTGTGTGCATGTGGCTGGGGGAGGGAGGTGCTAGGCCCTAGGTAAGAATCATTGACTTTGGGAAAGCATTTGACCTGAGCCTTTGAGTCAGAGTAGGCTGAGGAAGAAATAACGGAAGGATTTCTGGACAGAGAGAGTGGCAGGAGGAAAACCAGGAACCAAGAAAGCGTGGTGATCATCAGAGAACAACCCATTCTGGTCTTAGATTCTGTTTTCTTACTTAAGAACCACTTTTTCTGCATAAATCACCCTGCTAAACTTTAGGGACCTTCATAGGCCATAGGCATGCTAAAAGTTTCTAATTTTAACAAGATGCTTTCTTTTCATCAATTATATTTTCTTTCTACTGAGAAGGGTTTACTTTTTTCTACATATTGGTCTATTCATGAGTAAAGCAAGTAAGAAAAACAATGGCTTTGTGTATTTAAAAATATTTCCTGTATAGATCTAAAATGGAATTATCCTCCCAAAAACCTTTGTCACACTATGATCCCAGTCATTCATATGAAAGACTAAAATGTATTATCTTAGCAAATTACTGTTGAATCAGTGTAAACATTACTGCTGCCTTATTGTTAAAGCTTAGTACACTGTCCTTGGGCATGATAAGGGGGGTGTTCAAGGTCCATATTCAAAATAAACAGACTGGTACAGCAGATAACTAAATAAACAATTCCTTTTTCATAACATGTGATATATGCCTCAGCTTTCTCACCTTTGAAAAACATGGGATAGACCCAGCTCCTACAATGGCAGTGCATATTGATGGAGATAATTCTTGTACAGTGCTTAGGAAAGCCCCAGACTCTGAATAAGTGCTCAGCAAATATCAGCTATGGTTATCACCACCACCACCACCATCATCATCATCATTATCATCATCACTGGTATTTTTACTTTTACCTTACATATTATCTGTCTTTCCAGTACCTGATTCTCCAGCTAAATACTTGCACATGCTACTCAGCAAAGATTTTACTCAGAAGTCGTCACTCCCTGGGAATAAGATTTGCCTTAGAAATAGAGGCCACTTAAAGTCAATCCAATTTCAGAAAATTAAAACTTACAAAACAGATCATTTGGGGAGCAATTATTGATAGATCTCTTGGTCTGTTTGGACTGCAATAACAGAATATCATAGACTGAGTGATTTGTAAACAGCTGAAATTTATTTCTCACATCTCTGAAGGCGCAGACATCCAAGATTGATATGGTGTCTGGCAGGTGCCTATGTCCTGGTTCATAGACTCCCATCTTCTCACTGCGTCCTTACATGGCAAGAAGGATGAGGGAGTGCTCTGGAGTCAAAGGGCATTAATGCCGTTCAAGAGAATGCTGCTCTTGTGATGTAATCACTTCCCAAAGATCCCACCTCCAAATAGAATGACTTTGGGGATTAGGTTTCAATATATGAATTTGGAGGGGGAAACCAAGCATTCAGTCTATAGAAATCTAAGAAGTGGGTTTGTTTGTTTGTTTTACATAAGGCAGCATTTGAATAAAAACAAGAAAGTACTGAAGATTCTTTAACCAAGTTTTAAATAGCTGTAGTGTGATCCTGGCACCAACAGCATCAGCATCACTTGGCAGTTGTGAAAGATCCAAATGCTCGAGCCTGGTCCCAACCTATTGTATCTGAAACTCTGGAGTTGGAGCTCGGCATCCCATGTTTTAATGAGCCCCCCAGGTGATTCCTGTGCATGTTAAGGTCTGAGAACCACCACTCTAACACATTTCAAATTAATACTAAACTTCTTTGTGGAACAGGCACTATTAGTTACACACTAAAAATGTTATTAATGCCATTTTCTTTACATTCATGATATAAAAGATTAACCTGTTGCATGGAAGCGAGCACATCTCATAGCAATAGAAGTCACTTAGTGATCAAGTTATCTGCTGGTAACACCAGCCTCCAGCATTCTCACTGCCCTGCATCCCATAGCATGCTGATACGCTACAGGTGTGGTATGAGCTGTGGTACGTGAACATTGCACCTGTCCCTTTATGTAGGTTTTCTGTAACGTCTTCCTCCTTACATTTTTTCATCCTTCTTATACTAGATAAGAGGATAGGTTGGAATAAGCAGAATTAACATTAAAGGGACCTTTTTTAATACTATTCCTAGGAATGTATCCTATCCTAAGGAAATGCTCATATGTGTGTTCACACGTGTAGAGATTGAGCTACAAGGATATTAACTGAGGATGTGGTTATCATAGCAAAAAACAGGAAACACCTAAATGTCCAATAGTTGGGAAAATGGCTAAATAATTTATGGAACACAGAAAAAAGGGAAATACAACCCTTTAAAGTGATATGGACATATAATTTATTAAGTGACTAAATCTTACAAAGCAGTATTTTTTCACATAGAATATGTATATGTAAAATATCATACATGCAAGCATCCCAGATGTTATACGAAATGTTAAAACTAATTATTTCTGGAAGTGAGATTATAGGTAATTTTAACTTTTTTCTTTCCCAAGATGTGTATTTTCTAATTCTTCTACGATGGTTATCCTAACTTGAGTACAGAATATCCAGCAAAATGCAAAGCATTAGGCAGCCTTTCATCTTGACCTTTGTTTTTGATGTTGAGGTCAAAAGCCCACCCCAGCACTGATTTAAAACATGATCTAATCGGTGGTTACACATAACTCAAACATTAAGTTAATATCCCTGGATCACATTTTGTGGATGAACCTGTTTAAGGGTGGAGGAACACACTGAACAACTGCTATCATTTCCAAGGAGCTTGGTTTCTTCCCCACCCTCCAGCTTGTCATCTTCCACGGAATTCCCCACTGAAACCAAAACAACACTTTCTGAACACAGACAGAAATGTGCATCTTCAGATGACACCAAATTGTGCCAGCAGGATAGAGCCGGTACCAGTTCTTATTGCCAGTGTCCTAAAATTATGCACACAATCTGTCTGTGGCCTGGTTGCAGGTCTGTCTCGGGGAGAAGTCTGGTTTTGTTTTTGTTTTGCATTTTTCTCCCCCAGAGCCTAGAAAACAGGGCATGCAGTCAATTACTTTGCTAGTGGCCGTTGAGAAGCCTTGGACTCCAAGCATATCAGAGAGGAGGGGAGGGCTGACCTTATCAGGCCCTCACTGTCTCAGGCCACCACTCTTGGAGGGAAAGAAATGATGTGGAGAAATTGAACCATGATGCACTGCTTGTTTAATTTAAAAGCCTGCTTCTGCCAAGAATCTGCTAGAAAAATAGTGAGCTTGAGCTGTTAAATGTTATGTTCTATTCAGTCTGGTTAGACACAGCTCTGGTTAAGAGTCGTGAGGCAGATCTGTTGTTACACGTTAGAAGATGTTTAGGAAGTGGCTGGGAGGACTTGAGAATAGGTTTAGGGGGCTACTTCAGGAATCTTGTAGTTGTGTACATTTCCAGGGATCCATTCCCCAGACACTCGCTGCCCTGCATTTGAATTGTGCTTCCTCTCAGGGACCTGGCCCCATCTCCAGGCCAGTGGAGAGCATTAAGGAACCACTTCCCTAGCCTGGTTCTACCAAGGAAGCTTTTAGATTTTCTTCTCATCTTGCTGGGGCAGCAATCAAGAGTTCTTATGTAAATATCAATAAGCACTCAATCATCAGGCCAGTGAGAGAAGGGTATGGAACTTCAAGGCTTTTCTCTTCTAGCTGCACCATTTTCTGCACAGTTCCAAGCTCAGTTATGGTGCTATCAAAAGGAAAGAGCTTAACCATCAGCATGTACAAGAATGACAGAAGATTCCTCTTATTAGGAGATGAGGGTGTGGAGGCCCAGGTCCTGGGGAGCATCTCAGGGTAGAGATTCACCAGTGCTACCTCATTAGGAGGTAGCCCTAGGCTCACCACCTGTGGGGAAGTGTGGAGAACAAGAGTGGGCAGAGAAAAGTAGAACTGCACTGTCACCACCACAGCTTCACATGATCCCACAGGTTGCTCAGGAGCTGGACAGACCTCCAGAGTTGTCAGCAATTGGGAGGAGGGGGCGGGACCTTTATACCTCTGTCTCAGGTACAGGTTCCTGGGAAAGAGATATGACCTTAGGCAAAATGACACTTCAGCCGTGGACCTTTCTAGAAAGGTTCTCGCTGGAGCTGCTGGCTGCCAAAGCTCCTGGCATTTGAGAGGTTGAGGGCTTTGGTCCAGAGGTCAAGGTCAGGGAAAAGCTGGGTCATGCTCCAGTGTTTACTACAAAGGATAGCCCCTCCCCCCCCCCGCGCCCCGCGCTGGCATATCTGAATGTAACATGTAGTTAAAGTGGTTTATGGGGGTAGTTCTGGGACAAGAGGTACAATATCATTGAACTCCCTGAAAAGCACCCATGAAAACAGTGTAGACTCAGAGAGGAAGCATTGGATTGAACAGTTTGTTGTTCATGCAGAACAGGTAATGCTTCCAAACATCATCCTATTAATGCCATTCTAAGAAGTATATTGCCTTTGGTTCTATAAAAATTTAAATTTTGTAGATAAAATTTCATATATTTAAATATAGTAGATAAACTTAAATTTAGTAGATAAATTTTCAGAATGAGGCCAAAGACTGATGTTTCCATTTGAATTCTCAATGTACAGCTGCCAGAGGGTAAGCATCCCACATGTAAGCCTTACAGCTCAAAAATCCATTCTTGGATAATGTCAGTGACCGTGAAAAACAGACCTTTGCTACTAGAGTTAATTGAGGGAATTCAGGTCCAAATTACTTTATCAGTCATTTAGTCAATGACATTTATTGAGCAAATAACCTTTTATATAAAGGTTGTAGGGCACTACCAAAGTGGAATGAAAATAATTACTAACATCTGGCTCATTCTTCATTGTCTGCAGAATATTTTAGCATAATATTATCTCACTTAATGAGTTGTGTTAGTGTTCCCATTTTATAGATGAGGGAAGTGAAGTTCAGAAAAGCAAGCAAATTGCCCAATTTCAAGCATCTAGTGAAAGGTTGTATTATTACCTTACCTTCCTAAGAGCCTGCAGTCTGAAAGGAGTTACTGAGATGGCACAACTATTAATCTTTCTCAGGGACAGGGTACGAGAGAAAGCTAGGGTGTGGGGTGTGTGTGTGTGTGTGTGTATGTGTGTGTGTGTGTGTGTTTATGTGTATGTTTGTAAAACAGTTAAGCAGTCCTGGACTTAGGGTATCATTAAATGAGCAAGCACTGTGTCCTTCAATGGACGTCAGTCATCAGAGGGATTCTCCAACCAGCACCCAAAAATATGGAGTGGTCTTCAAGATAAATCAGGAGTTATCCTTTTGAATGATCTCTCTGCAGTTGAAGAATCTAGCAGTAACTTCAGATCTCACAGATGTGAGAGGTAACAAAGCCAAAGGTGATTTAAATCTTGGTTCAGAAGGACTCTTTCTATATATATCAGTGAATCCCTTTAACATATTTTCTCAATTTCTCAATCTGTGTTGGGGGACTGAAGTTCGAGTTATTTACTAGCAAAGTGATTTAGCTGAAGATGTATTATCCCTGGAACCTATTTCTCTAGATGGCCCCTCTCTGTTGTATATAGCTTTGTCCACGTTGTCCATGTCTTACTTAGTTAAGTTGTCCACGTCTTACCTAGTTATCCTTTCACCTTCATAGACAGGAAATAGCCCCTATTTACCAACTCCATCAAGGAGTTCCCACATAGAGCCTAATCCATTTTTTCTGATAGAATGTAAAGATAAAATGCAGTGTTAGAAGGAATTAAAGCTAGGTCTTTCCAATGGAGAGAAGGGAAGAAAAGACTAAGGCCCTCTGAGATACGTGAAGAAATAAATCTTACTGGTAGGTGGTCATTCTAGTTTCAGCAAAGATGGACATGATGGGCATGTTTCTCTTACCTGCTGTAACACTGGATGTGGTAGTGGTAGAGTAACTTAGGAGACTATTAAGAACCTACTAGAGCTGAGATTTTTTTGAAGATTGAAGAAAGTAATCAAATCAGGCAATCCAGAGCACCCATGAGTGTCCACAGACAATATAAGATCCAGATAGAGATGGAGGAGGTATCTTAAGAGGCACCAGAGTTATTTTGTCTAATGTGGGGAGCATGGAAATGAGGTGTTTGTTACCAGGATGGCTGGCAGCAGATAATGGCACCCAGGTACTCTCAGTGGAAGAAACTGGAGTGCAGACAAAAGGCTCAGTCTTTAAAGACCAAGGCAGATTCCAACTCAGAAGGACAAGGCAGGGATCCAGTTCCTACCTGGGATACACTCTTGGGACTCTGTTGGAGGACTGGAGCAGACAGTCCACTCCTAGAGCTGCACTTTCCCAGTCATGGGCAGCCAAAAGCAGACCCACCTGGACAGGAGGGGTGCTAGATGGAGCCTCCTGGAGGAGGGCCTTCCATGGCCAGGGCAAAACTGAAAGACAGACTGCCCGATTCATCTGAAGAAAGCTGACGGACAGCTGGACTGGACGCAGAGCAGAGGATTGAGAGAACATGGGAGTGGCAGCTGGTTGGGAATGGAGAAGAGAAGGGTTAGGCTAAGAACTCTGTTCAGATAAAAGGTGAACACAATGGTGTCTGCACTTCCATAGCACCCAAAACAGAACTGACAAAATGTTTCAGAAGCATCTAACTTGAGTTAAGCCAAGGCTGCATGTCTGGTCAGCATGGGATGAGGGATCTGTTGAAATCAGGCTAAGAGCCTTTTGAAGGCTCTAATTTTACTCTTTTCTCACTAGCTAAAGTCCTGATTTTCCACAATTAAAAATAATATGTAGCACTCATCCAATAGCTAAATATTGATACTTGGCTATGAGCTATATGGATGGAAGTGCATCAAGGGTTTTGGCTCAGAGTATTGGTTTCAAACCACTAACCACATTTTTTTTAAAAAGTAAAAAATAAATAAGCATAGTCCATGAGTGACCCATATCGAATAAAATATCTTTCTTATAAGGTGACTGTGAATTCTTCAGGCTTCAGGACTGCTGTTTAATTATTGCAGAGAAGTAAATTACCAATTAGTATCATGGCCCTGGGTTTCTTCTCATGCATATAGACATAGGGATTTGTAGTTGTTTGTTTGTTTGTTTGTTTTAACTATCTCCTGAATTATATTATTTCTGTCTCTATACAATACTGTGATAAACACTCCCTGAGTTAGGAAAATAAACGTGATCTGTCTTTTCATTGTTCCCTGCATAATAATTTTTAAAAAGCTTCTAGTTTTTGTATAATAAATGTAAGGACCCTTTAAAGGTGAATCTGTCTTTTCATTGTTTCCTGCATAATAATAAAAAATGGCTTGGGTTTCTGTATAATAAACCTAAGGACCCTTTGAAAGTTGCTACAAGTTTGTTAAAATAACAATTTCGTCACACCTCTTCATAATCACAGACTTCTCAAAAACGTTTCAAGAAATGAGCCTGCTTGCCATTGTGTTGCCCACAGCTCCAGTCTCTACTCACGAATCTGTGTTTGTTTAGGGTGTATGCTGCTCATTGCCCATATGGTTCTCTGCTGAGTCACGCTCCCCCAGGTATCACCTGCTTGCTGTGGTCAGCTGTGGGGCTTCTTTGTTTAATTCTAGCTTTGTACCCCTTTCTGCCATCACCTGGTAAATGTTGGTGCTTTCTGATTGGTATTTTATAGACTAAGAAGGGACCTTGAAAGGTTATTTAATTTCAAACCTTGCCTTTAGAGAGAGTCAGAATGAAACCATCCCCCAAGAGGTAAGAACCTAAATTTCAAAGACATCCAGAGAAACTAATTTCACAGCTTTCTTTACTTAAGCCACTTCAGTATTTTAATAGACAATAACCTTCATGGGCAGCAAGCAACTCTTTTTTAAAATCTCTAATTTAGGTTTCTCATGCTGCAATTTAAATTCTTGGGAGCCCAGGAGGAATAAAGAATGGTTGGTTGGATGCCCTTTATATTCTGAAGGAGCTTACTAATTGCCTCTGTATTTCTCTTCTCCTTTAGCTTCCTGATCATTGATCTTCAAGCACTGCTGTTTTGTTTGGTTCGGTTGCTTGGTTTTTTGTTTTGTATCTCCATTTTACAGAATGCAAAATGGGACAAAAGGAGGCATGGTGTGTTGTCATACAAGTTAGGGAGTATCAGAAACACTGACTCCACTCCTGCAAGTGTATGCTGCATGGGCACATTAGTTGTCACCCAGACATAAGTGCGACCAACATCAATGCCCCATCTTTCTCCAGAGCTCAAGAACCAAAAAGAGCATGTCTTCTAACTAAGAAGGTTTATTTTTTGATGAATTTTTAAAAATATTTATTTATTTATGAGAGACAGAGAGAGAGAGAGAAGCAGAGACAGAGACAGAGAGAGAAGCAGTCTCCATGCAGGGAGCCTGACGTGAGACTCGATCCTGACCCCAGAATCACACCATGAGTGGAAGGCAGATGCTCAACCACTGAGCCACCCAGGTGTCCCAGGTTTATTTATTTTTTAAAAAGGTTTTATTTATTTAGTCATGAGAGACAGAGAGAGGCAGAGACATATGCAGAGGGAGAAGCAGGCTCCCTGTTGGGAGCCCGATGTGGGACTTGATCCCAGGACCCCGGGATCATGACCCAAGCCAAAGGCAGACACTCAACCAATGAGCCACCCAGATGCCCCCTAAGAAGGCTTAATTAATAAGATTTAACTTTTTCCTGTTCAGTTTTATTTTTCTCCCATTTTCCAGATCAAGATATGGCCTAGGAAATATACTTTTTCATATTCAAATAAACTATCAATCAGGGCATCAGCCAGCAAGACACAGATCATGCAGTGCACTCAAATTAGGGTAATTTTAGAAGAGTGTAACAAAGGGAATCTACGAAGGTGGAGCAGAGCAAGGGGAGCCCATAGAGGTGGTTGAGGACTCTACCAATCTTGAGGCCTAAAGAATTAAGAAAACCAGAACTCAGACACAGAGGCTTGGGTAGAGAGAGCCCTTAATAAGAGCTGGGACACTGGGTGAGGGATGTAATCACAGACCACTCTGACTCTATGGCCAGCTGCAGCTAGTCTCCTGCCACTGTGCCCCATCAGACAATTAGAACAGAAAGTGAGGGAACCTGTTGCCGTAGTCCATTTTAGTCAGCCTTTCGGGGCCCAGAGAAAATGGAGAAAGATGGAAAGTGCACCTTTGGGCAAATGAAAGATTTTCAGCATTGATGGTAAGGAGAATTTTGGCCTTTTATGAAAAGTAAGAATGTGGGTTATCTGTTTGGCTTAATTTCTTCTTTCTTGGGAAAGTACATTATGTCAGCAGTGTGATTGTAGAAGAAACAGCTAAGTGCTAGTGGAGATGAATCTACAACTTTGTTCTTATTTGCTGAGGTCATCTAAAATGACTTGTCCTGTACAATAAAGAATCAATAGTTGCGTACGAACTGGAAGTTGCCATTGATTTTGGGGAATGCCATCTTCTGATGCATTATCTTAGAGTTAATGCTTCTCTTATCAAGGGTTGGAATAAGCCTCAAATCTCTCTGCAAGCTTCTTTGTATCAGTGCTATATATTCAGACACTCTGTCCTTTAATAGTGGAAAGAGTAATTACTTCTCAGTCCTTGACTTCATAAATCTGTCCTTCCCTCTCTTCCCTTGGTCAGGAAGCAAATACAGACTTGTTTCATATCAGAATTTTATGTATTTATGTGACTTGTTTCATATCAGAATTTTACGTATTTATGTAATTTTCTAGTTCTTACCTTTGGACTTCATAATAATGTCTTCCTCTATGTTTCATAAAAGTGGAAACCATGTGTTTCTGAAAGTCTGACTTAGTT
Organism: Canis lupus familiaris; assembly: GCF_011100685.1. Classification (NCBI taxonomy): domain Eukaryota; kingdom Metazoa; phylum Chordata; class Mammalia; order Carnivora; family Canidae; genus Canis; species Canis lupus. The sequence goes on from NC_049250.1 coordinate 21,872,080, forward strand.
TAAAGAATAGGAATCTGGCATAAGGTCAAGCTTATTTCTATCCAATTCTTGTCCACAGACTTAGTGACATAAAAGATTTTAGAAATCAAACCCTCCCAGGATGACCTTTCTACCTTGTGGACATCAGTAGCCTAATGTATAACCTAGATATCTACCCTGCCAGGTTGTTAAGGAATAGCTAATGAAAAATGGCAGGTGCTGAACAAAGTAACACATCATTTACCTTTTGATAATATCACCTTTTCCAAGTATTGACATTATTTCCCACACCTTTGCATATTTCCATCTAGTGGCCAATGATTTGAGCTTAACTTCTCAGTTTAAATATGGCTAGAATAGAAAGAGGAATACTATTCTTTTTCTACTGAAAGAAAAAAGAGAGAGAGAGAGAGGAAGAAAAGAACAAAAGAAAAGAGAAAAATCTCCCTAGTCTGTATCACTTTCACCATAAAACAAAACAAAATTTATTTTTATTTTTTTAAAGATTTTATTTATTAATGAGAGACACATAGACTGAGAGGCAGAGGAAGAAGCAGGCTCCATGCAGGGAGCCTGATGTGGAACTCAAACCCAAGACTCCTGTATCACACCCTGAGCGAAAGGCAGATGCTCAACCGCTGAGCCACCCAGCGGTCCCAAGAAAACAAAATTTAGAATTTTCTTTGACATGCAGTAAGGACAAAAGAAGATCCCCAAAACGAATCTTTAATTGTTTAGAACTTGGTTAACCTTCCTAAATAACCAGATTCGTCCAGCTATCTTGTCAAGTATAGCTCTTTTTTTTTCCAAGATTTTATTTATTTATTCATGAGAGACACAGAGAGAAAGAGAGAGCCAGAGGCACAGGCAGAGGGAGAAGCAGGATCCATGCAGGGAGCTCAATGTGGGACTCGATCCCGGGACTCCAGGATCACACCCTGGGCCAAAGGCAGACACTAAACCGCTGAGCCACCCAGGGATCCCCAAGTATAGCTCTTTTTGATGATCATGAAACCACTCAGTAATTTACATTGTACCCAGAATGTTCTAATGTTTCTTACAGAAATGCCTCTCATAGTCCTGTGAGTGCTCAGTCATAAGAAACTCCATTGGTCCTAGACGAAGCTATAAAATGGAGTCTTTGAATTTGCCACCTCTTGCTGTGTCAATAATCCAACCAATAAGTGTTCATGGTCTTCAGTCTACGCTTATCTGTCCAGGGAGTCTAAAAATCCCCTTCGTATCATCAGAACATCTTTATCTTGAGTCTCAGTGATCTCAAGACCATCAGCTGGCAGATGTTTGAGGACAATAATTAATTAATTTTAATCCGTCCCCAGATAACTTACCTAATTTCATAAGTGACTCTTAGAGGCGCTAACACAAATGAGTGTTAGCAATTTGAGGGCAGTTATGGCTTCTGGCTCCTTCAAATCACATGCTCCACAGGATGTGGCTAATACATTGCAGTTCTATTTTGTTTCTTATATATTATCTCTTTCAAGTTTCATAATAACTCCCAAATAAGAAACCAGTACTTGGAAATGATAAATGATTTATCCAAAGACACATTATTAGAGCCAGTAATGAAACTGATATGGGGAATATGGTCTTAGTTATTGGGTAGGCTCTGCATATTTTGAACTGTAAGGAAAAAGGAGTGTGTGTGTGTGTGTGTGTGTGTGTGTATGCATGTGTGTGTGTGTGTGTGTGTGTTGAGAGAGCAGAAACTAAAGGAAAAATAGATGGGATGGACAGTGGAGGCTCACCTACCTCAACAATGGTAAGCATTGACCTCACACTGAGCTGAGTTACCAATGGTTTGGTCATAATAGAACCAATAGCATAGTGAATCCACAAAGTACCCTTCAGTATTGTCAAAGACTCCAAATGTCATGCTCTTGGTTAGATACAAAGAAGAATTTCCTAATGAAAATATTATATATCCAAATGTATTCCTGGTCATCTCTGGAGATTCTGAGACTAAATTTACAGTATGATCTTCCTTGAAAGAGACGCAATGGATTAGAAGACCTCTCAAGACAATTTAAGCAGGTAGAGAGGCTAGAGTGCTATTTTCTAACTTACTCATCATTACTATGGACTCATAGTATTAGGAAGGGCTAAGTCACGCTAATAACTTAAAATTATTAGTTTAAGCTAGTAACAAACAATGCAAAAATCTCAGTAGTCTACAATCATAAAGATTTGTTTCTTGCTTGTACTTTGTGTTCATCATGGTCAGCTAGGGGATTTGCTCAGCATTATCTTCCTCAATGACTCAGGCTGGTGGAACAGCCACTCTCCAAGAAGTTGCTGGTCCCATGGAAAAAGAAAAGAGAATTGAGTAAGGTCTTGTTCTGGCAACTGATTGTTTTGGTCCAGAGGTGATATCCTTCACAACTATTTGGCCAAAGCACATTACATAACCCAGCACAACCACAAGTGGGCCAAGAGATACAATCCTACCATGTGCCCAGGAGGCAAATAGCCACGAATATTTGGGAACAGCCCTAATGACTGCTGTCCTGCTTTCATACATCAGGCTCTCGATGAAGCCTAGGCTTAGTTTCTCCTTTGGCTATCTGTACATTCACATTGAAGACTTAAATATGTAAACTAGCAACTTCACTAGCATTTCATAAAGTCTCAAAAAAGAATGCACACATACCTAAGGGGAAATCGAACTTATCCTTGAAGAGTCCCAGGAAGCCTTGTGGAAGAAATCATATTTACGATACAACCTAAACTGTGAATGGGCTCTAAACAGGCAAGGAAGATTGGTGTGTCTCGCATCACTTTATTTAACATAGTACTGGAAGTCCTAGCCACAACAATCAGACAAGAAAAAGAAACAAAAAGCATCCAAATCAGCATGGAAGAAGTTAAACTTTACTATTTGCAGATGACATATACTCTATATAGAAAACCCAAAAGACTCCACCAAAAAATTACTAGAACTAATGCACAAATTCAGTAAGTCACAGGATACAAAGCCAAGATACAGAAATCTGTTGCAAGAAGAAACCATACCTATTCTCCTAAGGCTGTTTGGAAAGATAGAAAGAGATGGAGTACTTCCAAATTCGTTCTATGAGGCCAGCATCACCTTAATTCCAAAACCAGACAAAGACCCAACCAAAAAGGAGAATTACAGACCAATATCCCTGATGAACATGGATGCAAAAATTCTCAACAAGATACTGGCCAATAGGATCCAATAGTACATTAAGAAAATTATTCACCATGACCAAGTAGGATTTATCCCTGGGACACAAGGCTAGTTCAACACCCGTAAAACAATCAATGTGATTCATCATATCAGCAAGAGAAAAACCAAGAACCATATGATCCTCTCATTAGATGCAGAGAAAGCATTTGACAACATACAGCATCCATTCCTGATCAAAACTCTTCAGAGTGTAGGGATAGAGGGAACATTCCTCAACATCTTAAAAGCCATCTATATAAAGCCCACAGCAAATATCATTCTCAATGGAGAAGCACTGGGAGCCTTTCCCCTAAGATCAGGAACAAGACAGGGATGTCCACTCTCACCACTGCTCTTCAACATAGTACTGGAAGTCCTAGCCTCAGCAATCAGACAACAAAAAGAAATAAAAGGCATTCAAATTGGCAAAGAAGAAGTCAAACTCTCCCTCTTCGCTGATGACATGATACTCTACATAGAAAACCCAAAAGTCTCCACCCCAAGATTGCTAGAACTCATACAGCAATTTGGTAGCGTGGCAGGATACAAAATCAATGCCCAGAAATCAGTGGCATTTCTATACACTAACAATGAGACTGAAGAAAGAGAAATTAAGGATTCAATCCCGTTTACAATTGCACTCAAAAGCATAAGATACCTAGGAATAAACCTAACCAAAGAGGTAAAGGATCTATACCCTAAAAACTATAGAACACTTCTGAAAGAAATTGAGGAAGACACAAAGAGATGGAAAAATATTCCATGCTCATGGATTGGAAGAATTAATATTGTGAAAATGTCAATGTTACCCAGGGCAATATACACGTTTAATGCAATCCCTATCAAAATACCATGGACTTTCTTCAGAGAGTTAGAACAAATTATTTTAAGATTTATGTGGAATCAGAAAAGACGCCGAATAGCCAGGGGAATTTTAAAAAAGAAAACCATATCTGGGGGCATCACAATGCCAGATTTCAGGTTGTACTACAAAGCTGTGGTCATCAAGACAGTGTGGTACTGGCACAAAAACAAGACACATAGATCAATGGAACAGAATAGAGAACCCAGAAGTGGACCCTGAACTTTATGGTCAACTAATATTCGATAAAAGAGGAAAGACTATCCATTGGAAGAAAGACAGTCTCTTCAATAAATGGTGCTGGGAAAATTAGACATCCACATGCAGAAGAATGAAACTAGACCACTCTCACCATACACAAAGATAAACTCAAAATGGATGAAAGATCTAAATGTGAGACAAGATTCCATCAAAATCCTAGAGAAGAATACAGGCAACACCCTTTTTGAACTCAGCCACAGAAACTTCTTGCAAGATACATCCATGAAGGCAAAAGAAACAAAAGCAAAAATGAACTATTGGGACTTCATCAAGATAAGAAGCTTTTGCACAGCAAAGGATACAGTCAACAAAACTCAAAGACAACCTACAGAATGGGAGAAGATATTTGCAAATGACATATCAGATAAAGGGCTAGTTTCCAAGATCTATAAAGAACTTATTAAACTCAACACCAAAGAAACAAACAATCCAATCCTGAAATGGGCAAAAGACATGAAGAGAAATCTCACAGAGGAAGACATAGACATGGCCAACATGCACATGAGAAAATGCTCTGCATCACTTGCCATCAGGGAAATACAAATCAAAACCACAATGAGATACCTCCTCACATCAGTGAGAATGGGGAAAATTAACAAGGCAGGAACCACAAATGTTGGAGAGGATGCGGAGAAAAGGGAACCCTCTTACACTGTTGGCGGGAATGTGAACTGGTGCAGCCACTCTGGAAAACTGTGTGGAGGTTCCTCAAAGAGGTAAAAATAGACCTGCCCTATGACCCAGCAATTGCACTGTTGGGGATTTACCCCAAAGATACAGATGCAATGAAACGCAGGGACACCTGCACCCCGATGTTTATAGCAGCAATGGCCACGATAGCCAAACTGTGGAAGGAGCCTCGGTGTCCATCGAAAGATGAGTGGATAAAGAAGGTGTAGTTTATGTATACAATTGAATATTACTCAGCCATTAGAAATGACAAATACCCACCATTTGCTTCAACATGGATGGAACTGGAGGGTATTATGCTGAGTGAAGTAAGTCAATCGGAGAAGGACAAACATTATATGTTCTCATTCATTTGGGGAATATAAATAATAGTGAAAGGGAATATAAGGGGAGGGAGAAGAAATGTGTGGGAAATATCAGAAAGTGAGACAGAACGTAAAGACTGCTAACTCTGGGAAACGAACTAGGGGTGGTAGAAGGGGAGGAGGGCAGGGGGTGGGAGTGAATGGGTGACGGGCACTGAGGGTTATTCTGTATGTTGGTAAATTGAACACCAATAAAAAATAAATTAAAAAAATAAAAAAAGAAATCTGTTGCATATCTATACACCAATAATGAAGCAGCAGAACAAGGAACCAAGGAATCAGTCCCGTTTACAATTGCACCAAAAACCGTGAAACCTAGGAATAAACCTAACTAAAGAGGTTAGTAAAAGATCTGTACTCTGAAAACAGTAAAACATTGATGAAAACTGAAGATGACACAAAGAAAGGGAAAAACATTCCATGCTCACGGATTAGAAGAACGAATGTTAAAATGTCTATACTATTCAAGGCAATCTACACATTTAATGTGTAATCTCTGTCAAAATACCACCAGTATTTTTCACAGAATTGGAATAAACAATCCTAAAATTTGTATGGAGCCACAAAAGACCCCAAATAGCCAAAGCAATCTTGAAAAGCAAAGCTGAAAGTATCACAGTCCTGGGCTTATAGTTATATTACACAGCTGTAGTAATCAATGGAACAGAATAGAAAACCCAGCAATGAACCCACAACTGTATAGTCCACTAATCTTCAAAAAGGCAGAAAAGAATATCTAATGGAAAAAAAGACAATTTTTTCAACAAATGGTGTTGGGAAAACTGGATAGCGACATGTAAAAGAAAGAAACTAGACCACTTTCTTACACTATACACAAAAATAAATTCAAAATGGATAAAAGACCTAAATGTGAGATAAGAAACCATCAAAATTCTGGAGGAGAACACAGGTGGTAACCTCTTTGATGTCTCTGTAGCGACTTCTTTCTAGATAGGTCTCCTGAGGCAAGGGAAATAAAAGCAAAAATAGACTATTAAGACTGCATCAAAATAAAAACCTTCTGCACAGGTAAACAACCAATAGAACTAAAAAGGAAGCTAAGAAATGGGAGAAGATATTTGCAAATGACATATCTGGTAAAGAGTTAGTATCCAAAATATATTAAGAACTTATAAAACTCAACAACCAAAAAACAAGTAATCCAGTTTGTTAAATATAGAACTACCCTACCACCAAGAAATTGCACTACTAGGTATGTATACAAAGAATACAAAAATAATGATTTGAAGGGACACATGAACCCCAACATTTATAGCAGCATTATCTGCAATAGCCAAATTATGGAAAGATCCTAAACGTCCATCTACTGATAAATGGATAAAGAAGATGTGGTATACATACACACACATACACACACACACACACACACACACACACACACACGCACACGAATATTATTCAGCCATAAAGAATGAAATCTTGGGCGGCCCTGGTGGTGCAGCGGTTTAGCGCCACCTGCAGCCCAGGGCGTGATCTTGGAGACCCGGGATCGAGTCCCACATCGGGCTCCCTGCATGGAGCCTGCTTCTCCCTCTGCCTGTGTCTCTGCATCTCTCTCTGTGTATCTCTCATGAATAAATAAATAAAATCTTTAAAAATATATTAAAAAAATGAAATCTTGCCATTTGTAATGATGCAGGTGGAGGTAGAGAGTATATGCTAAGTGAAATAAGTCATTCAGAGAAAGACAAATACCATTTGATTTCACTCACGTATGCAATTTGAGAAACAAAACAAATGCACTTGGGGGAAAAAAGAACTGAGGCAAACCAATAAACAGACTCTTAATTATAGGGAACAAACTAAGGGTTAATGGAGAGGTGGTGAAAGGGGTAAATAGGTAATGGGTATTGGGGAGGGCACTTGTGATGAGCAGTGAGTGTTGTATGTAAGTGATGAATCACTCAATTCTACACTTGAAATTAATATTACACTCTATGTTAAATAACTAGAATTTCCTTATTTCTTTATTTTTAGAGAGATCGAGACAGAGAGGGGGTGGGGAGGGGCAAAGGGAGAGGGAGAGGGAGTGAAAGAATCTTAAGCAGGCTCCATGCCTGATCTCCTCCAATGCAGGGCTTGATCTCACAACCCTGAGATCATGACCTGAGCTGAAATCAAGAGTCAGCTTAACCAACTCAGCCACTCAGATGCCTCTAAATAACTGGAATTATATAACATTTTTATATAAAAATTTGGATTAAAAAAAAGAAAAAGATGCCTATGGAAAAAAGAAAAAAAAAAAAAGATTAGTGTGTGGTACTCCTAAAAAGGAACAGCATATGTAAATGCCAAACATTGAGCTCATAAGGGGATCATTTAAGAATTTAATTAACTTGATTTTTGTCCTAATTGATTGTTTACTTATGTATTACTTAAAATATTCTAAATATGAGTTCATCTATGCTTTTGTTTTTATCTAATGATGACTGCTCTCCATGAAAGGAAAAGCAAATAATTCATAATTGTGTTTCATTCTGCAGACTCATCTAAGCAAGTTCAATTTAAAAGAGGAAAGGGGGGATGCCTGGGTGGCTCAGCGGCTTAGTGCCTGCCTTCAGTTCAGGGTGTGATCTTGGAGACCCAGGATCAAGTCCCACATCAGGCTCCCTGCAGGGAGCCTGCTTCTCCCTCTGCCTGTGTCTCCGTGTCTCTCTCTCTCTCTCTCTCTCTCTCTCTCTCTCTCTCATGAATAAATAAATAAAATCTTTTAAAAATAATGGAAGGAAGGAAGGAAGGAAGGAAGGAAGGAAGGAAGGAAGGAAAAGCGGGGAAAGAGAAGGAGCCCATTTTTTGAAGATATGCCAGGTGCCACATGAATTTTCCATCTTGCTGGTGGAAAGGGTAGTAGTGTTTTATTCACTGAATCTGACTTTGCAGTGGCAACTTTCTTACCTTCTTTTATCTTATGATATGCATTTTTCTTGAAAACTATTGGCCTAGAGGCTGAATTTAGAAGGCCAAATACTTCCCTAGACTGATCTTTTGACTCTTGCTGACATTGAGTTGGATAATGTGGTTTTCTTCTGAAATAACAATACAGCAGGAACTATCACTTATTGAATGCTTACTAAATATTAGAGATGGTAAATATCAGAGATGCACCATGGTTTATATGTTTTAATATTCTGATGTTTAATAACCACTTGGTCAGGAAATTGTTCATTATGGTAATGAATCTATAAGGTGAACATTGTTATTGTAGGAGTTCCCTCCCCCCCCCCTTTTTTTACAAATAAATAAACAGATTCAAGACACGAATAAATTAGCAAGGCCATAAATTGAGATAATTTTTTTCTTATCTTTCAGTAGATTTGAAAGTAGCACCTCAAATGTAAAGATGAACATTATGGCAAGAGAGTAGTATGAGACATGAAATGTGGGATAGGCATCAGTGTTCATTTTCTTGGATGATATATATTCTACCTGGAATAATGCCTAATGTTGTGAAATAAATGGAATAATCTCTCGAATCACTGTCTTTGGACTCCTTTTGATTTTTACCCTCAAGCTTTGCATAACCCATGGTGTCTGTCAGCCACATCCAAAAGGAAGAACTTAGCTACCAATAATTTCTGACACTCTAATGGAACCATTAGAAAGACGTGCCCTTCCTCTCCTATTCCCTGGAACTAAATTTTTGGAGGGATTTCAGGCATAAAACCGTCTAATTTATTAATCTTTTAAAGTGTGGAGGATAATGACACTCATTTCATCTCAAATCTCTTCTGCTGAGAATATGGTATAGTATTTATTACTAAATACATCAACAAACATTTACTGGTTTGGTTTATAGCATAGGTGGGGGTCTTCCTATTAAAATATATTTTCTTTTAAAAAATCTAAATTTCTTTTTAAAAATCTTAATTTTCTATCTCCCTAAATCATTGTGAATGTCCTCCCACAGATTTCATTTTAGTTGAAAAGTAGAAAGAAGCCTTGGGGCCTGAGGGTTAAATCTTCTCTCCTTTGCTCTTTCTTGCTCAGTCATTTTATAATCAAGGAGAAGTCATGAGTAGATGGTAGTAGCTGGCACTTGTAGTAACCTAATGATGAAGGAAGGAAGGAAGGAAGGTAGGAAGGAAGAAAGGAAGGAAAGAAGGAAGGAGGAGAGAGAGGCAGGAAAGAGGGAAGAAGGAAGGAAAAAAAAAAGAAAGAAAAGAAAAATCAATTCTAATTGAAAAACAATGAGCCAAAAGACTGAAAGAAAATCCTAGGAAAATGAGTTTTATTAGAAAATTTAACGGGGAAAATTGGTTAAAAGAAATAGAAAAAATAGCCAGTCTTTCCATTCTATATTCTGAAGGAAACATTTAGAGACTTGGAAGCATTCAAGATGGTGGTCCATGATGTTGAAGAAAAATGGAAGCCTAACCAATGAGTGATCAAACCTGGGCTACTCATCCATTTCATCTTCCCACATGTTTCACAGTCTGGCCTTGAGAAACTATACCCTAAACCACATATTCTCTTCTTAAGTATATTTTTAATGCTACCTTTTCCTCCAGAAATGAGTTTTTGGTTATTGAACTTCTAGACACCAGTGCACAGTCTGTTTTACTTAGTTGTTTTTACATCTTTCTTCCTGTCCAGTCATGGGTCCTGATCTCTTAAAGTTTATTAATACTTGGTGCTTTGAAGAAGATACATTAGCTGCCAGGTTTTCTGATACTAAGTTGGAAAGTGTCAGAGAGCAGAAGATAATTTCATATATAGATGACCTTTATCTTTCCTTCTTTTTTCTCATCTGTTATAGAGAAACCCTCTCTGGATCTTAGCCCTTGTTATGTTACTGTAATTCTTCACCTAAAAACCATTTCTCTTAATTTTCATCAGTTTATCTTTATCACCTTTTTCAAACTCATCTTCAAAGCTTCAGATCTTCTTTCCAGTAGCCCTTCATGGCCAAACTCATTTCTTTCCAAAACATTTCCTACTCCTATACACCCTCTCCCTTCCGTATTTCATGGTTTCCATTACTGTGCTCCGATCACCCTTTATAGTTACCTTCTGAGCCTTCATAGCACTGCCTTGTACTTAGTTTCCATGTCTCTCTCACCTTTCAGTCATGGGTCTCATTTGTCTTGGCATCCCCAGGGCCCAGCACAATGACTGGCAGATAGTAGGTGCTTGATAAAAACTAGTTGAATGAGTGCATGAATGTAGGTAGGATTCAGTTATTCAACAAACATTTGTTGAGCATCTTGATAGTATATTATATGGCCCACCTTAGATACTACCAACCTTCATGTAATATAAATACTTTTTAAATAAATGTCTTATAATTTTTCAAATACTTATAAATTTGCCAAAGATTTTCTTCTTCTGTCTCTGTTTATTTCCTGACATGGTGTTTTGTACTATCTACATACAATAAAACTAGTTGAGTAGGGCCTTGTGCAAAAGAGGAAGAGAGAGGTGAAGTTTCATTTGACCTTGGTCTCAAAGTCACAGAGGACCCCAAATTTGGATTTCATTATTATCTCCAAGCAAGGCTATGATTACATTAGAGATACACTGAAATAATTTAAAGAGAGGATATTCATCATCCAGCTGTAAGCCTCCTACTCCATTTTTGTCTCATATTGCTTCTGGTATGTATACTGCTATTTTTGTGACCCTCCTTTTAGTATTTCTTCATAGGGTATCTCTCAAGCATAGTTTACACTGCATAATCTGGAGGTTACTATCTTTGCTGGTCAATCCTTCTGATGAGTTACAATGTGGGAATGAGTTTGATATGGTCTTTTCTCTTTCAAAATAGAAGTGTCATGAGAGCAACCACTTTTTCCCTTTGTTTCAGCCATACTCTCACTATGTAGTATGAGGTCTGGCAGTTAATAGTTCCCGAATATTGTTATATCCTTGCTACCTAAAAGGAGAGAATAAAGTAATGGGTAGGGTGGGTATCAGAAAAAACGAAGCAAAATGTCAGAGGCTGAGGAATGGGAGGGCAACAGTGGTTCAGTGGTCAATAAGAGCATTTCAACCTTGATGCAGGACACTGTCTTCATACGTATGAGGGCATGTAACTGAGACTTCACCTTGCGTCATCATTCTTATTTAACAAAGGAAGGCACTGAGCCTGCAGATAGCAAAGATGGGACTGAATCAATCTCTCATATGAAGCCTTCTGCTCTGCAGGCTTCTGCCCTGTAGAGCACCCATGTACCTTCATCTCTGATGTGCCTCGGGCAATAGAAACTTGAACCAGTGGGGCACCTGGGTAGCTCAGTGATTGAGCGTCTGCTTTCGACTCAGGTCATGATCATGGGGTCTTGGAATCAAGTTGCACATCGGGCTGCCCTTGGGGAGCCTGCTTCTCCCTCTGCCTGTCTCTATGCCTCTGTCTGTGTCTCTCATGAATAAATAAATAAAATCTTTAAAAAAGAAAATAAAAGAAAAACTTGAACCAGTAATTTTTATGGCCCTTCTCTGTGCTCCAGATCTGTATACACAACCATCTCCTAGATAGATTCCCCTGATTGCCCAAATATACTCACTTCTCCTTATGCTTGATCTATTTCCAGGGTTTGCTGTCTTAGTAACAAACATCCTGGTCTTTATTACTGAGCAAGCAGGAAACTCCAGGACCCTCATTTCAAAGCTCCCCTTACTGAGTCTGTGGAATCTATCAAGGGATCCTGTCAATTTACCTCTTCATTGTTCCCCAAATCTGACTACACCTTGTCTACCATCATCACCTGTCCAATCTCCTCATGCAGCCTATCACCATGGCAACATTACCTCCTCATGAGCCAGCTGCATCTACTTGGACCTTCTCTCAATCTGCTCTATACACTCTTGGCACAGTTCTTGATATACAGTAGATGGTGATCAAATAAATGGACAAAATAGTCCTAAAATGGTTAAAACAGGCTTTGTTATAGACATCTACACTCTAATAAAATCTTTGTTGTTTCAGAACAGTTAAGAAGCCAAATTAAAATAAATCTTCCCATAGGAAATATAGTCAGTGGTTTTACAACAGGGTTGTATGGTGACAGATGGGAGCTGCACTTGTGGTGAGCAGAGCATGACGTATAGATTTGTCAAATCACTATGTTGTACACCTGAAAGCAATACAGTATTCTGTGTCAGTTATACTTCAGTAATAATAAATAAATAAAACTGTCTGGATATCTGTTGACAAAGTCAACTAAATTAAATACATCATTATTAATTAAAGTCAATGAACTCATTTTGTAGAAAATGCCAGATATTCTATGATTTGCCAAGCCTGGTTCACATCTTCCTCATCCAGGTGTCTAGAAAACTCCATGTGTTAGAGAGCTCCATTGTTTTCTCACCAATCAATCCAAAATTAAACTGCCCAAAGTTTTTCAAAGATCCAACTTCATTTCTTCTTTTGACATCACTGATAGTATATAGAAAGTACATATCAATGCATGGAGAATTTACATTTGCCTGAGAGGGCTGAGAAGCATTTAATTTAAATATTTCCAGTCATGTGGAATTTTTGTTTTTATTCTGTTTAATCATAAAATAATTGGTTAATTAAATCTTCAGTTGGACTGCAAAGTGCACAGAAGTGAAATTCCTCTTCAGTTATTCACTTTCTTTGCCTTGCTTTAAGTGGAGCACCTGAATGATTGCATTAATGCATGCTGAGAGCACGCTTTGCGTGCTGTGTTTATTTGAACTGAAACATGTTTTAAATGTGGTAAAACTAGAGCTAAAGAGACTAAAAGCCTTAGGATTTATTAAAAAAAAAAAAACAAAACAAGCCCTGCTGTCCCAAAGTAATTGATCATCCTGATTTCTTGGGTGTCCATTATGATAACAATCTCTTTACCAACCTCAGTCTGTGTGCCCTCCTCCCAGCCTCGCAGGAGTGCTCAGATCATCAGGATGCCATTGTCAACATCATGGCCTCCCTGGGGCCCAAAGCCTTGTAATCCAGCACCTGGGAAACTCAATGGTCTATGTCTTCTCTTTGGTAGCTTCCAGGTGGCAGCCCCTCTTCTGCTTGGTAGTGAGTCCTCTGGCACACACTAAGATAGCAGGTGGGATTACTTCTTCGTCCAGACCATCCAGGGGCCCCAAACGCAAAAGGCTCAGAGTTGTGGTCATGTTTTCCAGCTTAAAATCAGTTGAACAAATGCTCCTGAGGAAAACCAAAAAATGTCAGAATTACCTGTGCCCACCCTAGGACCTTTGCTCACAGAACAGTGTAAACTAGATTTCTCTCTCTGGCAATTATCTAAAGATTCTCTTGGACAAATCAAGAGATCCCCTTCATCCTCCATCTGATCACAGTTTTTGCAGGTTGTGCCTGAGAAGTAATACTCCCTTTCTGCTTCCTTTATTCAGGTGCTAAGTCCCTTTCCCTTACAAGTTAGAGCTTTTCCTTTTCTGTTCCCAATTAGCTTCTTGCCCTTTTACTTGCTCTGCCTTCTTGTCATAGCGTTATGGCCCGATCTCATAATCTTACTTGAGAATATCTCGTGTCATTGTCTGCTTTGTATTTCTATTGTGTACCCACAGTTCTGTAAATTAAATATGAGTGCATGGTTATGGCCAGGAAAATCGATCTTTAAACAAATTAATATTTCAATGCCAGTTGTATAGCCATTTCCCCCATTTAATGTGTGCCTTGGCTTAGAAATGGAAAACAATGAATGTATCATTTTGGAAAAACTTAAATCAAAATGCAGACGAAGAAAGGAAGCCAAATATGCCATAAGATACAGAAACTGAATGTCAGAGGAGAGCTAATGCCTTAATTTGTGGAGTTCAGATCTTTTAAGACAAACAGTGGCAACTTTATTTGATTTCTTTCCCGGCCATTTCATTTCCATAGTATAGAAAGTAAAATGTGAATCACCATACCTACCCCTGGTTGCCAAAAAATATGTAGGATGCCAAGTTAAAAAGGAATTTCAGGTAAATAAAAATTGTCTAAGTATGTCCTAAATGTTTTGTGGGACATATTTATGCTACAAAAATATTTGTTGGGCATCTGAAATTCAAATTTAACTGGTGTCCTGTATTTCGATCTTTTGCTAAATCAGGTATCCCCTACTGTATAAAGCAATTGTGAGAAAAACAATTTCTTGAGGTAATATGAATGAAAGAATCTAGCATAGTACCCAACACACAGTAAGGATATGACTTTCCCTTTCCATTATGAGGAAGTCATAGGTTATCATTCTGACAAAAATTCTTTATTATTCAGAGAAAGGGCTTGGGTTTGAGAACTTGAACTGTTACTTTTCTTCTCTTTTTAACCCTGGAGATGTCACAGTTACTTCCCCCAAATTGTTTAAGATTTGGTTCTCTTAACACCTCTAGAAAATCAGTCACTCTCCTCTATTAAAGGAAACCGTATTTTAGAAAAGAAAATTACACTTCCATTGCATCAGTGCCCCACCGCCACATTACACAGATTATTCCAAAATTAAAATTTAGGCAAGGAGTATTAAATATTTCAAAATGTTCACTTCTTCATTGTAGAGGAACAGGTTGTCTGTGGTAAATAGCATGTGTTTTATCTTCTTTCTCTAATGAAGGCTATTTCTATTGTCGCTGGCATAGTTTTAGTTACTAAGCCAGCAAACTGATTACTAGCAATTTTAGACAAAAGCAGGGTTCCAGTGAGGAGGCCAACAAAAGTCAAGTTCAGTCTAATAATTTTTGAAAACCAAACTGACAGACAAGTGAGTTCTCTATCCAGCTGGTAGGAATATTACAAGCTTTCTGGAAGGCAGATTGGCAATATGTATAAAAATCATAGTTATGCATCCTGCTGAAATGAACTGGCTCTTTAGGGGGCAGAGGAAATAATGAGCATGTTTCAATTCCCATTTTTTGTGTACTTTACCACCAAATCCATCCCTCATCCTTCTGCCCAGACTGTCCACTCCTTAGGAGCAAGAATTCTCTCTCTCTGTCTCCGTCTATGTCTCATTCCTTGTTTATTGTACTCATAGTAACTTATACATAATAAGCAGTTAGTAGTTATTTTTGAACTGAGCCAATTTTGAATGAACTGAGGATATAATTGGTTACCCTAAATTAATTTGGAAAAAAGCTTCAAAAGGATCATAGTCTTTTATCCAGCAATTCTCTGAATTCATGCCAAGGAAAAAGGCTTTTATAGTCAGAGAGCTATATGTCCAAGGATGTTTATCACAACATTATTATAGTAGTGCAAGATGAAAACAACTTAAAGATGGGCTATGGACCATATTGTGTCCCCCACCCCAGATTCATATGTCTAAGCCCTAACTCCCTATTGTGATGATATTTGGAAGTAAAGCCCTTGGGAGATAATTAGGCTGGGAAGCTGGGCCCTGGTAGTGAGATTAGTGACCTTTAAGAAGCAACCCCAGAGTTTGTTCTTTATTTCCCTCTCCTTGACATGAGGATACAGTGAGAAGGTGACAAGGCAGGAGGAGAGTCCTTACCAGAACCCTACCATGCTGGCACCCTCATCGCAAACTTCCAGCCTCCAGAACTGTGAGAAAATAAATTTCTGTTGTTTAAACCACACAATCTGTGGTATTTTGTTGTGGCAGCCCAAGCAAACTGAGACAATATCCAAGAATAGGATATTGGTTAAATAAATGATGGCAAATCCATATGTAGATATTGTGTAGTCATAATCATTCTTTTTTTTTTTCTTATATTTCTTTTATTTTTT
The DNA here is from genome assembly GCF_011100685.1 of Canis lupus familiaris. Lineage (NCBI taxonomy): Eukaryota > Metazoa > Chordata > Mammalia > Carnivora > Canidae > Canis > Canis lupus. Next base: position 21,888,135 of record NC_049250.1, read on the forward strand.
TGCTATTGCACAAAATGAGTAATTTTTTTCAGAATTTCAATTTGCAATTGTTTGTTTCTATTATACAGTATTACAATATTTGGTTTTTTTTTTTTTTTTTTTTTCATTTATTTATTTTTTTTTTATTGGTGTTCAATTTACTAACATACAGAATAACACCCAGTGCCCGTCACCCATTCACTCCCACCCCCCGCCCTCCTCCCCTTCTACCACCCCTAGTTCGTTTCCCAGAGTTAGCAGTCTTTATGTTCTGTCTCCCTTTCTGATATTTCCCAGACTTATGGTATAGGAAATTTTTCATTACATTTAAGTGAAAAAGTAGACTACAAACAGTATTACATGTGGTGCTGTTTTTATAAAAACTAATACATATACATGCATATATAACATATACAAATTTTTGAAAAAATGCAAAATAATACACTAAAATGTGAATGAATGTCTCTCAGGAATTGAATTGCATGTTATTTTTCCATAATTTTTCTTTGTGTTTTACCATATTTTACATGTTTGGGGTTGTTAATATATTTTGTTTTTGTAATCAGGAAATAAAGAGATTTTCTTTGGTTGATGAACTGATACTCCCCCTGGAGAGTGACACTGAAAATGAAGAGGCAGTCTGGGAGATACTTTCTTTCCCCGTTGAAGCCAATAGCTGCTTAATGTACTAAGCAACATGAACCCCACCTAATGGAAATATTCTCTATTTTCCTCTCTTTCTTCTTTTTATCTCATCACTATTCATTGCCAATATTCCTGATATTTGTGTTCATTGGATGAAAAGACTACTAAGATAAAAAGGAACCAGGACATGTTTAACAAGTTAGGACAGAAAGATTTTTTTTAATGAGCTAAAGAGACCTTTAGAAATTGAAACAAAATGAAGAGAAATGTTTCAGACAAAAACTAGTTGTTTCAAAGGTAAGACATGGCTTCTCTACACATCCTCCTGGACCTATTTTAAATCTGCAGTGCACTCACCCATTTACTTAATATCTGTGCACAATTTGAAAATTTTTCTAGCTATCAAATATTTTAGCAATCACACCACAAACTCAGTAGTAGGGGTATGTGCCTTATCTTCCTTTGGCTATTATAGTAAGCTCATTAACCGAGACTTTTGCTCCCCTTCTGTGGCTTCTTTTTGTCATACAGCTCGTTATAATTGTACTTCTATGTAACTGTGTTGACTATTATAAAATGGAAGCATTTTTATAGCTTAGATTTTAGATTATAGCCAGGTAAAGCTGTCGATCTGTTCACTTACTAGGTGACCTCCAACCCTTAGCATAGATGAGGTCCTTTTTTATCTGGGATCTTGTTTGAAATATTGGCAAAAATCTGTATCTAGTTGGCAAGGTCTTCCTTGAAACCTTCCATAGGGTAGTAATCCTTGCTGTCTTCCTTCGTCACAGCTATGTGTGGTGACCATCAGCCAGAAGAAATGCTTGAATTACATAGACCGTCTGAAATGGCTGGTGGTACTCGAATTCATAACAGACTGTCACAAGGAAGAACAGGCAAGAAATCACAAACTATGACTGAAGAATATACAGCAGAACATTGAAGATGTGTTTGAACCATGAGATAAGGAGAGAATAAACATGATTCTTTAAGTGGCTATTGTAAAGCATAACATTATGGAGTGCACATAAATAATAGTCTTAGCAATACTTTTTAAACATTTGTAGACTTCGTTTAAATACCAAGATTATTTATCCCCAAATGCAAAGAAAACTAAATAATTGAGGAAACATGAAAAACAGTTCAAAACTGCAGAAAACAGAACAGGCCTCTTTCTTGGGGAAATTGTGGTTAGTTATCCCTCCACCAAACTAACTGCGTGGCAGTTGAGAAACCATGCAAAAGAACAGAAGTCAATTCTTCTCTGGCAGTTGCAGGGCTTCCAGAAGTGTTCCCAGGATACCTTATTCTCAAGTTGACTCTGTTCTCCTGACAACATTTCTGCCCACTTTTTAAATTGGGAGGGAGGAAGTAAACATTAATTCCAGATATTGTTGACTCTCTGGGTAAAATCTGTGAGGTTTATAATGCTTTCATTTATCCTGGTGGTGTGATACTTAGTTATTCTTCAGAGAGAGGCTGATCAAGAAGTGTCATATGTGGCATTTCTCCCTGTTCCTGTTAATACTGATTTCTGGCCTTGTTTCTGTGGTCTGATTTCCTGCTATTCTATTAATGGACTGTGTTTTAAGAGCTAGATGAGTGGACAATCATTCAAGATTAGTTTAGAGAAAGGCAGATGTTTGATTGAACAGACCCTTAATGAACCACCTGCATATATTGCGTTTCAAGCACTGTATTCTTCTGGAATACAAGATGAGCAACAGCCCTTGAAGTCTGCATAGTCTAGTGGGACTAGCGGAGGTAGACAAATACCCATGATATAATGTATAATGAGATACATGCTGTAATGGAAGATAAATGAGCACTGCAGGAAAATTAATTATACCTTAGTTAATGTCTTAGTTAATAATTAATTTTTTTTACCTGTGTGGTAAAGGTGGGGGGGGGGAGGGAAAGTAATGCAAAAGAAGTTATAGAAAATAAGTAACATTTAATCAGGACCTGAAAGTATCATGAATTTGCCAGATAAAGTGTACAACAAAGGCATTGCAGGAAGAAGAGCAAACTATTTATACCTGATGTGACTCTTCAAAGAATTTGAGGTGAATACCATTCCATTGGCCCATTTTCTATTTTTAATTTGCAAACATTTCTTTGGGCTTCAGCTCCAGGATTCTAGACATAGAGAAACCTGATGGTTAAAGAACTGACTCTTAACTGTGCACAGGTAGGGAGACCATTATCCTGACCAGTCATGAATACTCTGTGTGTTTCCTTTCACTGACAAAGATAAATATGCAGCGAATTACCGCCTATCAGAATCTCACCTGACATCAGAATACTCTGGGAATGCTCCCTTCCATGATCACATTTCTCAAGAAGAAAAATTTTTATGAATTACAAATTGTTCAATAACTCCATCTCTTATGAATATATCTTAATGAAAGGCAAAGAATAAATTTTAATGTGGCAATTTCAGTAACCAATAGGAGAGAAGTTTGCTGCTAGTTCTGTGACTCCTTTTAATGTTTTCGATGTTTATTTAATTTGAAGTTCCTCTTTGGTGCCCCTAGTCATCCTTCCACATAAGAGAGGCCCTTTGCACTTGACGGGATGAGCACTGGGTGATATGCTATATGTTGGCAAATTGAACTCCAATAAAAAAATTAATTAAAAAAAAGAGAGGCCCTCTGCTTCTCCCTCTATGTCTCTGCCTCTCTCTCTCTCTCTCTCTCTCTTTCACGAATAAATAAATAAAATCTTAAAAAGGGGTGGTGGAGGGGGACGCCTGGGTAGCTCAGCGGTTAAGCACCTGCCTTCGGCTCAGTGTGTTATCCTGGAGTCCGGGGATCGAGTCCCACGTTGGGCACCCTGCATGGAACGTGCTTCTCCCTCTGCCTATGTCTCTGCCTCTGTTTCTCTCTGTGTCTGTCATGAATAAATAAATAAAATCTTAAAAAAAGAAAAAGAGAGAGAGAGGCCTGCAATTCAGTCTGCTCCTGAGAAAGACTCTGTGTTATACATTAGTAGCAAAACTTTCAGATTCACTAGATAGTGAGGGAGAGTTTAGCATATTTAGGACTGGCTAAACCCCAAAATACATTCATGCATTTGCTTCTGACACATTTCTCCTTCAGACTGTCCTGCTCAGTCAACCACCATTCCAAACTCACTACAATACATTTTAAAGTGTATGTCTACAATAGCCTTTGATGAAATCTAGATTGCTTTGTATTAATTTCAAGTGAAATACCTATTGAATGTTAAACCCATATTAAGATAGAATGGAGTGTATAATGCTCATCTTAATGATTAAATTTTACCTATTGTGATTGGCATTTTTTTAATCCAGTGAAGTCTTACTGAGTGTATAAGAAAGCAATAACTCGTGAACTAATTCGTTTGTCCTGGTTTCTTCCCAATCAGTGTCACTTTTTATAGTGTTTCCTTCCCAATGAACAGTGAAATTTGAAGGAAAAAACCAATTAGTTCTATTTTAGATATTTTTACTTTCAATACTGAGCCTCCAAAGATAAAGTGGCAGAGCTAAATCATCTATGTAAAATACAATATACATGGAGAGAAAGAATTTATCGTATCTTTTTTTAGACATCAGAATCATAGGGTTATAATCAAGCCCAAAGTTGAACTTCTAAAGTCCAGCTAACTTAGCCAATTTTTAAAAAATCTTATTATTAAGAAACTATTCAGATAACTCTCACCAAAACAAACCAGTTCGGACTCTAAATGATTGGGAAATTTTGTACCAAAAAAAAAAAAAAAGAAAAGAAAAAAGATGTTATTTTTACAAAAACAATGACACTAGATGTAGCTCTCCTGACCAACCCTATCCCCTACCCCCTACCCCCTGACCAGCAAACCCTTTCTCCATCTCCTCCCTTTTGTTGTGTGGCAACCCAATTTTCTAGAAAATAGCTGCCAGATGAGATATGAATTTTTGGTGATTCTGGTGCAATGATCAGAAGCTCACACTATGAAGAATAGGGTTGTAAGGATGGATTGGATGGAAGGGTGGATGAGTGGGAAAGGAGAGAGTAAGAGGAAAACATCTTGAATTATACATATATTATGCTACATTTTTAGAGAATGGAATGTTTCACTTGCAAGAAAGTCATTATATATATAGATCAGTGATGAACTGTTCACTTAAGAATTAGCGTACAGTAAAATGCACTTAAGACAAAAACCCATAGCAGGCAGAATTTAATCTTCTTTTGAATGATTGGGAAGGCATTTTAGAATCTTGCAATTCTCATTTTGAGTATCAATCATCATTGTATGTTACACGTGTAAGTATCTGCCAAGAGAGTTTGCCCATTAACCAAGTGCTACTGTTTTTTAAAAATACTTCCCAAACAAGATGAAGACAGATACTTCATAAAAATGTACCAGTTTGGTAGCTGATTTAAGCAAGGCCCCTTGCCCAAGGATAAATATTGTGATGCAATGCGGCACTTACTCACAAGTGAGAGGCCGTGCTCAATTTGAGGGTGAACACATCAACATCACTTAACCTTTCTCAACCTGTTGGCTCTCCGGCAACGTGGGATGAAAAGGTCGACTCCTTTTGGGACAACTGTGAGAAAAGAGCTAAGAAGAGGAGAGAAAAACACATTACAAATCAATATATGTCACAGAACTTCTAATAGAAAGTGCTCTATGTTTGAACAGATAATTGATTTTAGCAACTCTGATTCTTTAATGTCATGCCTGGGAAGCTGGATCCTAGCCATGACAATCTTGCCAGACCAGGGCTGCTTTGCCTTACTAGGATTGGCCGCCTGAAGTCACATGGCATCTGATAGCGCCTGTGAGTTGAGCTAATTCATCTTCCCAGAGAGGAAGATGTTTTCACAGTCAGATTTGAGTTCCCTGCTGATACTTCTTCCCTTTCAGATGCCAAGAGGATACGTCATTTGGAAGTCACTGCAGCCACACTCATGAAGTTGATTCTATCTGGTGTAGGCTGTTTTGTTTGCTTTACACTGAAGATGTTTTCTTTTATTTTAGGGGACCTTAGGAGTTGCTTCTTTACTTGTTCTCACAGTTGTCCATTCAGTGGCAGCTTACTATATGTCAGGCTGCAGGTCTTTTGTTGGAAGGTGCTAGTCGTTAACTAGAACTCATGAATGCCAGAGTTTCAGTCTGTCAGCTGGATCTCCAGACCTTACAAGTGATGGTGCAGCAAGTTTGCTTTGTGTTACAAGCTGTGGTCATATAGCCAGTCTTCCCTCCAAACTGACTCCACTGCTGGGAGGCAGCCCATTGGCTTCTAGGAAACATTTGGCAACATCATGCTGGTCACTCTACCCTTTAGATATTTGCACATTATAAGAAAGTGTAGCTAATAGATTTGAGATGACTACTAAAGAGCTAGATTTTTTTTTCAAAAGATTTTGGCCACAAGGCCTAATTAGCGAAGGTAGGACTTACAACCTCGTACCAGGCCCATGTGTACAGTCATTAAAATGTTGAAACAGGTGTTGGTCATTCTGTGGACTTGGGAGAAGGAATAGGTTACAAAAGAGTGACTTTATTTATTGAATGTTTTTCAACTGTGTTTGAGATCATTATTAAACATAAAGCATCCTATTAAAGACAAGACATATTAGAGTGTTTTATACCTTTTTAAATGAGGTTAGGCTGATTACCCAAACTACCTGCTATGACAGTGCTCAATGTGTTAGCCCTGTCATAAGATGTATCAGCCTATACATCTCTCTAACTAAAAAGTAAGCACTTCGAGAGCACTAATTTCATCTTTGCATCTCTTGCACCAGAACTCTGCCTGGTGTGTTGAAGACACTAAAGAAATAATAGAACAGATAAAGGCATGAGTAAGTAAATTAACCTGTAAGAGGCAGAATAGGGAGGGGAAAATAGAGACAAAGAAGAAAGGAAGCAGGGGAACTCTGCAAATGCTAAGGCTATTGTTATTTAGCATGGACAGATGTGATACTAAGGGATAAAACTTCATTCATGCCCTTTAAGCCATGTGTTTTCACAGAATATTCCAAGTTCTTTAAAAAAAAAAAAAAGATTTTATCTATTTATTCGTGAGAGAGGCAGACACATAGGCAGAGGGAAAAGCAGGCTCCCTGCAGGGAGCCTGATGCAGGACTGGATCCCAGGACCCCAGGATCACAATCTGAGCCAAAGGCAGACGCTCAACCACTTAGCCACCCAGGCGTCCTGAGTATTCCAAGTTCTAACAAAACCCTATCCCTTTATTTCTTTACTTCTCACTTATAGTATCTTTTTAAAATACAAGTCAGCTAGACTCAGGAATTTGAGTTTTGGTTTTGAGGTAGGCAGTGGGATGTGGCTACATTGATTGACATACCCTTCCCTGTAAGAGGTCACTACACCTGGATGTGTGACCAAATGGGCAGCACCGCAGAAGGGCTGAAAGCAGGGTTGAGAATCTGCTCTACCACTAATTAAAATGTGTGCCATTGGACAAGTTATCTGAGCCACCATTTCCTCATACAGCTGTTGGAGGACTCAGTGAAGTCATGGCCTAAAGCATTCAATACAGTGCCTGCGCCTTGTATACACCTTCTCAGTGTTAGCACTAAAACGTCATCCCTTCCTAGGAAAGTGGTTGTTAGAACGGCGAGGCGGAGGAGCGTGCTGAGCTGGCTACTTCATGCTGAGGCTTCTGATGTAGCCCCGTGTTTGGTGCCGATGACTTGAAGGCACCTGCTATGAGCGCTGAACGCACCATAGCAATCGTTTAAGGAGCTGGACGGGGGGAGGGAGGCGAGTGGTTGGAGGGGAAGCCTGCCTGACATTGAAGTGAACTAAATCTGTGCAAGTGGCTATTTCCGTCAGCCCAACCACAGTGGGTGTGTGATGGGGCGTCTACTTTTGATCCAGCTCTTTTTATAGATGCTGATTTTTCTTAAAGGCAACTGTCCTTTCCCAGGATGCTGAGCTGATTTGGAAGACTGCTTATGGAGTATTTAGCATCTGCATTCTGGAATAGACAACATTTAGATTAGTAATTAGATACTCCTTGAAGATGTAAAAACAGTCTCATTATCAACTTTAGCACAGATTCAGCATAACGGTGTTTTACCCATCAAGATTTGCAAAAACAGCATTACCATTTCAAAAAAAAAGTGCTTCTGACTGGCTGCGGGGCTCAACCAGTAGGGGCAGCTTTGGTGAAAACCAGAGCCCACGTCAGTAGTCCACAGCAGCCTGTCCACGTTATCCTTTGAACTTCAACCATTTCAAAACATTTTCCTGTTATTATTATTCAGATCGATTCATGGAGAGTGCCCATGCTTCCCAGGCGCGTGTGTATATGAAGTCACAGATCGTCTGATATAAAAATAGGATGTCTGTGTCGTTTGGGGCTTTTGAAATATTTTTTTTAAAGAATGGTCTGAACATTCCCTACCTGTATCACCATCCTAAAGAGTTATCTTCAAAAGGCTGGATGCAACGATGACCATCCCAACACTTGAACCACAGAATCCACAATGCAGAGCCAGTGCAGCTCTGCGTGTGTGTCCCTGGGAGTAGAAAGCTAAATGAGACCCACTGCCATTGCCTCTGAGACTTCGAGACCAAGCGTCCAGACTGAAGTGGCGACCTCTTCAAAGAGGAGATCAGTGTCATTCGGCTGGGGTATGCTCTAGGGGGTTACCTGGCTGCGTGCTGCATGCAGCATTTCATAGTAACAAGGAAGACTTTCAACAGTTTCAGACAAAGGTCAGCCATTTTAGAAAAATGTACTTTTTTTTCCCCTCCCTTGTACTTTCCTCCCAGAGCCAGGCAGGTGGTCCACGCAAGCTTGTGCTAATGAATTAGGCAGCTTGTACCGTGCAGAGTGCATTTTCATTACTGTGAACAAAGCAGGCTATGGGGGAAATTTGATAGGTGGCTTCCACTCAAAGGACAAGATGCATTTATCTGAAGGCAATTCAGTGGTTTATAATGGACAGCAGGGCCCTTTGTCTCCTTGTCACAATCTTCCTGTGAGCATCACCATGATTCATAGTCAAATTATAGTCACTTTCTACCACCCCAGCTATTTAAATCACAGACTCCCCAATCTACGATCTTCACAATTTTAAATAGCATCCAGGAGTGTAGTTCCATTTTTAACACAATATTTTGCATTTGTACAAGTAAGAATTGGTCACCAGGAAGTGACTTTTGATTATTTCTTGTACTTTGCTATAGATAAGTATTGAGGCTTGTACAAGTGCTTTGATTACAAGCAGTTGGAATCACATCATTTCCCAGCAAGACTTATTATTTCACTCATGAAAGTCATTGTGTATCTTACAAAAAAATGGCAATAATTTCCCATTTCCCACAAGAGTCTATACCTCAGCCTTGATACTCAGCCTGGGTAAAGGTCTCCCGCACATAAAAACAATTAGGTTATAATGTAACAAGATATTGTCTAGATGAGGGATTTTCAAACTTTGTAGAGAGTCATCCAGGGAATTTGATCGAAATTCAGAGACTGAGGACTTCACCAAGGCTGGCCTTTGTATTCCTGATGGTCCCTGCAGGTGCTGATACACATTAGATTAGATCATTTCATTTTTTTAGTTTATTAAGGAAAGGAACAACTCTAGACTGTCTTCTGGGAACAGTAATGGCACTGTTGGTCTAAGAATACACCTAGGGTATGCATGGTATGCATGGTAGTCATTTACTAAACAGATTGCCAATCCCTTAAGCTCCTGGTTTGCTCAGATGCCAACAAGATTGTTCTTAATGGATGCCATTAAGATATATTACAGAAATTGGACAGAGCTGACTCGAGTTCAGATTTCACAGAAATTACAGCCTGCCAGTAAATCACACCGTAAGTTGATTGTCAAGTCATTTATTCATTGCTCCTGCTTAGAGAATATATATGCTAGGAAATAATTTCCATGCATCCATACAGGACCACCATCCTTAATTTACAGTTCCAAAATCCCACTGAAGACTGAAAGATTTGCATCAAAACTCACTTGACATGTGAGTCCCATGTTTTGCATCAAAACTCACTTGACAACAAAATTTGGCTTAAACTGACATAAGACTATTAATAGCCCTTGCTTATTATATAATTACACAATTAAGTGTAAATATTGAAATGTTTCATTGCAGGAATATTATTGATTTGGATTCCCCATTGGCCATGTTATGCTCTGGTCAGTATATACTCCCTCTTGCCTTTCATCATTTAAAACTTTTTTTTTTTTAATTCTGAACTACATTTGGCCCCAGATGTTCAAATATGAGGTTGCAGACCAGAATTCTATTATTCCATATTGATGATGGAGAACTGGGGACTTGACTGCTACCTTGGCTCAGTCTCCAGAGTTATTACTGATAAAATTCAACAAGATAAGATTCATTTATGGAAACTTGAAAATGTTGAAAATAATCAGCTCTTCTTATTAAAGAAACATGACAAATGTTAATGCTCATTCTTTACTGAGCCATGCATTGTCCTTATAGTTTTCTGACAAAACGCCCTGCTTGAAACAATAAAGAGTTTGTTTGGATTTTAGACCCATATCCTACCATGTTACACCTCCTTCAGTCTTCCCCTTTTTCTCACATGTAGGGATAATGTGTTTACATTAGCTTAGAGTTTGAGACTGAAATTTGAACTCAAGGTAAATGTGATGGTGAAAAATATGCCAAATTAATAATATGTAGAATTAGTTATTTCTGACTAATGTCAGAGATGTCTGTGGGAGAAATCTGCTGTGATAGACTTCAACTTCTGGGAAACCCAGTCTCATTCCTGCTGCAGTAAATGTGCTAGCAACTGCTTGGAAGATGATATGCCTCTTGAAAGTATTTATGTGTATGTATATATGTATGTGTCTAATATTTATTTAGATACCATTATTTAAACTTATGTAACTTACATATTAACTTAAACAGTTTTACAGTTGTATAATATTTAAAGCATAGTTGCTATTTTTCCTTGCTATTTTGTTGTGGTTGTTTGTCCTTCTTTATATGATTAAGCATACTAGAAACCACGGTTACTTAAAATATCTTTTAAAATTGTAAAAAAATTTTTTTCTCAGGATATTCAAGCTATTATTTATGTTTTATGAAAGAACCAAATGACACTCCAGCTGATTCCTACCACAAGTCTGGGTTATAATTGAATTTGCAAATAATCTCTCAACTAGATAAACAATAATGTGCTTGCTTTACGAATAAGGACTATTAATTGTGATTTATAATATCTGGATTTTGCCAACTATATTAAGTAATGAGTGCTCCTTATGGACAAAATCAATTGCCTGTTCTGCTAAAACCTTGGCTTCATTTCAGAGTCACTATGGGACAAGGTTACACCTTCACAGCTTGTAAACATGCCTACTTAGCCAGTGTTCATTAATGCAAATTATGCATCAGTTGAAGACAAATGTTTTCAGTAACAGTATTTAAAGAGAATGTAGATCCTTTCTGTGATGTTTTCCAGTCGAGAGCCAGATTCAATGCTTAATTTCAAGTATTATAATTGACAATTTTATGGCAGCATGAGAAGCTGTGGTGAACTTAATGTTGAGTCAAAAATCAGGTCCTCTGCAATAGATAGGATGGGGAGATTACTAAATTAATTAGTACCAACTAGTCACTAGGTGTGGAAATAGGGGTGAGGACTGAACAATTGAGGAGGACTGTTCTGCTCTAGGTCAAAGAACAGAAAATAATCTGGATTTCCTCTCAGAAGAATACATCTCAGTACTTGATTGTTACATAGCTATTAGCATTTGTTTTTCAGATTCCTACTTTTGATGACATTTTCACTGAAATTTAGAAGTGCCTATATCAGGTGCTGCTAAAAAATTTGAGTGAGATGAAAGATTTTCCTGATTATCAAAATGGTAGCCCTATACCCACTACCGACTTGGATCACATATATAGAATCAAGAATTTTCAGACTAGGGGCCTCTGGGTGGCTCAGTGGTTTAGTGTCTGCCTTTGGTTCAGGTCATGATCCCAAGGTCCTGGGATTGAGTCCTGCATCAGCCTCCCCACAGGGAGCCTGCTTTCCCCACTGCCTATGTCTCTGCCTCTCTCTGTGTGTCTCTCTTGAATAAATAAATTAATGAATTTTAAAAAAATGAATTTTCTGGGGGCGCCTGGGTGGCTCAGCGGTTGAGTGTCTGCCTTCAGCCCAGGGCATGATCCTGGAGTCCCGGGATTGAGTCCCACATTGGACTCCCTGCATGGAGTCTGCTTCTCTCTCTGCCTATGTCTCTGCCTCTCTCTCTCTCTCTGTGTGTCTCTCATGAATAAATAAAATCTTTGAAAAAAAAGAGAATTTTCAGACTATTAATACCAAAAATATATCTCCTTACTCAAGTTGACTAATTCCAAACAAATATAATCTTCAAGATTCTTTGAAGAATTTTCTGCTTGAGAGGATCTCTGAGGAATGGGGAAAGGTTCTGTATGTATGGGAATTGTATATTTTCATGGAAAACTGTCCACAATGTCCATCAACTTCTCAGAGGCTCCATGACCCCTTAAAAAGGAGTAAGAGCCCTCATTTTAGAGGAAACAACAACCTATAGTTACTATACTTATAAGTGTTTATCTTTCTGTTTGACATTAGAAGTTTGTACCAACTTGTACGACTCACCCTATATTCTGACCCTGGGCAGGAAATCCCCCCTAAGAGTTGATGGTCACAATTTGATTGCTCATTCTATCACAATTGACTTCTGTGATTGTTTCTTGATGCTTAAAGGGCAGTTTCTAGGCATCCTCTAAGGGAGCACCTGCCAGCTCCAAGTCTATTTCTTCTTTTTTCTCAGCTTTCCCCAGTGTTTACTTCTCCATTTCAATTTTTTTAAAAATTTTATTTATTTATTCATGAGACAGAGAGAGAGAGGCAGAGACACAGGCAGAGGGAGAAGCAGGCTCCATGCAGGGAACCTGACGTGGGACTCGATCCAGGATCTCCAGGATCAGGGCCTGGGCTGAAGGCGGCACTAAACCGCTGAGCCACCCGGGCTGCCCTACTTCTCCATTTCAGAGCCAGCCCCTGGCCATTGCATACACAAATATATTATGGTGGTTATTCACAAGCAGCCCTGTATGCCCTCCACCAGTCTCTGGGAGAAAAGCAAACCACCCAGCCCACCCCTTGCTGTCCTGCTGTGACTGTACACAGCTGGCATATGGTGATTAAAATTAATAGGTTGCCCTGGCATCATTTTGCAACAAGGCAAAAAGAGTCAAGTCTGAGCATCCCTGGCAAAAGAATAACACACTGAATCTAAAAGCTAAGCTAAAAATAGTTTTATCATATTATGTTACATCTATGTTCTAGCTAGACAAAGAGTGTTTTTTACAATAAAGGCATCTAAGAACATTATAGCAGAAGATGTAGTTTTCATTCTGAGATCACATTATAAATGAAAGTAAAGAATATAAACTTAAAATTTTGTTTATGGAAAACAATCCCTAACTTTAAATTTTTTTAATTATTCACATATTTTAGCTATACCACTTGTTAGTATTAAAACACCCATTTTTATAAAAATTTGTTCTCCGGTTATCAAGTGATTGGTCCTTGGCTTTCGAATATATGGTGGGATTTGGTGGATAAAATATCTCACCTGTCTCCTATATAGTTTCATAGGTATCATCCCATAATCACTCCACCCCATTGTACCTTATAATTTCTTTTCTTATAGTCCCATCTTTCAACCCTATGGAAGAAAATCTACCTGCCATCTGCCACCCATCACCACATTGGAATTCATTCGACAAATATTTATTGACCAACCTATTTGTGCCTTGGTTTCACATTAGGCACTAGGGACACAAATGTAAATGAAGCACACACAGATCTTCATCCCCACTTTAAAAGCTAGGGTAATAAGGGAACTAAACAAATATGTAAGAGATTTCAGTACAATGTGAAATTGCTATCATGTGGTTAAATACAGACATCAGTGAAAACAAATAGGAGAGGCACAAAAGTTTTTAGAGATTAGGGAAGACTTCCCAGTGGAGTAGACTTTTAAATGGATGAGTAGGAATTAAGCAAAAATGAGTGGGAAGTGCATTTCAAGCAGAAGGAATGGTTTGAGGTGCCAAAAAAAAAAAAAAAAAAAAAGATAAATCTGGAAAATTGCATATGATTTGATAGAGCTGAGGCTTTGAATTCATGAAATAAAGTGCCAGAAGATGAGACTGAAAGATACATAAATAACGAAACAGAAAGGGTTCCCTAATACTGTAAGGATTTAGACCTTGTCCTGAAGATAAAAAAGGAAAAAATAGATAATCAGTCATCAACTCTATTGGTACCTCATAGTTCATTTTTTAATATATTTTTTCCTGACTTTTTTCATGGGAATTTTATCTCTCCAACTAATCAGAAGAGAGGAACCTCATCAAATTGTGCCTTGTAAAATAGTATGCACAAAATAGACATTCAACAAATAAACACTGGTTGACTGATTCCGACAGTACTGCTGCTTCTAGATAACTCTACTTTGGGCTCAGCTTAATGATGTTATGAGTATCCTTTCATTGTAAATACTCACCTTCTGAAGGCTTTGGACTCTGCCCTTAAATAAAACTGCCTTGTGAGCTCATGTTTTTCATCTTCTGTCTAAATTTGCTATATATTGATATTCTTTGAGCCCGGATGATATTCAAATGGTGGATTGATATAGATCGAGTTGAAATCAGCCTATTTGTACTTTATTTGAAATTGTGTTCTACCAAACAAGTACTATTTTCATGGACACTGACCCAGAAGAGCATATAGGATATCATTTTCTGAAGCAGATGTAGAAGCAGACTTAGGTCTAAAAGATATAATAAGTAGGGACCTATGTTTAAGTACTTGGGCTCTTGGAGTGCCCCAGATCAAGATTTATCTCCTAACCTAGCTAATAATGCCTCGTATTCTTGAATAATAAATTTAAAGATTATTTATTTATTTATTTATTTATTTATTTATTTATTTATTTATTCATGAGAGACACAAGCAAAGACATAGAGAGAGAAGCAGGTTCCCTGCGGGCATCCCAATGCTGGACCCAATCCCAGGATCCCTGGATCACAACCTAAGCCAAAGGTGGTTGCTCAACCACTGAGCCACCCAGGTGCCCCTTGAATAAGAAATTTAGACCGCTGTCCCCACCACAAAGTGGATATGGCAGGGAAAGACCTCCTCTTTAAGCCCTAGCGTTCATTCAAACTTAATACAAATATGCTTATAAAATCCTTCTCAAAGAGCAATTTCTCCTGAGGAAAATATGAGGCCCATAAACCAATGACTGCCAAAATGAAGGGATGGAGCAGAAAAACAGTTCATTTTGAGAAGCACAAACTTGACCCTCACAACAGACTTGGGCAGCCGTTCATTCTTCTTTCAATGCTTGCATCCGAATTACAGCTGAAGAAAATCCCTCAGCCTATCTTTAAACCCTAAACACCAACCTTAATTCTCTCAAGATCTTCTTTGTCAGTTCTTCCAACCAAATAAAACATTTTGGAATTCATGTGACTATGTATCTGTGAATCTAGACAGGTGGCATTTGTAGCAAGAGGAAAGTGAGTTCTAAATGGTTCGACTGCCTATTACATTTTACATATTACAGCTTTATTCTAGGTATTTTAATTGACGTCTTCGTTCTCTCACTGGTTTAAATCAATGTATTTTTCTCTGGTCAGGACATGTTCACTTTTCAGGTCCATTTCCTAACTATGAGTTGAAATACTGTTGGTTACTAAAACAGCAAAACAAAACAAAACACCTTAATAAATGAGAATTTTCCTTCCGATCAAATGCAGTCTCAGGGAATAAATCCCCAGGGGATCTAGAGGGAAGAAAATGAACAGAGATATTTTGAAAATAGGAAAGTTACTATTTAAAATAATCTTGTCAGTAAAGCCCCCCAATGATGCAATCTGATATTATTATTTATAACATTATGTTTAAATTTCATATGTTTTCTATATCTCTTCAAAAGTTCTGGCTAAAATCGGACGTTTTGTACATGCTAACTTTGGTGACATTGATTTTTGAGGAAGAACACAAATTTTAGCACTCACCTTTCCAGGCTTTGTTTTGCTGCTTCCTAATGAACACCTGGTTTGTGCACTGCTCTGTGGTTTCTGGAACATACCACGCATCTACCATCCACTTGGGAGCTTTACTGTTTAAAACTTCGTTCTTCCTCTCATTGACTGCTAAATCCCTGCTCAACCTTTGATCCTCAATTAAAAAGTCATCTCCTTCTTAATTCTCCTGGCAGAATTAGTGACCCTGTTGTCTGTGCTTATATTTCAAGTTGTTCATACTTTTGTTGCCCTGTTTCCACATCACCTTATCATTATGGTTTAGACTTAGGCTTCTTAGATTATGCACAGTTTAAAATTGTGTTTGTTCACCATTGATCCTTGAATCTCAGTTTCTCCTTCTATATTCAGGTTTCCTCTTCTTGATATATATTCTCTAATAATTTTTTCAAATACAGATCTGTAGTGATAACTCTTGCAGTCTCTTTCTGAAGATGCATTTTTCTCTCACAGCTTGAAAAATAGTTTAGCTACGTCTTTGCTTAGGATTCCTAACACCATAAGGGTGGTATAAATTAAGACTTTACACCCATGGTTGGTGCAGCCTGGGGATTTTTATTTATCCCAGGAGACACCTCCCACCCTACCCTTCCACATTCCAGAGCTAGGGGCAGAAATAAGCTGGTCTGTTGCCTTTCTGGCTAGCTGATCCGTGCTTCCCAGCCACAGACATCCAGATGGCCTCTAACTTCCCACACCACAGTTTAGCAGTGAACATCCTCGTACATGTCCTCTCTGGTACCTATATAGGTAGAATGTTTCCTCTTCTTCTTTGCATGGAAAGGGCATTTTTCTCCCAAGATTCTGGCTTTTGTAGTGTTCTCTGTTCTGGCTTCTACTCATACCTATTCTTGTGGCAGAGGTGTGGGTCCATTACTTAGTGAATCCTCTAGGCAGCTTGTGACATTACCAAGCTGATGATAACCTCTTCTTTCAAATTTGGCTCCATATTTTTCAAAGAAGATGGTCACATTTTAGTAGCATTTATAAGTGCTTACCATTGGAATTGGGGTGGAAGCTGTACTAGCTCAGTCCATATGTTCCTGGGACTGGAAACATGGTATGGGCTGTGTCACTCTACCACGAGCACCTTTCAGACAGATAACGAATCTTAGTCATCTTTTATTTTTAATGAAGTGTAGTCTATGTCCATAAATATCTGTAGAATGAATAAATGAGGACATGGGTACCAGGTGAGACCTGGGGCAGCAGGAGGGAGTGGGGCTGTGGGGAAGTTTGTCACTTACAAGTATTAGAATGAAGACCTCCATCTGCTCATTTCTAAAATGAAGTCTTTGTATTACAACTAGACATTCTAGAAGGTCTCTTGTAGCTCTAGGATATTCTGATTCTAAGAAATAGTAAGATACTCTCCCTTGTGAGTATTAGGCATTAAAGTTGCCTGTCTATAAATGTGGCACTATCCTAAGTATGGCCCAGTGAAAACACAACTGCTCTTCTTTCTGTTATCCCTAACTATGACCTGTACCTTTTCTAATACACATTGAACATATTTTTTAATTGCATTTGTTTATCTAGAGGATAAATATCCCAGGGAGGTTTTATTACACCTTTCAGATGGAATGCCAATTTCCCTTTAAAAACACACCCTCTATTTCAAAGGGTTGTATTGGATGGCACTTGAAAAGGAACTGCAGCTGGTTAAATTTAGGGTGTTGAACAAATTCCAGTCCAAGAATATTCCTTGGCTCTGGGCCTATGGCATTTTTAAATGATTCTAAATTGGATAAATTTTAATTCATTTTAAATTCTTTGCCTTCTGTATTTTTTTTCCTTCTGAGTCAAGCAACCAATCATTGGTTTTTATTCTGCCTTTAACACCAGAGCTAAATTATGTCATACTCTATACATACTATCATATTCCCTGTCAATTTTACTTGTGATTAAAAAAAAATTTTACTTGTGATTATACAAATCCAACTCTCCTTTAAAACTTTTCTGTCACGTCTAATGAAATCTCCATAAAACTGTACCCTAAAAATAATATGAGAAAATGATCACACCATAAGTCTTCTTCCCTTACTTAATATGGACTTTTACTTCGTGGTGCAATTCTAGTAGCCCTGAATCTTATTTTCCTATACATTTTTGCCAATTTTTTTTTGCCCCTACTTTCTGTATCCTGGGAGGCAATCTTAATTTTTTAAAAACAGGAGAAATAAAACAGGGCTGTTATATTTTGCTAAGACTATCAGGAGAAATTTAGGAATCAACTACGTAAGATACTGCAGGGAGAGGTCCATGAAGCATGAAGAAGAGAAGGCCAAGGGTGCAGTCTTGAACCACGCAGTAGAAAGCAGAAGGAGCTGCAGAAATAGCTGGAGTTCTCTCCTCCTTATGTGTGTGTGCCTCCATCTCTCAGGTTCCTTAAGATGGAAACCAGTCTTACACATTTCCTATAGTTCTCACACCACCTTCCACAGTGAGAGCACCCAGTGTATTTTTTCATTCCATCATTCATTCACTAAGAGCTGCCAGTTACTATTTTGTGGGCCAAGAATACAGTGTAAACAAGCTATGCAAAGTCCCTGTCATCTGTGCTTATGTTAGAGTTATGCGTGTGGAAAAGTAGAAGCGGAAAACAAGACTGTAATCAAATAAATAGGTATGATAACGTCTCTGCCAACAAGTGCCACAAAAGGAAATTCTCCAAGTAATAGGCTAGGAAGGGGCTCCAGGGTATGGCTAAGGGTGGGCGGTGCTTTACCAAGTATGAGTTGGGATACCTCTGGGAGGACATGATGTTGGAGATGAAATGTGTGTGCCGAGAAGGAGCCACCATGTGAACTGCTGAGAAAAGAGCATTCCAGAGAGAAAGCAAGCATCAGGGACCTGAAGCAGGAACAAACCAGAGTGGTGGAGGTATAAGAAGAAAGCCAATGTGGCTGGAGCCTAATGCACAATGATAGGAAAAAGCCACAAAGGTGAGCCAGTGAGGCCCTTTGGTCATGAAAGGTGTTTGAATTATATTCTGTTTGCACTAGTCTTGTAGGCTAATCCACTGGATCCTACTAGTTTGTCCTTGCACTGCTGCAGCTCCTGCCAGCATATCCAGTTATTTGGTCCTGTTTAACTGATGAGACATGGAACACAGGCAAAAAGAAGGCAACCCTTTGCTACCACAGATTTCTCTTTTATCTTCTAAATTAAATATGCATATGGGGCTCCCTTCCCCCTCACCCATCCAGAGAGATCTGGTGCCAACCACCCACCTTGAGAAAGAAACCAAGCATATCCTTGGCAAAATTGGAGTGAAGTGAGCAAGCTTAGAAACTGCACTGATAAAATAAATGTAAGATAAGGAGTTTTCTATCCTAAAAATATGTGCAATGTTAATTAGGAAGGAGGGAATCCGAGAGAGAATGAATATGGGTATTTTAGGGCTTCTGTATTACTAAATGGCCGGAGGTTAAAGACCCAGTCCTTCACAGACTGGTTTCTCTTCAGACAGCAATCACATGTTTGGGAATCCCCAGGCCACCCTCACTTCTGACCAGCTGGCTACAAATTCAGGCATTCCCACTACCCTGTCAGGTTTGATAATTCACTAGAAAGACTTACAGAACTCACTAGAATCACTGTGCTTATTACTACAATTTGATTACAGCAAAAAGATACAAATTAGAAGAGACACATAGGGAAAGTCTGGCAAGATACCAAACATGAAACTTCTGTCACCGTCAGGAATGCATTACCCAAGTAGCACATTGATATGTGACCTTATGCAAAGAATTATGAACCAGGACAGCTCATTCAAGCTTCAGTGTCCAAAGCTTTTATTTGAGGTTTCATCAAGTAGGCATGACTGATCAAGTCATTGGCCAGGAGGCTGAACTCAATCTTCAGCCCCCCTACCCTCTCCAAAGGTTGAATCTGATATTATCTGGCTCAAAGATACCACCATCTAAACGTGCAGGTCCTCTTTCAAGCATAGCCAGCCCCCATCCTGCCTCTCCTCGTTAGCATAAACTTTCAGGTGTGGTCTGAGGGGCCCACCATGAATGAAAACAAGGGCACAGCTATTACTCAGGAAATTCCAGGCGTTTAGAGACTTTCTCCCAAGAACCAAGGACAAAGACCACTCAAATTCTATGTTATACACTAGAACTCTCAAATCAGATTTATAATCAATTGCCTATTCTGTGTGCCAGTCCTGAGGATAATTCAGATTGCTTGAGTAAGGAAGAAGCAGTGCTCATGTCTTGAATTTCTTAGCAGACTAGAGCTATGAGATTGAAGCTATCATTACAGAAGTATTGCAGATTCACGTGGCCACCTGTAGGTTCACTCTCCTTTTGTAAGCATCATTTCTGTGTGCTTCGTTTCTAGCTAATGGTTGTCACAATTCTACGCTATCCTCTACTGAGCACAACTTGTTATTTGCCTATGGCTAGCAAATGTTACATTGAGCAGATGATGACATAAATATTATGAAAAATACTGAGAAAAAGGCAACAACCCTGGCTTGTCCTTTTGTCCAATTGAGAGTGGTCATTAATAGAACTTTGATGTCCTTAACATTTAGACTCAGAGGCTGCTGTCAACTTTTCAAAATTTTCTTTGTCTACCAGCAAAAAAGCACACATACGCACAAAAAAAACTGGTGACTCAATGGGAAGATGATGCAAAAAAAACTATGTCTTATTGCATAATAAGCTGGGAGATGTGTGCCCTTCTGTGCTGCTTTTCCAGATGACCTTGAGCAGTGCACAGAAACTCTGCCTTCTGCATTTCCCAACATGTGTGACAGCTGTGAGGTATAGCCTCAAAATGATTACACCACTCTTTGAAGGAACTGCAATATATCTTTCTATGATTGCCGGGTCTGTGCTGACCTGAAGAACTCTGTGGAAGATGATGGTCACATGACAGCTGACTTCTAGATGGAAAGCCACAAAATTGAATCACCCAAATGTTTCTAAGCATTGTGTAGACTAGCCATCCAGAAAACTGAATTTTCTTCTAGCTAAATTTTATTATCTTGGAGCCTCAGTTTAATGCCCCTCTCCACCATTCCAGTCCATTCCAAGTAAAGGTTTATTTGATCACAATTCCAGGGGAAATGTGATATCATCTTAATGGGTTAGTGAGATGTTTTAAAGGGCACCTGAGATTTGCTTAAATCGGGAATAGTAAGACACCCAGACATGGCATTGATTGCCACAAAGAAAGGTTATGCAGGTTCTGATTTTATAAACAAAATCACTTGAATTTGCAAATCCAAAGACTCTGAAAACACAGTAAGAAATTCAGAGATATTTTTGAAATAATACAGAGGTTATGTCTAAAACCAAAGGAAATTATCAGGATGATTATCAGCCTACTATAATGCTCTTGTGCTCAGTAGAAAGCTCAAACATAGATGATACACTTTTTATGTTAGAAAGCCATTGAAATTATATATTGAGACATTCAACTAAAGCAACTGCAATTTTTCTCTGTTTAGGAACAATCTGGTACTTCCATCTTCAAAGCTGTTATTTACATATCAACAGCTTTGTTCAGCTCCCCTGTTCTTTGGTCAAGTGTGAAATTGCAATGAAAAGTAGAGAACAGGGTGGTACCCACAGATAGTAAGATAAAATAAAAAAGCAAGGAAGGAGTAAACAAGAATATTGGAACAAATAACACTGATTAAAAGTGCAGGTGGATTGTCTTAATTTAAAATGAATTGAAATTTTTGTCATAATTTTTTTAACATTCTATGAACTTAAAAAATGCAAAAGTTTTATTAAGAAAATTGCTGAAGTAAATGTAGCTGGTAAGATGATTTTATGTCACTCAGCATTATTCTATCAGAATAGCTTCAACAGATGCTTACAACCTTTCTCTGTGCTAGATGATTGATTGCACACCAAATCCATTAGAAGAACAAACTGTCATTGATTAGGTTTATAGTATTTTATTATGCCGTGGTAAATTTTATGCTATTTTTATTTCAAACCCTGCAGACCTTTGAAGGGGTGGATCTTGAGGAAGAACAATTAGGTTGAAATAAATAAATAAATTTTCCCAGTATTTTTTCCAATCCTATCGATTTACAAAATACTTAACCGACTTTTTATTTTAGAAATTGGAAGCTAAAGAAATATGACATGAAGTTTTATTACAATGGCTTATTCTGATACATACATATCTGTGCAGAGTGCTCCTAAACCTAAAATCATCCAGGGCCTTTTCTGGGTCCATTCATAGATTCCGAAATTTTGTGGGAAAAAATCATTTTTTATCTGGTAAATATGTGTGTTTTATGGTAATAAACACTGTATTTTTCTGGACTCTATAGGTAACAGCATTCCCTTACATCCCAAAAAAGGAGCCAAAAGCTGTTTTTAAGTATAAATTTTAAGTATAAAATTTAAGTATAAATTTTAAGTATAAATATAAATACTTAGGATCCCACCTATTTCTTATTGCCTAAAACAATTTAAACAAGGGAAGTAACATTTTAGACCCCAAAACCATGATATAGCTAGCTTAAAAAGATTATTCTAATACATATACTTGGCACATACAAAAAGGTAACATAAATATATGTGTAAAAAACATAGTAATAAAGACCCACGAGCCCACCAACCAATTCAAGATCTAGAATATTAGCAATTTTCTACTTAAAGTAATATCTGTGCGCTCCTTTCCTGCCTCCTCACACTCACAGTAATAGTGAGTTTTGTGTTTGTAAAAGGTTTTATCATCTAAATCCCCAACCACACACTGCTTAGTATACTTATTTGAGCTTTAGAAAAGTGAAGTCATATTGTACAAAGCCTTCTGTAACTTCCTTTTTCTTCAGCATTATGAGTCTAATATTCAACAATTTGTGCATGTGGCTGATCTTTATTCATTTTCCCTGTTGTATAGTATTCCCTTGTGTAAACATACCACAGTCTATTTGTCTGTCTAGCAGTGGACATTTGTGTTGTTTCAGGTCATTTGCTATTATCTTATGCCAATTAATGAGAATTTCTTTTATATACTCGATGTAAAATTCCTGGGTCATAGGGTATGTTTATGTTCACCTACACAAGAGAATATTAAATTGCTTTCCAAATTGGTCATACCTAACTCCATCAACAGTGTATCTTATTGTCACTTATTGTATGTCAAACTTAGAGGTTTAAGAAATAATGAATGTTTGTACCACTGACTGATTTGAAATACTTATTTCTAAGTTATTACTTTTCTAGTTTTTAAAGAGGACTGCAGTTCTCGGTAAGGTGGTTACAATATATTCGTTTTTGTCTTCTAGGTTTCTCTGTTGAATTTTGGTTTAGTTCATTCACAGATGCCCCTTCCAACCAATGCACCAAGCCCTTAGTCTTTACTTCCATAATTAGTTCCATTAACAGTATCTATTTCTTGTTTCCTGAATCAATGCACATTAATGGCTGAATATTTTGCCCAACTCATGCTCATATCCATTGGTGGAGAAACTCAAGAAAGGATGTCCTCCATGTATCAAGTCTGACATGGGGGTTATCACTGAGGAAAGGAAACCGAAGGAAAGAACATTCAGTTCAAGGGCATACAGGTAGGAGACAGAGACAGACAAACAAGAGATGGACACTCAGATCTCCTCATTCAAGTGCAGCAATTCCACCTCTGGAAGCCAAACTCACCCCGGTGATATATTCTCTTCCTGTAGAAGAGATGAACTTCTGTGTTAAGTACCCTAAATACATCATCTCTCTTAATATGTCCAACATCCCTATGAATAGATATTAACATTTCATTACCAAGTTATAAATGAAGAAATTAAAGGATTAACAATTTTAAAAGAATTTCAATTCTTTAAAAACAATTTTAAAAGAATTTTAGAAGAATTTCAATTCTTTTAAAAACAACTTTAAAAGAATTTCATAGCTAAAAGTTGATAGAGCTGAAATTTGAACTCAACTCTACTGATTTCAAAGCCCAAAGGCTTAGACTCTTTCCTGTACTGTATCTCATTTTAGTAGAAACCCTTTGGAGATCCAGTGTTTCCATTCAACAAAGTAATTGCAATAATACAAAGTCCAGGCACAAGGGCAAGTTACAGGGACTTTGCTTAGGAGCTCTTGGTTCTACTTAAAATATACGTTGTTCAGATAGCCCTGACTTTGGGATTCCAAATTTAACACTAAAAAATTAGCTTAGTACTGTTTCCATTTAGACATTTTGATATTAAACAAACAACCACATGAGGCTTAATATGTATGTGGCACTCTTTTGGGTGACCTGTGGGCTCCCACACAAACACTCAATGAAAAAGAATAATCCCTGCTCTGTAGAAGCTTGAAATCCAATAGAGGCCAGGAGGCAAGAGATCTTTCCTGGGAAGACTAAGATTCTGAGATCTTATTCTATGAATCAAAATGTTGAAGGAGAGCTTGAGACTGAAGGTGAGATTCTTTCCTGAATGTGTCAAGACAATGAGGAAGGATGCTGTAAGTTTGCTGTAATTTCCTCTTTTAGTAGTGTCTTTAGAGCAAACTTGAATCTTTGAATAGGCTAATGATTTTGGCTAGTAGGAGTGATGGTGGAAATCTATCTTTTCATTAATTAATGAATTTTCATTAGTTATTCCCTTTGACTTAAAGCTTCTTTGGTTCTGCCTACTGAACTTGAGTTTGTTGATGAGCACAGTCTGCCATTAGATATATAACATAATAATCATATATTGACCACTTTAGCAACATCATTTGTATCATAGTACAATTAAACAAATCTTTACTTAACAACTTCTGTGCCTTGAGAGTATAGTAGTGAATCATGCAAATCTAGTGCCTAACTTCATGGAGCTTATTGCCTAGTCCAAAAGAGTCATTAACAAGTAGTTACAGTTGGGATAAGAGTTACACACTGAGAAATACAGGTACTGTGGGAAACTGTAAGAAAAGGATATAACCAACTAAGGAACTTGTCAGTTGCAGAGTTTTATTTGACACTCTTTGTCTCATTCTATGGGTTACAGACTCAGTAAGCTTAACTGACTTTCCCCATAGCTAATAAAAGTCCAGGACTAGAATTAAGCCTTTTATGCCAGATGTCATGCTCTCTCCATTGTATCAATGCAGAATAGCAAGAACAAGTTAGATCTAGTTACTCCTAGATATAGATAAGAGGGAGAATTATTTCAGCCTACCAATATTCTGCCTTAAAAAGCCTTCCTAGGATTTATGCTCTTTGATCATCCAACAGAACACCCATTAAGAAAGATACTGTCGGTGCTTTTCTGCTTATTTGAACCTGTGAGAACTGGAATTGGAGCCCTGCTACATTGCACCTGTTCGGGTCTGCAGTTCACATGCTTCCCTCCATGGGGCCTAAGGATGGTGTCAAATGAGAAAGTGTTAAGACGTATCAGCACTTGGAAAGAGCTTGGGCCGGAATTCTCCTTACACTATACTAATTCAAGCCTACCTAGACCTGAAGCTATAAAGCCTGGGCTACATGTATGGAACCCTTATTAGAAGACTCTGCAAAGTAGATGTCAGTAGGCCAAGTGGGGGAGAAGGTTAGAATTTGAAGTACCACCAGTTCTATTCATTAGCAAGTTTCTCATTTCCCTGTAGTATTCCACAGCCTGAAATCAAGGCAGCCTGAAACATGGAAGTGGACCTCGAGTGTGGACAGAGAGAACTTCAAGAGAGGCCCTCTAGTTCAGACTCAGGATGAACAAAAGGGACTGCTCACAGCCCAGCCCCCAGACAGTTCCACAGAAGCAGTTGCTCAGGGTTTACTGATGCCTAAACCCCGGAGAGAGTATTCTTTCTCTTTGGTCTAAAGAGCTATAGCCCCCAAAAGCTGGAGAGAACCATCTCTTTCTGGTCTCCTGCCCTTAGCCTTGAACTGAGTGCAATTGCAGCCGGGGAAGTGAGCAGAGCCCCAGATTTCTTTTTCTGTAGAGCACCAAAGATGGATAATTTGGACCTCAGTAAATTTGAAAGTTTTGCCTACAAAAGCTACTATTAAAAGAGAATAAAAAGACAAGCCATCAACTGGGAGTAAATACTTGGAATTCATATATCTGACAAAGAGTTTGTATGCAGAATATCTGGAGAACTCTTGAAACTCCCCTGTAAGTAAACACTCAATTTAAAAATGGGCAAAAGCAATAAAAGGGAATTAAATCTTGCCATTTGTGACAACAAGGATAGACCTTGAGGGTATTACACTAACTGAAATAAGTCAGACAGAGACATAAATACCATATCATTTCATTTATATGTGGAATCTAAAAAACAGAACAGGGCACACGAGTAGCTCAATCATTTAAGCGACCAACTCTTGATCTGAGCTCAGGTCTTGATCTCAAGGTCCTGAGTTCAACCCTGTGTTGGACTCTACACTGGGCATGGAGACTTCTTAAAAAAAATTAAAAACAAAGCAAGCAAAATGAAACTAGACTTAGAGATGCAGAGAGCAAATTGACGGTTGCCAGAGGAGAAGGAGGTTGGGAATAGGCAAAATGAGTGAAGGGGATTAAGAGGTACAAACTCCCATTTGCAAGACAAATAAGTCATAGGGGTGTATTATACAGCATGGGGAATATAGTCAATAATGTTGTTAACTTTGTATGGTAACAGATGGTAACTAGACTTAATGTAGTGATCATTTTGCAATGTTTATAAATGAATCATTCTAGGTTGTACACCTGAAACTAATGTGACATTGTATTTCAATTATACTTCAATTAAAAATGGGCAAAAGCAGAATTCTACATGATGTATGTAGCAAATCTACTGTCAAGGAGGAAGAGAACTCTCCACTACTTAGGTGCAAGCGGAACATAATGACTTCCTCCTATAGACTACAGTATAGGAAGGAGGAGTGGAGAAATCTGACAATCAGCCAGGTGATCTAGCTTAACATGAACAGAGATAAGCCATGTTGCTAGTATGTTATGACAAGATTAAAATAGCATTTTTTTTCCTCTGTGGCCTTCCTCCCTAAAACCATAACCCCAGTCTAACGAGGAGAAAAACATTTAGACAATCCTCAACTAAAGGAAGGTCTGGAGAATACCTGACCAGTATTCTTCAAAACTATCAAGGTCATCAAAAGCATGAAAAGTCTGAGAAACTGTCAGCCAAGAGACCAAGGAGACATGATAACTAAATGTAATGTGGGATTCTGAATGTGATCCTGGAGTAGAAAAGACTGTCTCACAGAACAGTTTTAGGTAAAAAATAAGGATTTCTGAATAAAGTAGGGGCTTTAATTAATAATAATATATCAACATTTCTTCATTTATTGTAAAAAAAAAAAACCCTATCATACTAACATAAGGTGTTAATAATAAAGAAAATTGAGTTTAGGTTGTATGAGATGTCTACCATCATTGCAATTTTTCTGTTGCTCTAACCTGTTCTAAAAAGTTTATTTTTTAAAATTACATGGAAAGGACAAAAAAGGCAAAAAAAAAAAAAATTGAGCAGACACTTCACCAAAAGAGGATATATAAATGGCAAAAAAAAAAAAAAAAAAAAAAAAAATCACATGAAAAGATGCCCAGTTCTGTTGTTCATTAGGGAAAATACATGTTAAAACCACAATTAGATGCTATTATATACCTACTGGAATGAGTGAAATAAAATATTCAGACAGTATTTGTGCCAATGAAGATGTAGAGCTACTTAAACTCTAAATAGATTGCTGGTGGGAAAGCAAAATGGTACTCTAGAAAATAATGTGGCAGTTTCCTTCAATGGGTACATGAATAAGCAAACTGTGCTACATCCAAACTATATTTTTTTAAAGCCATACAAAGTATTGAACTATTAAAAGACAACACGTATTGGTGAAGATACAGAGAAATTGGAAACTTTGCATGCTGTTGATGGAAATGCAAAATATTTCAGTCACTAGGGACAACAGTGTAGAGGTTCTCCAAAAATTAAAAATAGAATCATTATGTGATCTAGCAATTCCACTTCTAGGCATTTGCCCAAAAGAACTGAAATCAGAGATATTAACACCTGACATATTAGCACCTTTATGTTCACTGAGGCACCAATTACAGTAGCCAAGATGAGGAAACACATAAGCGTCCATCCATGGATGAATGGATAAAGAAATTGTCCTATATACATACAATGGAATATGATTCAGCCTTAAAAAAAAAGAAAAAGAAAAAGGAAATTCTACAATATTTGACAACATGGATGAACCTTCGGAACATGATGCTAAATAAAATAAGCCAGTCATGGAAAGAGGTATCTAAAGTCGTCCTATTCATAGAATCCAGGAGTGGGATGGTGGTTGCCAGGAGCTAAGGGGAGAGGGAAAATGGGGAATTACTAATTAAAGAGCATAAAATTTCCACCGAGTCAGTGCATAATCTCTAGAGCTCTGCCATTTTCACATTGTACCTATAATCAACAATCTTGTATTGTACATTTAAACCCCTAGGTCTTATGTTAAGTGTTCTTTCCAAAATAAAATAATGATCTATTGAAACACACAACTTTGAGATGAATCTCAAAGATAGCTGCTGAGTGAAAGAAGCCAGAATCAAAAGGTTACATAGTATATGATTCTATTTGTATGACATTCCATAAAAGACTAACTGCAGTGTTGGAGATCAGATAAGTTTTGCAAGGGGCCAGGGGTAAGGGATGAGGTGACCACTGAGTGGTAGTACTGGGGAATGATGGAGCTGTTCTGTATCGTGATTGACTGGTAGCGCCATGAATATACACACTTGTTAAAACGTATAGAACTGATCAACAAAACCAAACTCTACTGTTCTTAATTTAAAATAAATAAAAGGAGAGAGATCATAGCCAGGCCCACTCTACTAAAAAGAAATGGGCCTTTCTAGAGATGGTCTATCTGAAAGCTGGAAAATCCTACACAAAAGGAGCAGACAGTAGAGACTCATCTGTGGCCCTGACTCAGGGATACCATCCTTCCCACAGAAGCCAAGACTACTCAGTAACAGTAAGTGACATCATGGCTGATTTTTCCTTTTGTGGGTATTGGGATCAGTGAAATTCCTATAAGAAATTTTCTCAACATTCAAATATCAACTAAAAAGTGTGCAACCTTATGCTAACATGGTTATTACAAGGTCATTATTCCGCGAATAAATCAGAGTCTTTAAAAATGTAATAGTCTGTTTCACAAAGGAGTTTGATCCAGGCGTTTTAAAACTTTTATGCAAGTTGTATCTCCATTGAGCTTCTGTGGGGGGAAGAAACAAAAACAAAAAACTCTGCTGCGTTTTAATAGTAAATGGGTGGGAAATATCAGAAAGGGAGACAGAACGTAAAGACTGCTAACTCTGGGAAACGAACTAGGGGTGGTAGAAGGGGAGGAAGGCAGGGGGTGGGGGTGAATGGGTGACGGGCACTGGGGGTTATTCTGTATGTTGGTAAATTGAACACCAATAAAAAATAAATTTAAAAAAAATAATAGTATCTGCACTGAATTTTGAATGAGACCTACCAGCAGACAGGTATATAATCCTTACCTCAATTCAGGTTTGGTGCTACAATGTGTGACCACCTGTGAATTCAGATACAGGTATTATACAAAATAAAATAAAGAGAGACATGGACATGTGACTATTGTAGCTATTACCTGGGAAATGGCATTATAGCATCCATATGATTTGCATTAATTGGACTGCCATAGTATCTGGACTAATTACAGACTCACGGCTCAGAATGGCCATTAAAATTTAAAATGTCTATTTTGGGATTTTTTTTGTTGAGTAAACTGTGGCTATCTCGGGACCTTTTTGTATCCATCAGATGCATAATAGTCACAGGCTGTCCAGGAAGTAAAAAGAGGAATGGTAGCCCCAGGTTAGTCTGGCCTGGATTCCTTGTTGAAGGGCACCGTAGCCCCAGCGATAGGAATGGAAGAAACATAGCTGGAGTCAGGATTGTATTTCTGTCTGCTCCTGTGACAAAGGCCTGTGGAGGACAGGAGGCTCTTTCTCCTGGGAGAAAATATTTGCAGATCATCAAGTCTGGCAAAGGACTTGTATCTGAAAAATACAGAGAATTCTTAATACTCAACAGAGAGTAAACATACTCAATTAAAGAACAGAAGGAATGGAGAGAGTTTGGGTCCCTCGGGCCTACCGTAATAATTCTGTTAAGAAATGTTGGTTGGGTCAATGATTAAAGCCTCTTTTAATTATTCTATAACTCAGGGTGGGATCATGACTCATTCATCAAGTAGAACAGCCGCAAGTGGGCCCCAGCTTGAGCAGAAAGCCGGTGGTTTAAAAAGCTGCAGTCACCAATTACTTAGCAAAAAGATGCCCACAGAATCCCTGCTGCTAACGTCTGAAGCCAGATCTGTATGGTCAAGGGCCTGAAGAAATCACCGTGCCCAGGAGGCAACATGCTACAGTGAAATTGGCAAGGTCTTAGGGACCTGGTTGGCTTAGGGCAGACTCCGAGGCCTGCCCCTTAGTCACTTCCTACCTGGGCAGAGTTAATGTTTCTGAACCTCAGCTTCTGTACCCTAAAATCAAGATAATACTACCAATGGCATAGGGTTAATATGGAAATTAAAGCTGATAATATATATGAGACCAAGTACCTATTAGGCATTAAATGGTAGCTAGATTATTCATAAGGTAATGGCCCTCCCTAACTATAGAGAGTTGTGAGTAAACCTTTGAACCTATACTCCCCCAAACTGCTGCCAAAGAATTGGGTAACTGATGTCTGCAGAGAACAGACTGTAGAGGAAAGGAGTCAGGAGAGGGTCACATTACTAAACAATACATCTAGCTCCAGAAAGTTCCTGGGCTAGAATGCATTTCAGAGAGCGTGCACCTCTGATGATGGATAGTATACTTGGTATATTCGCTTCCCAGGGCTGCCATAATAAGTACCACAAACTGTGTGTCCTAAAACAACAGAAATTCATTTCTCATAGTTCTAGAAGCCAGAGGTCCAAAAGCAAGGGCCATGCTCCCTCTTAAACTTGTAGAAGAATCCTCCTTGCCTCTTCCTAACTTCTGATGGTTGCCAGCAGTCTTTGGCATTCCTCGGCCTATAGATACATCTGCAATTCTGTCTTCCTGGGGCATTTTTCCTTGTGCCTTCATAGTGTTTTCCCTTGGTGCGGGTCTGTCTCTATGTCCAAATTCCCTAATTTTCTAAGGACACCTATCATATTAGATTATGGCCCACCCCAAAAATCTTATTTCAGTTTGGTTATCTCTGTAAAAACCCTATTTCCAAATGAGGTAACAGTCTAAGGTAGTGGGGCTTAGGACTTCAACAGATCTTTTTTTTTTCTTTTTTTTTTTTTTTAGAGGACACAATTCAACCTGTAATACCTGGTTATCATGAGTTAGAAGTCTCAGTTGTCATTTTATAGCCAGTGTGCTGACAAGTAGGAGATTGCTGCTTGTTTTAGAAAGCAAATGTTCTGGCTTTCTTGAGCCAAGAGAAAAGTTCCATTCTTCAGAGCTCAGTGAGAAGGAAACCTTCCTCCACCATGCCCAGCTCTTTACTTATCATGGTAACCCCACTTCTGCAGTATAAATGTCAGGAGAGGAGCCTGGAATGGGCAGCGTCTTCATCTTAAAGTGGCCAGCTGAGGAGGCATGTGCAGGAGTCCTGCCAGCTGAGGAAAGCTGCCTTCTGCAACCTTCAGCAGCTGTACATGTGATGTCACCTTCTGGCCAGAACTTCTAGAACATTCTAGATCTTCTCACCATTGGCTCAGCCCAGAAGTGGACATATTAAGACTCCCATGCCAGGACAAGGCTCAACAAATCATGGGATGGGGGCACAACCTGGGCTCTGCAGTCTGGGGCATGCCCTGAAGCATCTGGGGATCAGGACACTAGGAAGCAAGTGTCCTGTGACACTGCACAAGCCAGTAAGTTGGTGGGGTCAGTGTCCCCCCCTCACTTCCTGCCATGGCTGCTTTCCCCCTTTCTATAGATCTGTGCTCCCATTCCATCCCTCCACCCCATCACATTATCCTCACCCTGAGTCTTAACCTGTGGGATATCTTATACCGGTATCCTACAAGCATATAGGCTGGGTCTTTACATTTCAGAGCTGATACAAGGATGGTCCCATGGGCAGAGCCAACAGCTCTTAACCTTGGCTGTAAATTTGAGTTACCTGGGGAGTTTTTAAAATTTCAATTCCTAGATCTTTCCCACACTAATTACAATAGAATATTTGGAGATTGGTATCTAAGCATCAACATTCATTTTTAAAGTTTCCTAAGTGATTCCAATACTTGGTCAAAGTTAAAAACAACTGATTTAATATGAAGCAGAGAGAAAAAAAGGAGCTAAGTTATTTATTTATCTGGTTCTTCCTATAACCAAGTTAGAACTGCAATAGATCAGTAAAGAGAGGACAGGAATAGTTAGGGATGGAGAGGTGAGACAGCTTCAAGCAATCATGAAAGGTGAAATCAACAGAGCTTGAAGAAATTAGATAGGGAGTAAGAGGGGGGGAGTCCAGATAAGGCACAGGTTTCAGGTTCTATTAAATCAGTAAAAGGAAGGCAAAAGGAGGGGAAAAATGACTTTGGTTTCAGACGTATTAAATGTCATATGGTATGTCAGATGCTCAGGATAGGACTGGGATAGAAATATCATTTGGGAATCATTGTCATAAAATGATAACTGAATCCTTGGGAGTCAGTGAGACTCTCTTGGGAGAGCAGGTAGAGTGGGAAGAGCAGAGTCTTGGTGGGTACCAAGTCTTGGTGGGTATCTGTGCTTACAGATAGGGCTGAGAAAAGGGGGCCAGCAAAGCTGACTGAGGAATTGCAAGGACAGAAGGAGAACCAAGAGAGTGTCACAAAAGATGAAGGAGCAGACATCTTCAGGAAACAAACCAATCAGCAGGACAGGTCATGATGCTAGATCAACTGCTGCATTTATTGAATTTAGCAATATGGAAGTCCATGGGGGCTTGGGCCAGGCCATGTTAGCAGAGTGGTGGTAGTAGAAGCCTGACCACAATGAGGTGGAAGAAAGAAATGAGGACATAGAGGCAGGGAATATGGATGACTCTTCCGAAAAATTGTCAGTGGAAAGAGCGATGCTCAGTGGTGGCTAGAGGAAAATGCAGAATTCAAGGAAGGAAGAGTGTGTGCCTGTGTGTCTGTGTCTGTGTATTCATAAGCCTGAAAGAAGGAATAGATACCAAAGAAGAGGTTGAAATTCCTAAGAGAGCGATGCATAATTGACACATCATGGATCCTGAATTGGAGACAGGGTGTGGTAGCTAGAGAAGTTGGAGCTTTGACCTGGAGGGGCACCTTTTTGTTTTTGTTTTGTGAGCCTAGAGAAACAAGGAAGAATATATAAAAACATTTGCATTTGAGCCTTTCCTTGTAGAAGGCCAGGGTTGATGCAGTGGGAGCTGATGCTAGAGTTTGGGCACTGACAACAAAAGAAAAATGAGATTTCCAGGAACAGAAGGAGCCAAAGAGTGAGTGTGAGCTGAATCCCAAGAAGTGCTGAGTCTCAGTCAACGAAGTGAAGAAGAGTGGTCGTCAAGTTCAAAGGTTCAGAGTGGGTCCAAGACCACTATGCCAAGCCAAGATCAGGTGTCCTGTGGGATGTGCATGGTGTGCAGGGAAGAATCAAAGATAGGAAAGAGAGTCCTGGGAGCTGATGCTTTCTTAACCACATCACCCGGGTCGTTCACAAAGTTGTGAGACTACTCATTGCAGAGATGTTCTTTATCTCTGTTCTGGATAAAGCAGGGTTGGTGGTGTCTGCCGAGCAAAAGGGAACAGGAGCACAGTAAGAAGTCTGTGGGAGAGCAGTAAAGCTTTGGGGTGGCCACTAAGAACAGAAGAGAAGCTGATGAAGGACAAGTAAAAGAATAGTCCAGTTAAAAATGGAGACCAAAATTCCGTAGCAGCATCATCCCTTGTCGTTGAGTTGCTATTTTCACCTTGGCAGCCTAGGTGTGGCAGCAGACAAAAAGCCTTGCTAGACTAACCCGCTGGGCAGGGCAGAAGTCCAGGGCCAGGCAGTCAAGGGGGCGAGGCAAAGAATGAGCCAGATGGGTGCAAACATTTAGAAGCACAGACATGTGTATAGCTATACAATTCTACAGCTCATTATCAAAATTAACCCAGACCTGTCTTTAGATGGTATTTTTCTACTTCCTTAGAGTAAAATCTCCTGATTCTTACACTCAAGGAGATCGTCTTGCTCCATGCTCATTCCACAGAATTCTGTTTCCATTTCCCTCTCATGAGTGTTTTACTCTCTCTTGTCTTTGTTGCAGGCTATCAGACAGAGAGGCAGCTGGAAGTCCAGGGTACTTTTGCAGAGAGTACCTAATATTTAAATAGTGGTTGAATTGGCAGTCACTGAAAATTCAGTAAAGAAAGAACATTGGTTATTTCCCATGGGCATCCCATTAATGGGGAAAAAGCAGACTCTACAAACTAACCTGGTTTGACATTTACTTAAAATATGCCAAGTGTTATTTATCTGGATTACTTATTACATGCCCTAGCTCTGCCAGATAATTAAAGGCCAGCTGGGAATGAGGATAAAATCATGCCGATATTTTACAAAAACTTTTAGAGGCTCTGGCACATTTGTTTAATGAACTTAGTCTGAACTAATCGATGGTTGTTATGTAGGGACCAGAATGGGGAGGAGACAGACTGTGGGAGCTGAGGGGAATATTACTTTCCCTCTTGTTTTAGTAAGAGCCTTGGTTTTTTTTTTTGTTTTTTTTTTTTCCTGGTAAGTAAAAGAGTCAGCAGGATAGAGGGAAAGATATTAATCTTTTCAGTTTCAATAGAAAAAATTTCATTCTTGGCTCATTTATTCTGTTTTGTGACATTATATTGCATTATAAAATATGGAAATAAACTTACCCTGAGGAATAAAGAATGCCACTTTAGTATATTTTTACTGGAAATTAAGACATAAAATAACTTAATGAGAATTTATAGGGAAAAAAAACCTGGATAATCTGGGAAGAATCTTGCACAGGAGTATGCATCCTTTAGACAACAAATATTAATAAGTGGTCGTGAGAATTTAAATTTGGTTCCCAGCTCCAACTCTCCCACCACAGTTTCTCCCACCACAGTTACCTAAAATTATGCAACTACAGTGTGCTAGGCTTTCAACAGAATGTATATTTCTGTCTTTGTGTGAAATAAATTAACCAAACTATAACATGGCTGATCTGGAATGCACACCATTTATTAAAAGTGGCAAAAGTACCATCCCTATTATTTGAAAGAGGCCCAGTGAGGCAGGGTGTGATGGAGCATGGGGTTTTGCCCCAATTCTGAGCAGCATCACTTTTTTAAGATTTTATTTATTTATTCATGAAAGAGAGAGAGGCAGAGACAGAGACAGAGGGAGAGGCAGGCTCTCTGTGAGGAGCTGATGTGGGACTCGATCCCAGGACGCCAAGATCACAGTCTGAGCCAGAGGCAGACGCTTAACCACTGAGCCACCCAGGCGTCCCATCTGAGGAGCATCATTATACCCAAGTGGCATGGCAGGCAATTATATTCATTGGAGAATTCACCAGGAGCCTTTGCAATATAAGTCACTTGTTCAAAGGCAGTAGAGATGGCTGGACACTAGATCAGGATCAAGGTCTGGGGCAAAGCCATAAGAATTCAGATAGCTTTACCAATATCTCAGGTAGAAACAAAAAGACTCACCATAGCAGGGATGGAGTATCCAGAATTTGGACAGCAGTGGTCCACGTAGTCAACTTAGAATCATGCCTTGACCTATCCTTGCTTTTTCCTTCTCTGGAGGTTTTATAAGATACCCTTTACACAGATGGAAATAAGCTGGTGTAGGAGAAGCAGAGATGTCACAAGTCTATAGGTTTGCAGTCAGACCAACCCAGTTTGAATGTCAAGCCTGAGCACCTACTATATTCATGAACTTCATCAAGTGAACTGACCTCTCTAGGCCTCTATTCTCCTCACTAAGAAGTGAGGGTAAAAACACCTGTCAGGTTGTCATGAGCATTAAATGAGCCAATGTGTGAAAGCACCTAACAGACAAGAGTTTCTGAATAAACATTTCTCTTTTTCCCTTTAGTGAGTAAACACTTGAACAACCTTAACAATGGAAGCCTGTATTGAAATCCTCATTTTTGAAATAGGGTATACAAGTTACTCCCCTTGCCCAAGGTCTCAGGATGTGGTTCTCATACTTGGTCCCTGAATCAGTGGCCACAGCGTCACCTGGAAACTCAGGCCACATCCCAGACCAACCCTACTGAATCAGAAAATCATAGTTTGAAATCAGAAGCCCAGCAACCTGTTTTACCAGGTCCCACAGCTGATTCTGATGCATGCTGAAGTTTAAAAGTCATTATATTAGGTCAATCAATCAGTAACTCAAGATGTACATAGGCATAGAGCTCACAGGCTCATGTAAATAGTTTGTACTGAATACAGCCTCATGTTTACTTCCCCAGATTCACCTGGAATTGGCAATACTTAACTTTGAGCTTTGCAGAATTGGCCTCTGTGGATATCTAATTAGTAGTCTAAGTCCTGGACTTAGGAACAAGAACAATAATTTACAAAATTCTTTGTATTGTCAGACCACACCAGACATATCTTTGTTTGTTTGTTTGTTTGTTTGTTTGTTTTTAAATATTTATTTCTTTATTTCAGAGAGAGAGAGAGAGACAGCATGAGTAGGAAGAGGGACAGAGGGAAGGGAAGACACTCCCCACTGACCACAGAGCCTAATGTTGACTCTGTCTCTCCACCAGAGGATCATGACCTGAGCCAAAACCAAGATCAGATGCTTAACCAACTAAGCCACCGAGGCACCCCTGAGCACATATCTTTATCAGGTTTGGGAAACAAATAGAGGACTCATCACCTCCTTGTTGCATGAATCCAATTATTTTTTTTAATAAATAGGAAGATTATTTTTTTCCAAAACTGTATTATATTTGACATATAACATTGTATAAGTTTAAGGTGTACCATATAATGATTTAAGACATGTTCATGCTGTGAAATTATTAGCACAGTAAGTTCATCTCATGTGGTTACAAATTTTGTCCTTATGATGAGAAGTTTTAAGATCTACTCTCTTAACAGGGCACCTGGGTGGCTCAGTTGCTTAAGTGTCTGACTCTTGATTTTGGCTCAGGTCATGATCTCAGGGTGGTGTGATCGAGCCCTGAGTCGTGCTCCACACTCAGCACAGAGTCTACTTGAGATTTTTTCCTTCTCCCTCTGCCCTTCCTCTCTCAATCTCTCTCTCTCTCTCTCTTTTTCTCTCTCTCTCTCTCTCTCTCTTTCAAATAAATGAATAAATCAAATCTTTAAAAAAATCTCTTTTGGAAACTTTCAAATACACAGTACAGTATTGTTAACTACTGTCCTCATACTATACCACATAAAGCTGATTTTAGTGGGCATCATGAACCCTTCTTTTCTCCCTCCCAGCTGTATTTGGTGACTGAATATCAAACTGGCCACTGAGTCCCTTGGTATGCTTCAACTATCTCAAAACCTAAGAGTCTCAAAAATAGTCATGACAACAAACAGGAGTCCTGAGAATAAGCTTTCAAGTGACCTAGATGGTTCAGCCTGGCCATATGAGGAGTGGGAGTCAATCTGCACTTTCTGACTTGGGCACTATAGCATGGAGGTGGACCTGCAGGAACGCTGCCCTACTCTCTACCATGCCCCCAGTAACACAGGCTCTGGTAGGGTGCTGCCTTACTGTGCATTTTGAACTGACTTTTCACCCAGTGTCTGTCATGCTTTGGATTAACTGTGCCCCTGCTTCTTCTCCCTCACTGCCCTCTTTCATGGAAGAGAAAAACAAAACACAACCTTGAGCTTGTTGAAATACATGCATTCACAAATGAGCCCCTCTCAACAGTACCCAAGGATATTTGGAAAACAAAACCAGTGCTTTCTCTCTTGTACATACAGTGGCCACCAAAGGATAAATGTTGTTCTGTCAATGTCTAACACTTGCTAGAGTGATTGCTGGAACCTTCAGGGAAGAGAGGTTGTGTTTATAATGAGAGGAAAATGGATTAATCAAAACTCTAGCCTTCAGCTGTCAGCACTAGAATACAATATGTCAGTTGGAATATGAGGTGGCTTTGACAAGAATACCATCTTGCTTGCTTTAGTCAATCCTATTTGGAGCAACCTAATTTAAGCAATGATTTTCTCTGCAGCAGATAAATGCATACCAACAAAATCCATTAGCTATGAAAGTTGTGGCATTGATTTTAGAATAAAATGCTGTTGCAAAAGAAAGAAATCATATTTTAATATCTCTACTGTTGACAACCTGTACAAGCCTCAGGAGAGATGTACTAGCAAAAGTATATCCCTTTTGTAAAGACACATAAGTTGTCTATCTCAATCAGCAGACTTCTAGTATCTGTAAATCCTCAACAGACTTCAATTAAACATCTGAAACAAAAATTTACTTAAAGTGCTATTACTTCCTTTATAGATACTCATATCTCTATAGGTTCTTTATGGAATTGGTTGTCCTTCCAATCAAGAGTTCCGAGGAATGCCATCTCCCTGCCCTGAACAAACTAGGCAATTATGTCACCAGAGTTACATTAGGAACTCACTGCAAGTTACTGGCTGCTTCCCAGCAGATGGGACCTTCTGACACAGAAAGTGGTCAGAAGAGTGGCCCTGTGGTTTTGAGGCTATAAGCACTTTATCCATAGCTTTCACATTTTCCAGGCAGGAATGATGTGATGTCTGTACCCATTTCAATATAGTCATATGAGCAGTCTTAAAACGTTCTGCTGATATGTTGGGACAAATGAGCTTGGTATCACTCAAAGCCAAAACTGATAAGAATATAGTTTTTAGTGGAATTCCACTTGGAATCTACCCTTTGCCACTGAGTATTTCCAGTCTCCCCCCAGGCACCCAGTGTCTTCATAGCACTCTGACTCTACTGTTTTCCCCAGCTTCCTATATACATGTAAAGTAATATACATTATTCACATTTGTACCTATTCACAAGGTATTAGAGGATTAAACTAAATAAAGATGTATAGGACTATAGAAAGTGCTCAATAAATGTTAACTACTGTTATTATTCTGCTTATGCTTACCTGCTCCAGGAGGCCTAAGGATAGATAATTAAGTGTTTATATTTCTCAGTTTGAGCACTGAAAGGTTGACTTTGTTTCCTGGTAGCTAAGGAAACAAACAAACAAAGCAAAAAGCAAATAACAATATTAATAAATATGTATATTTTGTGTTTGAGTGTACATGCATATACATACAATGGGTAAGTTTTTCATTTTGATGGCAAAACAAAGTTTATAAACTTATATGCAGGGATCCCTGGGTGGCGCAGCGGTTTAGTGCCTGCCTTTGGCCCAGGGCGCGATCCTGGAGACCCAGGATCGAATCCCACATCAGGCTCCCTATATGGAGCCTGCTTCTCCCTCTGCCTATGTCTCTGCCTCTGTGTGTGTGTGTGTGTGTGTGTGTGTGTGTGACTATCATGAATAAATAAATAAAATCTTTAAAAAAAACTTATATGCAGAAAATTCTGTTTTGAATTATATTCAGTATAAAGTTATGGTCTGGGGCCCCTATGCAAAGATGGTTTGGTAACAGTAAATGATATTTTCAACCAGGACTCTGTAAATTTAAAAAAAGAAAAATTCTTTTAAACAAGCTTTCTTAAAACAGGTGCTACCCTAAAGCTGAGAGTCTGATATCAGGTAGTAGCTCAAAAAGAATTTTTCTCTAGGGATTTTTCTCATTGACAATATATATTAGTGCAGAAGCAGAACCTGGGGGCTCCAGAGCAGCACATCTGAGAACACCACTTATTAACAGTACCCACCACTTATTAACATTCAGATTCCTAGGCCCAACAGAGGCCTAAGAAATCAGAACTTCCAGAGCAGGCTGTAAATCTGTGTTTTTAACATACTACCCTTCCCCAAGGTAGTTCTGATTTTGATATAACAATGAAGTATCAGAAACACTAATTTATTGTCATCTTGAGCAACCTGTTGCCAAACATACCTCTCAAAAATCCAATGCTTGCAATGGACAATGGGCAGATTCAGAATACACTGTAACTGAAGTTGTTTGGCAGGTTTTGCTATATAGAGGGTCAGAGCAGAGGAATGAAATGGAGACCCATGTGTTTGACATGAAGCCCAAGGGGAGAGGCACCATTTGGTTGTAATTATTAAAAAATGAACTTCTGTTTCTCAGAAAGAGTTTAGCATGGACTTGGAA
The DNA here is from genome assembly GCF_011100685.1 of Canis lupus familiaris. Taxonomy (NCBI): domain Eukaryota; kingdom Metazoa; phylum Chordata; class Mammalia; order Carnivora; family Canidae; genus Canis; species Canis lupus. Next base: position 21,928,071 of record NC_049250.1, read on the forward strand.
AATTGAGTGTCTGCAGGTAATGCCAGTAGTTGCCAGTGATAAAAACAGAGTCCTTGAAACACTTACCCAAGTATGTGGTTGAGTCACTGAAGTTTGGTATCATCTAGCATGACTCAGATACCCAATAAGTTTATGTTAAATGATTGAATGTGAAGAAGAATGTATTGTAGGCTTAAACAAGTAAGTGCTGTTGTAAAGGCCTGCATACAACTGTTGGAAAACAGAAACAGAAGGCTTCCTGGAGGAATTGAGATCTAAATGACCCCTGAAGAAGATGCAGGACTTTGAGAGGATGAGTGGCATTGTAGGCAGAGGAAACAATGTGTATAAAGGCATGGTTGTAAGAGGGACCTTGTTTTGTTTAGGAATTCCAAGTAGTTCTGTGTGGCAAGTGTACCACAGTGGTCCAGAGATGTGCTGCAGAGAGCAGGGCCAGTGACTAAGAAACCATGATCCTGCAAGATGATTTCAGGGGTTGAGGTGGAAAGAAAGACTGGGAGCTATATGGGAAGTCCTCTTTGAAAGAGATGGGACCCCGAGAATTGGCAGAGTGCAAGGATGGAAACAGGTGGGAGGGATGGAGAGGATGAACTTCTCTGCTGGGAGATGGAGAGCCAACATCTGATCTGGAAAGATGGGAGGGAGTGTGCCACCTTTACTCAAGATTTGGCAAGGGAAAAAGTCAGTTTTCACTAAAGGTGAGGAAAGTGAAGACAACATTCCAGAGAGAGAGAGATTGAAGATGTAGGGAAATTGGATTCTGAAGCACAGGCTAGGAGTGGCCAAAAGGAGGTCCATATAGGTGGGAAGAGCTGGAGGAGGGAGGAAAAATGTAGAGGGCTCATAGTTGCAGCACACAGTGTGGGCTCAGGAAGGACAGCAATGGAAAAGAGGTGCTTCTGTCCACTTGACTTCCAATTCTACATAGAAATTCTGTCCTGGGCCTTGAATTGACTGTTGGATTATTGATGATGTAGGCAGCTCAGCTTTGGATTGAGGGTAAAGCCACTAAGCTTTAGCCATTGTATGTAAATTCCATTTGCTTATGTTCTCTCTTAGTTAAGAAAATTTGCAATAGTAATCACAGAATAAGCCTATCCAACTTCTGTTTACTTCTCAGGCACTATATATTAGGAGGATATAGTCTCAAATTCATTGAGCACTAACAGGGTAGTTTGGTTTTGGTGCTTTCTTATCCAACAGAAAAGTAGACCGGACTTAGTAAAGTACAGACATCGTGCCTATAACTCTAAAACTCCCTAGAATAAATTCCCCGATAAGAAATAATGGGGTGGGGGTGGGGGTGGCAGGAGGCACCTGGGTGCCTCAGTTGAGCGTCCACCTTCAGTAATCCGAAGGGGCCTGAGATCCAGTCCCACATGGGGTTTCCCACAGGGAGCCTGCTTCTCCTTCTGAATAAATAAATAAATAAAATCTTTTTTAAAAATGGAATTATCTGATTTCCATTTGTGTGTTGTGCTGTTAGATATAACATTAGTTTCACCACCACAGTCCTTCCTGACAGATTTTATGAAACCAGATATAATGGCAAGTTCTCTGCTGGTTTTGGTCTGTCTGTTTTATGCTCATCTATAGTTAAAGAGGATATTTTCTTCAGAATCAGAGCGAAGATGGTCCGATCCAAATCTTCATCCCTGGGAGGCATCTTGTCTAGCTTTAACCTTCTCCCTCAAAAATAATTACAGTTCCAATTGTGCATTTTATTAACAATTTTGAAGGTCAGAATAAGTTTCATGGAAAAGAATCCCTTTGAAAACCATCCTGGGACCTCTACCGGTAGAGTTGAGATAAGCACAGACAATCTGATTATTATATAATCAATAATACTTACTAGTTTATTTAAAACACATGAGTGATTAATGCTATGCTTCATCCTGGTGGTTCTCAGAGTTCAGAATACATCAGCATCACCTTGGAGAGCTTTTAACGCAGATTGCTGGGTCCCAACCCCAGAGTGTTTAATTCTCTAGGTCTGAGGTTAGGTCCCCAATTTTTAAGTTCTGGCAAGTTCCACAGTGATGCCGATTGCTGGTAGTCTGAAATCCATACTGTAAGAATGATTTTAAAGATTCTGTTTATGGTGATGAGTTAATTGAGCCAGATGTTCCCCCTCTTTCATTCTTAAAGCTGCTTCTTGAAGTACAGTCTAAAGACCATGTCCATCAAAATCACTTGGGATGATTGTGAACAGTGAGTGAGACCCAACCCTGACTTCTGGATCATGAGCTAGTGATGAATGCTCTCCCTAGAGATATGGATGAACTGACCTACAACAGTGATTCTCAGCCTCGATTCCATCTGGGAATCACTCAGGGGTCTTTAACAAACATGGATTCCTGGGCTTCAACTACAGAGATTGTGATTTAATTGATCTGAGTGCAACCTGGACATTGATATGTTGAAAGCTCCCCTAGAGATTATAATGTGCAGCCAAAATCAAGAACCACTGCCCTGAAAAGATAACCTAGGGATAAATTCTTCCAAGTTTGCTGTTTTTTAAACTGTGTCTCAAGAGAATTTGTGATCTACCAGATATTTATTAGTATTTTTTCATATATATAATATGGCCAGGAAACACTGGGTGAAACAAAGTTACTAAGTTGTTTTATACCAGGATGCCTCGGGGTTCCTACAAAACAACTCTTCCACATGACATTTCCCAAGCTATTTTACTAAGGAACATTTTTTTGAAGAGCATTTCGTTATGTGGGTCTTGGGTTTCAGAGAACCCCCTAAAATTGTGTGTGTATGTGTTTGTGTGTGTTCCTGTATTAACACATCCTCTTATGTGTTTCCTGGAGAGAAGGCCCCTACTGTTCATCAGACTTTTCAACCAGTTCTGAACATAATCCATAGATGGTCAAAAAATACTCCCCCTAGAGTATCAGATCCACTTTCAGGTTCTAAGAAGACCTCTGAGAAGCAAATAAAAGAAATAGAATTATTCCTTCATGGTCTAAGACCTGGGATATCCACAAGCCATCTTTGCACTGATACTTGCTGGTCCCCTTCTTTTGGATTTCTAAAAATGCCTTTATTATGATGTAATTCACATACAATAAAAATCATCCATTGAAAGTATATAATTTAAGAACTTTAGTGTACTCACAGAGTTGTGCACTCATCACCACAATCTAAGTTTACCACATTTTCATCACCCTAAGAAGAAATCCCACACCCATCTAAGAGTTAGCCCTTCCCGTCTCCCTCTCTAGCCCTAGGCAACCATTCGTTCACTTTCTGTACCTAATTCATGTAAGTGGAACCTTACATTATGCAGCCTTTTGTGACTGATGTCTTTTATTTACTATATTTTCCAGGCTCATCCATGTTGTAGCATCCACCTGTACTTCATTCCTTTTATTCTCAAATAGTGTTCCTTTATATGAATATACTGCATTATGTTTATCCATTCATCCATTGATGGGCATTTGAATTATTTCCTCTTCTCAACAACTATGAATAATGCTGCTGTAGATATTCATATACAAGTCCATACGTGGACATGTGTTTCACTACCCTAGCAGTGGAATTTCTGGGTCATATGGTAACTCCATGTTTAACATTTTGAAGAATTCCCAAGCTGCTCTCCAGAGTAACTGCACCAGTTTGTTTTCCCACCAAATGAATAAAAGTTTTGACTCCTCCACATCCTCACCAACACTTGTTATTGCCTTTTTTTTATTATAGCTGTTCTGGTGGGTGTGACATGGTATCAACATGATATCACATTATGGTTTGGATTTGCATTTCCCTGATGCGTAATGATATTGAGCATCATTTCATGTGCTTATTGGCCATTTCCATATCTTCTCTGGAAAAGTATCTATTTAAACTCTTTGCCCAATTTTTAATCGGGTTATTTAACTTTTTATTATTGAGTTGTAAGAAATTCTAGATAAGGATACATATGTTGGTAAGTCCTTTATCAAATATGTGATTTAGAAATATTTTATCCCATACTGTGTGTTGCCTTCTCACTTTCTTGCTATATTTTTCACTATTTTTTGTGCCGTATTATTTGCAGCATAAAAGCTTATACTTCTGATGTAGTTCGTTGTATCTACTTTTTTGTTATTGTTGTTTCTGCTTTTTGGTCTCATATCTTAAAAAGCCATTGCCTTATCCAAGGTCACAAAAGTTTACGCCTATTTTTGTCTACGAATTGTATGGTTTTAGGTCTTATATTTAGGACTGTGATCCATTTTGAGTTATTTTTTTGTGGATGATATATAAAAGGAACCTAGCTTCATTCTTTTGCCTGTGGATATCCAGTTGTCACAACACCGTTTGTTGAAAAGACTGGTCTTTCCCCATTAAAATATCTTGACACCTTTGTCATTCTTTTGAAAATCAAGTGACATAAAAATATAAAATGTAAGATTTTCATAGATTAAAAGATTCACCAAGAACCAACTAAGGTAGATATGTGTGCTGAATACTGTTAATGTCCTAGAACAATGTAAGAGCCTAATTCACCCTTCCTTGGGCATTGATTAAACACTTCCTGTGTGCTGGGTTCTGAGATAGAAAGGTGAATTAGCCATAACTTCTGTCCAATTTCTCAATCTACATAGGGAGATAAGTTAGCAAACAAATATAACAATATAGTAAATGCTCTGATAAGAATATGTACAAGGCAAAATGGAAGCATAGTAACCCTGTTGCTTAGTCTGGTGTGAAATTGGAACTCAGCCATGAAGGTGGGGAGGGCACTCCTGGAATAAGAGAAAGGGCAGTGGAGTGGAAGGAAATGATCCATATGGAGTTCCACTGGCCCGGAGGCTTGGAGTATGTGGAGGGTAGAGAGTAGCTGAAGATGAGCTGAAAAGGCAAACAGATTGTGGACAGTTCCGCATGTTCTTCTGTGGAGTTCAGGCCACATGCTGTGGGCAAGAGTTCAAGGGAGCCCCTGAAGGGCCCTGGGCAGTGGTAGTTTAGAGAGCTCCTGGGAGGCTTCTGGACCTTCTGTGGGAATCTGGCTCTGGCAAAAGGTGATTCAGGTCCTGGCATCACTAGCTGAGAATCATAGACCTTTCATTTTCTCCAAACTATGCATCAGTTGCTTACGTTTCTTCTTAAGTAGTAAGGGTTGCACTATAAGGATCCACATCACAGCCCAAACTCCTTTCTTTATGCAATAACACTGGCCCCAGTAAATGAAAACCTGAGTATGAGAAAATAATAACTTCTCCAACAACAGCTACAACAGCTCAAAAATATCCCTTCATTAACAGTCCTGGAATAGCCCAGGAAGTAATAAAAAGTATTTTTCTTACGATAATAGAGCCAGGACACAGACACATACCTGTAACCATCTGCCCCATGTGCTATCTATGTCTCCAAGACCCTAATGGTATTTGATGCTTCCTATTAACATAAGCTGTGTGTGTGTGCATATGTGTGTTAATTGAAAAGACCTCTTGGGACACCTGGATGGCTCCATGGTTGAGCATCTGCCTTCGGCTCAGGGCGTGATCCCGGGGTCCTGGGATCGAGTTCCGCATTGGGATCCCTACAGGGTTCCCTCTACCTATGTTTCTGCCTCTCTACCTGTGCCTCTCATGAATAAATAAATAAAATCTTTTTTTTTTTAAAGGCCTCCTAAGGAAATAATCTATAATGCCCAACCTGAGCTCCAAAGAGGACAGTCTAAGTGCTGTTATTTGTAAAACAGAGCAAGAAAGTGTTCCTAAACTGTTAAGAGATAAATAAAATATTCAAAATTAGTGGGAAGGAGAGTAGCATAGTAGTGGAATATTGAAGCAGTTGTACTACTAAATTTAAACCCTGTGTCTGTCACTTCTTGGCTCTGTGATCTTAGGCCAGTTACTTCTTGAAGCTTTAGCTCCTTGCTCTGTAAAATAAGGATAATAATAACACCTATCTCATAAAACTATTGTGAGGATTAAAAGGGATAATCGTTAAAAAGCTTTGCTAGCTGGCACAAATTAAGCGTTCAATAAATGATCTCTGCTGTTATTACTAGGGCCAGAGAGATTTCTTATTTCACTTCAGGAATCAATATAGATACAGTACAGTGAAAGTAATAATGTATATTCATTGTGTATAAAAGTTTCTGAACTGAGTTCCTGGCCAAACCATATTGCTATGCATATTGACTTTAAGCAACATGCATTAACTTCTGAGGAAATTGTGCTGTTCTTGTATCCATCCAAATGATATTTTTAAAACATTCCATTGTGATAGAACTCAGCTACATTTGTTAATGATGATTTGTGTCTTGTTGAAGAAAAAATTCCCAGCTATTGGCTGACAGACATGACCAGAACTAGATTTAGCTGGAGCCCGTGATTTCTCCAGAAAAGTCATCTGAGGTAGCAATTACTACACAGGAGATGGACATAAAGTGTATAATTAAGGAAAGGATACATTACCAGAAAGTTATGATGATAAAAAGGGGGAAGATGATATGTAATTAACCTTTCCAACAGTTAACATCAGTGGTTACCTAAGCCTCTGTTCACAGAACTACTCTCTTGAAAAGCATCCAGTTTTGCTGTGGCATGTTCTTAAATATTTAATTTACCTGCCTCCAGATAAAGTAATTTCCTTTCCCTATTTTTTTCATTGAGGTGTAGAGTTCTGCTTTCACCCTATCAACGTCCAAAATTGTATTTTATTAAATGAAATTATTTTTGAGGGAGCTGATTTTTCTCTGGATTGTCTAAATATAAACTAAAATCTGATAAGTATTAATAATGAGGAGATCAGCCTAATGTTTCTGTATTGTTGAAGGATTATCTTGAGATGGGGATTTTAGGTTCTCTAATAACCAGGTCTCAGTGAGTGGATAAGAGAACAGGCCAACCAGGGACAGAGCAGAGACAGAGAGCAGGGGGACTGGGCTTCTGGGCAAGTGCAAGCAGGGGGTAGTTGGAAATTTTGGTCTGAGGGAAGTCCAGCCATTGTCAAAAGTCAGGTGTATCAGGAACCAGGCAAAACAGACCATTTGGTATAATATTGTAAACAGAAAGCCTAGGCCCTGAAATCTAAGAGGTGGACATGTTGCTTCAATCCTTACAGTCTTCAGGAAGGTCCGGGAGCAGAAAATGAAGCAGATAAGTAGTTAGCATCAGGAAGATCCCATGGCAGGCCCCAAAGTCCAGGCCCAGAGGACTGGAGTGCAGGACCAGAACCTTAGTGCCTAAAGGACCCAATTGATAGTTAAGACCACAGTTCCTGGAGAAACAAGCAGAACATGGGTCAGGAAATCAGAAGAGGAACTCAGTGATGTGGGTTAGGGAGAGAAAGCAAGAACCTGGCACTGGGTTCAAGGGCAGAGCAGAACTAAGTTGCAAGGCTGATGGTCTTGAGCCACTAAGGCCCTGGCTGGTGGACCTGACCAGAACCACCATTAGCCCAAATCTAGAGCAGGTGGTGCCCATAGGTAAGAGTCAAGTCAGGGTTTCTCAGCTTCAGCACTGTTGACATTTTGGATAATTCCTTGTCATGGGGGCTGTCCTGTGTGTTGTAAGATGTTTAACAGCGTCGTTGGCCCATAGCCTTTAGCATCTCGATACAAAATAAAAAATGTATCCAGCCATTCATATGCTAAATGCCTCCTGAGGAGAAAAATGTCTCCTGGTTCTGAACCACTGGGTTAAGTGGGCAAGACTACCCAAGTTTGAGGAATGCCGACATGAAAAGTCAAGTACGTGATTAGGTGTGCAGAGCTTCTGTCTTGTTATAGTTGTTGTTGTTGTTTATCAAGTTTGTTTTCTTTACCCTCCCTATCTGGACTTCCAAGAGGAACTTCCTTTTTGTTCTTAAGTACCAGTTCCTTTCTGTTCATGTTTGACATTGTTCTGGGTTCTTCTCTAGCATGCTAGTAGAAAATACAGTATTCAGTGTTTGCCATAGAAACAGTTACATACATGCATAATTTATGAGGCTGTATTACAAATACATTGGCCCATCCACTTAACATAAATACCAGGGTGGGGGATGTTCTGTTCAGAATCCTTGCTTATGCTGTCCACATACAGTGTCCACTATTTGATGGAGAACTCCACCCTTGCTTAGGTGGGTGTGTGATGATGCTGATTTCTAGTCAGTTCCTGTCTCTGTGATGTCACCTAAGGCATTCTGAAAAGTCCACAGGTTCAAAAATATCTCTTTTGATAGCTGGTCACTAATGCTTAAAATGGCCAAGGGTTGAGTGGCACTGGTCTGGCTCATGCTACCCATTGGGGAAATTTTGCCTAACCTTTCTCTTCAGTCCATTCTCTCAATTGGCCATACTCAGTGAACGGAAGGACCAAGCTCGAGTTTTAATCTGGAAGGGTAATACAAAACAATTTTAGCATCTTTTTTGGCCCAGGCATGTTCTCGGTGACACTTAACATCTGCCAAATGAAATTTTTGATAAATAGAAGCCAGTCACTCAGTTACTGCCATGTTGAGCCAAGCATCATGAAAATTTACCCAGCCTGCTTTGTATTGCCCAGACCTGCCAACTACTCTGATATCTGTGAATATGTGGTAAAAATAGATTGAGTTTTTGTTAGGATGGAAAAACATATAATCTCACCTAATCTTGCCAACTATAATTAATAAGTTGTTAAAGATCTTCATGAAATTCCACAGAAAGACCTGTCAAGGCTATTTGGGCTTTCTGAGGAGAACATGATGCAAAATTTACCATTTGATTATTCATCCATTTTCCTATTAGCATATATTACATTAGGGTGGCTCCAGAATTTTTCCATAAAGGCTTATAGAGATCTTACATAACTCATTATTTTTTATGTGCTTCCAGAGTGCTAATGGAAATTGGGAAGCAGGGCTAAAGTTTATTCAAGCCATTCTTAGCAGTAATTTTTTTAAATTTATTTATTTATTCATGAGAGACACAGAGAGAGAGGCAGAGACATAGGCAGAGGGAGAAGCATACTCCCTGCCGGGAGCCCAATGCAGAACTCAATCCCAGGACTCCAGGATCATGACCAGAGCCAAAGGCAGATGCTCAACCACTGAACCACCTGGGTACCCCATCCATTCTTAGCAATATTGAATTTTATTACTAGAGTACTGTCCCGGATGTTAGGTAAAAGTCTTCCGGCTTTTTAAGTATTTTAAACTGGTCAGTTTTCACTTCTATTTTCCTGGAGTTTATCCGCTTTCATAATTAATTCTGTACCTAAGAATTTTAAGAACTAAACTGTAGAACTCTATGCTAAAATATTCATATGCTAAAATATTTAGATAAATTACTAGTCAAATTACTTACTCATTCCAAGGTCTGAGCTGTGGTTGATATGAGATAAAATAGTCAGTGAGGAATTCAAAATCTAGAGTGTTAGTCTCATAAAGCTTTTGAAATTCTTAAAAGGAGTACCGTTCAAGTCACATTATTAAGTTGTGCTAAACAGTGACAATAATGACAATTAAAAAAAATGATCAAAGGCTTATGTGAAACTGTACTGAGAGCTTTTACATGCATTTCTCATAAAATCTTTTGTAACCTTATGAGATTATTACTGTTTTATCCCCATTTTATAGATAAGGAAACTGAGGCATGGTAAGTAACTTACTTAAGGTTAGTTACAGGCTTAGAGAATCATTTTAACCCAGGCAATTTGACTCCAAAGTTTGCACTTAGCCTGACTATACTATTCTGTCCATTTCTCTTGTATATGAACCAAAGGAGGCTATTTTTGTAATTTTACTTTCCACTCTCCTGTCACTTTTACCTCACCTTCTGTCATTATAATTGTATATTTTAAAAATCACATCAATCATAGCCTATAAATAAGAGAGTTCTCATGCCCTAGTATACATTTAGATGTCCCTGAATTATACTTGGCAGTGTGTTTAGGGCAACAAAAAGCTAAAATGATGAGGTATAAATAATAATGATATCTGGTATTAAATTACTCCAAAGCCTCCTATGTAGAGACCTGTTGAAATTCATCACCGTGGCTCAGGGAATCCAACTTCCTATAGGTTCTAGAGGCAGAGAACAACTCAAACCAGGTCTGTGTTGGAAAAAGATGGGGGAGTAGCCCATTAACAGTTGGCTGAGTGAAGCATTCAGCAATTGAGGTCTCTATGTGGATGAGGTGTCAAGGGATCAGAGAAGTCACAGCTCAGGTCTAATGCTGATGCCAGGGTAGAGAATTCTTGACACAGTTCATACTTCCCTTCCTGAGCTCAAGATTACAAGTCCCTTGGACAGAGGAGAGCAAGAAGGAGGCACAGGAAAGCCAGGGAAGGCTATCTTTCCCCTGCACAGTGACAGCCTTGACAACCCCTTCTTCCCTCCTGGAACAGACAGCATCTGAAAACTCAGTCCTCTAGGGACTGGCCCAGCTAACATCTAGAGGTGGAGGTGGACTCCGGGGAGGAGAGAGTATAGGCAATGTTGAAAAACACTCCCAATTCTAATCTTTAAAAATACTGTATCTACAGAGCAAAACCATGTGAGGCCAAATTGTGGCCCCGTGCTGCCAATTTTTGACCTCTGTTAGGACCTCCCATAATGAGAAAGCTCAAGAAATTCCTTCAGAATAGGAACAGTTTGACCTAAGAGGAACTGTGGCTCTCCCTTCAATCACAAGATGTGTGCATGTATTTTTAAAAGCATGTTCTTTATTCTCTCTTAAGTAAATAGATACTTAAAAAACACAGATGCGTGACTTTACTTTGTGACTCACAGTAAACAATCCAATGGCAACGCCTCTTGGCCTTGGAGCAAAAGCAGAAAAGCACATTGCCTCTCCCTACCCACCCCACCCCCAGCCTTGTCTTAATAAATGGGAGGACAAAAAATTAGGTGGTTGTATGAATGAGCTTTTTAAAAATGACCTACAGGTGAGAACAGCCAGGTAGCCCACATTTTAGACTACGAAATCCTAGGCTGTGTCCTTCTTTAAAAAACGATTTAATTATTTCCTGTGTTTTCAAAAACACATTGCTCTTTATTCATCCTCCTGTCCTTATTTACATATGTTTGCTTTGTGTAGGCATCAGGATCTCAGGAGGATGTTATCAACTCCACCGGTGAATATTTTTGGCTTTTTCAATGTAGAGCTCCTCGTTCACGGCATCTTATTTGTGTTTCTATGATTGCTGCTAACCAGTATCCTTTACAAACATCTATGGGATGGCAGTTTGGGGCCTGAGCCTGAGGGAGATGACTCTGCCAATGCTCCTTCTGACAGGGTACTAGGGTGATGACCATGATGGACAGTTCAGAGATCAACATGCATTAATCCCCGTTCTGTTAATCAGTTCTGCATCATGGCATTGGGTTAGAGACCTGCAGAACAAAGAAAGTCTCAGGGAGTGAGAGACCCTGGGGCTGCCAAATCAGCTGAGTGATCTTGAACCCAGCTGGGAAACGAGAAGGGGTTGAATGACTTCTGAGGTTCCTTCCAGTTTTAACACTCTGTGACTCTGTGATTTGTTGTGATTCTTTGATTTGATGCTGTGTGTGATTTAAATGAAGGAGATCTCAGAAAATTCACAGGAAATGTAGACATCATCTTTAAACAAACAAGACGAATTCCCTTGTTGAACTAAATCTGCATTGCACCAGGACATTAAAGAATTATTCTCGTGTTAGTTCATTTAAGTAGCATCTTATTTGTTTGTAGTGCAGTGTTATACCAGTGAATGAAGTACCTAGAGGCAAAATAGTTAGTGCTATGTAAACATGAAGCTCAACAGACTGCTGAATAATATTGTATTTTTTGTTATTTTAGCCTCACATATTGCAAAGTGTTACTAAGTCATTTTATGAACCGGTTTAATGTGGCACTTGGCAAATCAGAGGAGACTCTGAGATTTGGGAAGTATGGGGGGTGGTGAAAATGACTTGACTGTCATTGGAATTGGAAATGATGGAGGACTGCGCTGTGGTGACTCAGCAGCTGAGTCATCCCAGGCAGCCCCCTAGGGCAGGAAGTCAGGGGCACGCGCCTTCAATGTGTCTTCCTAGAAAAGTAATCCTCATTTCGTGTCTCTTGTTCTTGGTTTATAAAATTGGTGTTATAAAGAGCGTCGTCTCAGTGGCTACCATGCTTTTTTTTTTTTTTTTTTTTTTTGGTATTTGTTATTCAAGAATTGTCAGAACCCCAGATTTTTAAAAAGTGATATGTGAATGTACCATATGGTCATATTATTAGAAATGCTCAAAAATAGTTCATGTGTGTATGTGCACGTGGACATGCACATAACCCGAAAATATCTGATTTACTTATTTCAGGTGGTGGAAGTAGAAAAAGGAAGTAGTAACACATGACTTTCTGCCTGATCTTAAGACAAAAAAAATATACATATAGCTCTTCAAAACAGTTGGCTGGTACAATCTTTTGGTATCTAATATATCCACTGATTTATTACTGAGCATGTAATTTGTTACTTCTCCCCAAGAAGACTCCGGTACTGAACTTCCATTTGAAGCCTTCTTCTCTACTAAAAATAATATTATTCCAGACATCTGAAATAAGCTGGCCTTTTTTCTCCTCGTTCTCTTTTCTTTAGCACAGGATATCAGAAATGCTCCTGTTTCCATGCTTGGTACTTATAAACTAACGTTAGACTAAAAATGAATTGTCTAAAATAGCATGTGTGAGCGTTAATAGCTCTCGTGGGCGGGCCATATACTCTGCCATCACTTGCTGTGTGATATTTATAATTAATACTCTCTTTTGTCGCCAGTGGTTATACAGCTTAGTTTTCTAATTATGGAAACAAAGAATGAGTTTGCACACAGAGGTATTATTGTTTTTACTGCCCTGGAAAATGAAGATTTATGAAGAGAAGCTAATTTCCATTGGCCTTTGGCTTCCTACCAATCCTTTAGGTTCAGCTGTGTTACCTCACCTCCCTGGAAGGAGGTGAACATTGCCTATCTCTTTGTTTAGGAGATATTAAATGGTAGCTAGAGTCAATACCTCCTTTCTCGGGAAATCATTCAGAATCAGTAAAGTCCACAATCACGAAATAATATATTCTAATCCCAACCCAACTTTGTAGCCTCATTTCCTAGTGGGTCACTTGGAAAGCCAAGTGTAGGGCTTGGCTGACACATTCCCTTTTAAGCGTAGCTGCCAATGCTACCTGCTTGGGCAGGCAAGAGTAAGAAGCCAGGTAATACCTCAGCAGCCAGTTATAAGTAGTTGGATTGCTGAGCTCGGTGGTGATTCCCTCTGCCCCAGTGAGCAAGTACACAAACTGCTGGAAAGTATCCAGCACCTGCTTGGCTTGTGGCTCAGTCACATCTGAGCTCGTTGCTTTCCGAGTAGAAGCCAATCAAGACCTTGGCGTCAGAAACTCAGGAAGAACAAGGTGAGCTTCATCCTCAGCCTGCAAAGCAAAGATAACACAGCGTTTTCTTCACTTCCCTGTTCTGTAGTCCTTGTTGTAGAAATGTTGCCTACATTCAATGAAGGCAGCGGTCTCTAATTGAGAGAGACCCTTTTCAGCTCCCCCTAGCACTGACCCTAGGAACAAAGAATAAAATGCCAGTCACACAGAGACACTTGCACGCAGGACAGCTTGAGCACAGAATGTTTTCGAGCTGAACAGCCAGGCCGGCCGACATCCTTTCCTGAGGCTGAATTAAAACCAGACACCTTCCTGCCAGTAGCGTCTCTAGCCAGCTGCACACTGCCTCATGCCTGAGTTCCCCAACGAGGACATGAACAAGAAGGTTTCAAAATGCATTTGACATGGTGCTCCAATTCTGATCCTATTCCTTTTCATTTACCCTCTTCCAGAATTCAGTCCATAGATTTGATTTGAAAGTACTCAATTGGTGAATTTTATGGCCCCTAGAAAATCTGACCGTCTCTGGCTCTGTCTGGAGCTCTTCTTTTTTAAAGCCACTTGACAATTTCAGAATATAAAATTACAGATAAATGAAGAAAAGGTGCCAGATCAGAACACGTAAAACCGCAGTGACTAAATGATATAGAGGGTAAGTCAAGCTGAATGTTCTCAGCTTAGCACAAAATTGAATATAGAAGAGCTGTATAAAAATGGACTGCCGCTTCCTAGTGACCCAGTATTTCAATATTCTCCAGTGCTGTTCAGGATTATGTGTTTAGTTTGAACATGTTATTGAGATTTATCTAGTACCCTTCTTCCAATTACTATGCACAATACTTGGGGTCAGATGATGGACCTATATCCGTTTATTCTGAGCAGCTGCTGTGGATGAAGCTGTGCTATAAAGCCACCATTCCACCATAAATCAAAGCCTCCATGTCTAAAAATGTTATTTAATAATTTTCAAAGCTAAAAGTGGAATCTAGTGGTTCAAGCTCAGAGCTGGGAGCCAAAAACTTTTTGCTCCCCCCTCAGCCTGGGCACTTTTACTGTATTGTATGATTTTCGACCATCTGCTCTCAGAGGGAATTGAAAATCTGAGGCCAGCTTGACAAATAAAGACCAAAATATCTGCAAGGTCCTGATACTGAAATCATTTCATTTTAAACCATAGGGTTAATAAATGCATCCCACTTCAATTTGTGTTATTCCATTTCTATTTCCTCTCAAAAATGAGTGTCATTTAGCTGCTGAGAAAAGTTAATATTCTTAAATAGAAGATCTGTAAATTTAAACCATTCAAGACCAAGAACTTCTCAAACTTGGAACCAAATTTTAAGCCTGTTTCAGTGTTTGAATTAATTGTGTAAATCTCAGATCATTAAGAAATTGTCTTTTTTCTTCAGACCAAAATTCCTTAATAATTAACATTGTACTTTTTTTCCTTTTTTATTATTTTATTTAAAATCTATTAGTTAACATATAGTGTATCATTAGTTTCAAATGTAGAGTTCAGTGATTCATCAGTTTCATAAAATACCCAGTGATCATTACATCACCCAAGTTCCCCGTCCCCCAACTGTCTTCCTCCAGTAAACCTCATTTTGTTTCCTATACTTAAGAGTCTCTTACGGTTTGTCTTCCTCTCTGATTTCATCTTATTTTATTTTTCCTCCCTTCTCCTATGATCCCCTGTTTTGTTCTTAAATTCCACATATGAGTGAGACCATATGATAATTGCCTTTATCTGATTGACTTATTTTACTCAGCATAATACCCTCCAGTTCCATCCACATCGATGTAAATGGTGCTTAAATGACATTAGAAAAGTCCACCCTTTCCAGGGCACCTGAGTGGCTCAGTGGCTAAGTGTCTGCCTTCAGCTCAGGTCGTGATCTTGGGGTCCTAGGATCGAGTCCCGCATCAGGCTCCCTACAGGGAGCCTGCTTCTCCCTCTGCCTATGCCTCTGCCTCTCTCTGTCTTTCATGAATAAATAAGTAAAATCTTTAGAGGGGGAAAAAAAGAGAAAGAAAAATCCACCGTTTCCAAATAGCATGTTGGTGTAAGATGTCAAGAAGTTTCAATCGGAGGACAATCATCATATGGTTTCACTCATAAGTGGAATATAAGAAATAGTGAAAGGGATTATAAGGGATAGGAGGGGAACTTAGGGGGGGAAATTAGAGAGGGAGACAAACCATGAGAGATTCCTAACTCTGGGACAAACAAAGAGTTGCGGAAGGGAAGATCGATGTGGGGGATGGGGTAACTGGGTGACGGGCACCGAGGAGGGCATTTGATGGGATGAGCACTGGGTGTTATACTATATGTTGGCAAATTGAGTTTAAATAAATAAAAAAAGAAAGAAAAAAAGTTTTTGATTGCACTTACTCCCAATGTCTACTCACATTATTGAGAATTCCAGGACAATCCATTTAATTATTTAAGATTGATTAAAGACAAGGACAGTGTGCAAGTATGCCTTGTTTCATTTTGATTATCTAAACCTCTGAGAAGACTCCATGCCTAGAGTGCTTAGTTATAACCCATTATTTTTATGTGGTGGCCATCTTTCCAAATTATCCATCCTAAGTGGCTCTTTCCATCTACTTTTTCTGGGTAACTCTTGAGTAAAACCCACTTCACATAAGTAATTTTCCCAATATTTGTCTTGCTGGCTGGGAGTGACGTTCAAGTTGAAGTTCAATTTCATATTGAAAAATTTCTGTTGACCTTGGCAGAGTATTTGAAGAGAGTGCTTAGCTATTAATTTAAGGTTTTCTCTCTGAGTCTTTTTTAGTTTTCTGCTGTACATTTGACTTTACTACATTTTAGTTTAAGAATCCTTCAACTAGTTGTTATTATAACCTAAGAGAGAATGCTTTTACTATGCATAAGAATGGTGATGTATTCAGAGCAATTTAAAGTTGTAAGAAACTTTAAGATTTGCCTTCTGCAACATCATCTGATGCTTGTATCTACTCTATAATATAGATAGAACTCTCATATCATGTATTACAGAACTCTTTTCTACAGTAGTTCTAGGAACTTTATAGTCATCTTATGGGGATCTATTTGTTTCCACTTTACAGAATGTTGAAGCTACCATCATTTCTAGGCTCATACAAGGGCCTTGAGCTTCTATTTTCTGCCTCATCCCCATAATTTATTCCCCACATAGCAGCAGTTGTGACCTTTGTAGAGCACACATCAGCTCACATCTCTCTCTTCCTGGCACACGCTTCCTGTGGAATCTAACCCCTGCCCTGGGCTGCAGGGTCTTGCAGGACTGACCTCAGGTGCCCTGTGCAGTCTCTCCCACCATTCTCACCTCTTCTCACTATTCTGCAGACCAGCAATCACCTCTCAGGGCCTTCCATAGCCAGGTTTATCCTTACCTCAAAGCCTGTGCAAATGCTGATCCCTCTGCTTGGGAAATCCCTGGGTCTTCATGGTTCAGTGTTGCCTCCTCAAAGAAGTTCTTGCTGACTCACTGCCTAAAGATGCCTGCTCTCCCTGCATCCCCTGACTTTCCATCCCATTACTTTCTTTTGTTTTCTTCACTGAATCTACCACTGTGAAGAGTTATTTGTTTGCTTCCACTAGATGTAAGCTCCTTTTTTAAAAATTATTTAATTTTTTTTAAAGATTTCATTTATTCATTCATGAGAGACACGTAGAGAGAGGCAGAGACATAGGCAGAGGGAGAAGCAGGCTTCCTGCAGGGAGCCTGATGTGCAACTCAATCCCAGGACCCCAGGATCACAGCCTGAGCCAAAGGCAGACACTTAATCACTGAGCCACCCAGGCGCCCCTAGATGTAAGCTCTTACGGAGCAGGAGCCTACCTCTCATTCACTGCTATAAGCCATACACATAGCAGTATGGACAAATGAGAAATGATGATCCAAGTTTTTTATGAAACTTGCTTCCAGTCAGACTATGAGTAGGAATAAACTCCTGATTTTATGGATATGCCATAATATTTCTGATTCCATGACCTTGCTCATATGCTATTCTTTCCCTGGAAGATGGTAGTGTCTTCTGGAAAAGCTCTAGCATCCTTTGATACTAGTCCAGGTGCCTGCCACATTGGAAGCCTTCCCTCACCTTCTCAGGCTGGTTAGGGAATCAGTTCTAAGCATGTAACATGCTCCCTGTAGTCTCTACCATTGTACTTAGCACACTGTTTTATCTTTATTGATTTGGTTTCTGAGCTCTTCCAGACCAGAATCTCCTATAAGAAATGGATTCTCATTTATTTTAATTTTCTGAGCTAAGGGCACGCCACTAAGCATGCGTACAACTCAAGTTTGCTAAAGAAGATCAGAATCTTAAACCTCTGACTGTGGTTGTTTGTGTTGCCGAAATACATTATGTGTCTACAGATGGAAACCATCAATATCCCAGCCCACATTTCATCACTTAACAATTATTTAGTTAGACCTTTGGAGTTAAAAAAAAAAAAAAAACAAACTCATAATTCAGTGTCACTCAGTTTAAACTGGTTTCAACATAAGGGGAATGTGGCTCATTGCTATTATTTGTAAAAGAATCTGAGTAGTTGCTAGGGATAACTGAAATCTACGGAAAATCTCCAAATCTCATTGTAGAAATTAATTACACCAAACATTTGATCAAAGCTGCTAACCAATAAGGAACTATATTTGATATAAGTTTAACCTCCTCACATTTATCTTCCTAACTAAAATCTGTGGGAGAAACGATGGGGGGGCAGGGGGAATAAAAGGAATTATAAACAGCCCATTCTGGATAATGAGCTCCTGAATAATTGAGAGCTGCCTAAATATGTGTTAGTCATGTCTTGCATTTCCCTGGGACTGTAAAGTCCATCCTAGGGGGTGATGAGAGCCACTGAGGAAATAATAAAATGTGTTTTGCTCCTTTTTCTTCTTTCCTCAAGGAAGAAAATAACATTAACTCAGTCAACAGTTCAGATAAAACCAGAAAAGAAAGTGACTCAGGTTTAACCATGCTCTTAATTAAAAGATGTTTTTCGTCCTAAGGGAAGATGAAACCATTTAATCAGGTATTTTTCTGACACTCTGATGTGATTATAGATAACTGCCATGAATAGTAAGTCATTTGTTTTGTTGATGTATTTCCCATTCTGGTATATTGTCTTCTTGGGCAAAGTAACTTTGTCTCCATTGACTTATTTTCCTTTGGGAGTGATTTAAACAGTTCCCAGAACTTATTGTAGAAGATGTGATTCATTCTTTCAGCACCTACTATTCATTGAGCACCTACTGTGTATCAGCCATGGCTTAGGTACCAGATGAGACACATCTGGGTTTATATTTAATGAGACCTTTCTCTACAACCAGCATATTGAAAAGGGCAATTCCATTTTTAAATTCACAACTATTTCCATATTGAAATGTGGCTTACAGGCTCAAAAAGGTCACTAGTTTTCTGCAAAAAAATAAAGTTGTTCATAATTAAATGTGAAGGAGGAAGAAAAAAACGTGAAAACACAAAAGCAAAACAATTTCCCTGCATCTTTACATGCTCACTGTTTATGTTTATAAAATCACAAATTATCTTTGATTTTCAGGTCAGACATTACAAGCCCAAAAATAACATTGTAACTGTATATTTTTAAAATATATTACCTTATTTAAAATGTATGCACTCATTCCTGATGATACACACAACATGACATTTACCAGAATATGTTGCGTGTTATATAGATGGAAACCTTATATATATAATATAAACTTTATATGTATAACATATATTAGAAACCTTATATAATATATATAATATAACCTCATATATATTATATAACCTTATATATGTATATATCTCCACATTTCATTACTAATAATTATCTAGTTAGATCTTCAGAGTTTAAAAAAAAATCTTCATTTTGCTCACATATCCTTATAATTCTTAAGGTGTTTTTATGCCAAATTTATTTGTAGTCACAATTTTAGAATGAGTAATATATTCATACATGGCTTATCTAAGGTTACTCAGTGAGTTTGAGACACTCTTAGGAACAGTACCCATGTTTACAAATCTACCCAACATCTTGCTCCTTGTATACATTGAGAAGGTATATTTTCCCCTTGCCTGGGTAGCTCATGCTCAGCCATTCTCTGGCTGTGTTAAGGCAAGCCTGGACTCAGCATGAAATTTTTCTGAAACTGCAGTATTTTCTATGGGTCATATCTCCTTTTGTCATACAACTAAATAAACTGCACCATGGCTCAGCTCTGAGGTTGTTGGTTATTACCATATCCTGCTAGCTCCATTCTTCCTCTGTTAGGTTCATTGAGCAGATTGTTTTACATCAGCAGACAGTTCAGTTGGGCTTCCTGAGGACCAGGATAACTTGAGGATATCTTCTGATAGCCTTGATTTGTTTAGCTCTGAATATCTTAAATTGATTATGTCTATCCTAAAATAAAAACAGTCTTTAAGGATCAGGAATAAAAATAGCAGAGAATAATAATCATTTGAAAAAGACTCTTAAAGAAGAACAGACATAGGGGTGCTTGAGTTACTCAGTTGGTTAAGCATCTGTCTTTGGCTCAGGTCATGATCCCAGGATCCTGGGCTGACCTCAGCCTTGGGCTCCCTGCTCAGCAGGATGCCTGCTTCTCCCTCTCCCAATCCCACTGCTTGTGCTCTTTCTCTCTGCCAAATAAATAAATAAAATCTATTTTTAAAAAAAGAAGGACAGACATCTTGCTTCCCATTTTCCTTTCACCATGAGCACTTCTCCTAGGCCTCAGGGATATAGTATTTTATATAAATTCACAAAAGAAAGTGATAATAAACCAATGCCTAAAGATTATATTCCGTTGCTACATGCTAGTACTTTCCACACTAACCAATTGCTAACTCTAAACTATCCCGTTCTGTTCATGAAATACTCATCATTTTTGCTCTAATCATAGTTAGAAAATGAGTCTAATTTCCACTGACCTATGGAAAAAATCATGAAATAATAATCGCTTTGCCCAAGAACACAAGTCTCTCTGTGAAAACACTGAGATTAAAACCCAGAATACAAAGTTTAAATGAATGGGATACCATTTTCTAAAAGTACCCGTGGGGAGGAGTTGGGGTACATAGCACTCTAGCAGAAGTTCTCTTAATCTACTTCATTTAACCAAGTAGCCAGAGTAACCAAGACTCTTCTAACATACACGGAGTGGTTCCAGAACCTACTGGCAACTCAGGGCTAAAAGGATGCCACTCACCTCCTCCTCCCTCCACACCAGTGGTGAATTGCTAAGAGTCTGTTGTATTTGCTACCCAACCTATTTATGCCAATTGAGATTATTGTATTTATGCGACTTAATAGTATATAAAACTCGTGAAATAGAAGCACAATAAAAAATGGGTTGTTGCTTTAAAAAAAAAAAAACTAAAGTGAGTGTATTAGAGAGTTATAATAAAGAGAGTGTGGCTTTTAAAAAACTCTTTTGAATTAGGTGTGGAGATGGCAACTTTACAAGATTGGGCACAGGAAGACAGAGGTAGGCAGATATTCACACAAATTGCTTAGCAAGGGTCTTTAAGGATCCATTTCACTTTGAAGGAACTAAAACTAGAGATTGTCAATGATGCATTTCAGAGTATGGTTTATGGAAGAAAGATAATGCAGAATTCCAATAACCCATATCAAAGAAATGAGCATTGCTTTGCTGCTTCTTTTGCCCCCGGGTAAAATATTGGCAAATGAATGTGCATTTCTGCACTTTACATTAAAATGACATTTTTAATAATGTATTATATTTTTATTGCTCTTCTCACTTTAATTAAGTTTTTAATTAACCACTAATAGTCTTGCTCATGTCAGATAATTCCATTTTACTACCTAGCATAGTGGTTGAGTACATAGGCTCTGAAGATAAGCAGCCTGAATTCCAGATCTGATACTTTTTACATCTGTTTCTTTGGGAAAGTTGCCTAACTATTCTGATCTTCTGTTTCCTCATTTGTAAAATGATGATAATAATAGGATCTGCTTCTTAAATTTATCAAAAGGATTTAAGGCGGTAACGCATATTGAGAATTTAGCATTGTGTCAGTGTCTGGCAACATAGTAAACCCTTAATCGACAATATCAATTTATATATTTTTATGATTACCGCAAAAGTTACATAACACAGGTATGTGAGTCAGCTTGGCTGCCATAACAAAATACCACAGACTGGGTGACTGAAACAAAAGGATTTTATTTTCTCACAGTTCTGGAGGATAGACATCCAAGATCAAGGGCCAGAAGAGTTGGTGAGAACTCTCCTCAGCTTACTAATGGCTTCTTCTCACTGGTGTCTCTTCCCCTTCTTATAAAGGCACCAGTGTTACTGGATTAGGACCCCCATCCTTATGATCTTACTTAACCTAAATACTTCCTTAAAGGCCCTGCTTCCAAATATTATCCCTTTGGGGGTCAGGGCTTCAACATGAATTTGGGGGGCACACAGTTTAGGCCATAACATCAGGTATATTTGTACAGTATAATGAATGAAGCCTAGAAGTAGCTCTGAGATACTGAAATGACTCGGGATGTAGGATGAATCCCAAAAAGAGAATATGTTTCAGTCCATAGTGACACAGAATCAAAAGAGGAAACCTAGTTCAATGCCTACATCTACTGATTCACTGTATGAAACCATACTTGTTAATTTCCCTTTTCCCCAGATCCACACCTAAAATCAAATTATAAAAGAGCTCATCATCTACTTGCTTCATGAGGATGTTTTAGGACTAATATTTCATTGTTCAGCAACTAGTCTGAGATTTCTACACAAATTACATGCCAAGGGGTATAAACAGGCTTGCTACCCTTGATATTACATTCATTTGTTGTTCTATTCATTGATTAAAAATTCCTTGATTACCTACTATATGCCACAGACTTAGGGATCAAAGGAAACACTACCCCTAAAACACAACCCCTAAAATAGCTCACAAGGGAGATCCCTGGATGGCTTGGAGGTTTAGCGCCTGCCTTCAGTCCAGGGTGTGGTCCTGGAGGCCCAGGATCGAGTCCCCCATCGGGCTCCCTGAGTGGAGCCTGCTTCTCCCTCTGCCTGTGTCTCTGTCTCTGTCTCTCTCTCTCTCTCTCTGTGTCTCTCATGAATAAATAAATAAAACCTTAAAAAAAATAAAATAAAATAGCTCACAGGCCTTTGAGAAAGGCAGACATATAATCAAGTAATTATAATAAGTCATATATAGTGGGCAATTGTTTGCTGTAAGATCAAATGCCATGAAAATGTAATAATAGATATCATTTATTGGGTGCTTACTTTGATATTCCAGTTACCATGCTAAGTGTTTTTCATTGATTATCTCCTCCAATATTTACAAAAATAGTGGGCTAAGGATTGTCATTGTCAACATTTTACAGGTTTAGAGAGATTAGGTGTCTTGTCCAATAGCTCATAGTTGTGAAGTTGTAGAGCCAAGATGAGAACTCAGTTGTGCCCAATTCCGAGGGCATTTTCATAACCATAGTTGTCTTACCTTTTTGTTCTGGGAGTATAGGAGAATATCTAAATCTCTCTGAGCCATGGAAGATTCAATAGAAGAAATTACTATTAAGCTGGATCTTGAAAGATGAGTAGAAGTTGTCCAGATGGTAGAAGAGGAAGCAAGAATGTAGGCAGGCTAAGAGATATGAAGGAACACAGCTTACTCAGAAATGGAAGGTAGGATATATATCAGGAAATGGCCCTGTATGAGACTACCTTGAGGGCAAATGCTCAAGAATCTAGTAAGTCACGCTTTATCTTAAATGTAGCAAGGGACCTCAGAGATTTCTTGAGCATGAAATGAGATACAGTTTTCATTTTTTAGATCACTCTGACAAAGATACTTATGCTTGGAAGGAGTGGGTAGTATAGCAGAGAGCTGCAACATTTAGACTGAGGAAAACCAGTTTATAACTAGAGTTGTCCAAGCAATTAGTGGTTTGAATCTGAACTTAGGAGGTAGGAGTAGAGCTAGGGAGAAGAATGTTAAAAAGATATATTTAAAAGATAGACTTGCCAGTAATTTGTAGTTAATCAGATATGAGAAATGAAATTGAGTGAAAAGGCAAGACTGACTTTCAGGTTCCTGGCTCAAAGAATTGGGTGAAATACCATGCTCTGAAGTAAGGGAGGGAAGACAGAAGGAGAAGGGGGCTCAGAGTAGATGATAGAGATCCATTTAGGATGCCTTACTTTGAGTTGTTTGTGGGATATCTAAGTGAATGTCACCTGTAGAACTGGAAATGCAGTTCTGAAACTCTAAGAAAAGAAGTCAAGGCTGGAAGTGATGATTGGGAAGCTACCATTATGTCGTAGGTGACAATTCAAGTCAAGGCAGTAAATGAAAGTCCCCTGGAGAGCAGCTTGGGGAAAGAGAACCTTTTCAAGGTCAACTCCCAGAAGAACCTGGAGTAGGTGAGGAGACCCTACAGAGGTCAGAAAGGCAGGAAGAGTGTAAGTCTGGAAGCTGAGCGGATTCAGGAAGGCAGGATTCAATGCCACAAAGGTTAAGTAAGGAAGATATCTTAAAAATCCATTGAATTTGATAATTAAGAGGCCACTGGTGACATTGCTGAAGTATTTATGGTGGAATGTAAGGAAGAAAGCCAAATTGTAGTGGTTAATGGAAGGTGAGGAAATGGAAGCTTCAAATAAGGAATATATTTTCAAGAACTTTGGCACTTGGGGGAAGGATTGTTCTGTGACAGAAGCCAGCAGGGAGGCAGGATCAAGGGAGCACTGTTGGGTTTTTCCCCATTACATCTAATGTTTCCAATAATACCCTAACTTTTAAAGATCAAACAATACCCTAGCTTTTAAGGCCTTTGAAAAACACCTTATAGACATCCTTTTTTAAAATTTTACTTCATTTGTTAATGATAAAATTTGTGCTTGAAATTTGTGTATAAGATTTTCCTATGTTTACTACATGTCTAGCTGATAAAAAAGCCTTAACAAAAATATCTTTCCTAAGGGGTACCAAATTCACGATGCTTTTATCTTTGCTTTTTCTGTCAACATCAATAAAAATGTCCTATAAATCTGTTACTTGGTTTATCCTAAAATATGATCAGAATAAAGAAAATATCCCATATGAACACTTCCATGAATAAACAAAGACCAGATAGGGAAAGAAAGAGTAACCAAATGACTCTTCCCAAAGATTTGCATGTTTGGGATACTGAGAGAGATCTTAAAAACATGGCTGAAGCATTCTGAGTGGCTAATATGTGTAGCAAGATGTTAGAGATTCAATAAAATCCTTTTTCTGAGTTTCAGACGAGTGAGGTCTAGAGTTCTAAGACAAGAAACAGGGATGAGCCATTTTACATAGCACATTCACCCTCATAGGGGTTGCAGTAGGATGCTGATCACCTGTAGCAAGTTCATGGGTCCAGGCTTCACAGGATAGACAGGATGGGAAAACCATCCTCAGTGGAATGACAGAGTACCCTTCAGCAGGTGAAACTGAAAATGCTGATTGATAATCATTTTGGGAGCCACCAACATATTCATCAGAGTTTCATCCTACAGTTTTTCTAACTTAATTACCTGTTCCAGACACACAAAAGTGATCCATACCCTCCTATAAAATGAGGGGAAGGAAAAAGTTAGAATAAGATGTTTAAGATAATACCTTTAGGACTTCATAGTCTACAACAGCCAAAATATGGAAGGAGCCCAGATGTTCGTTAACAGATGAATGGATAAAGAAGATGTGGTGTATATATACAATGGAATATTACTCAACCATCAAAAAGAATGAAATTTTGCCATTTACAATGATGTGGATAGAACCAAAGGGTATTATGCTAATAAGCAAAATAAGTCAATCAGAGAAAGACAAATACCATATGACTTCATTCATATGTGGAATTTAAGAAACAAACCAGAAATGCCTGTGTGGCTCAGTTAGTTAAGTGTCTGCCTTCAGCTCAAGTCATGATCTCTGGGTTCTGGGATTGAGCCCCATTTGGGCTTACTGTTCATTGAGGAACCTGTTTCTCCCTCTGCCTCTGCTCCTCCCCCTACTCATGCTCTTTCTCAAATAAATAAATAAAATATTTGAATAAATAAATAAATAAAAATAGAAACAAAACATATGAGCATAGGGGCAGGAAAGAAAAAATAAAATTAGAGGAAAATTGAGAGGGAGACAAACCATAAGAGATGCTGAACTCTAGGAAACAAACTGAGGGTTGCTGGAGAGGAACGGGTGGGGGGAAGGGATAATTGGCTGATGGGCATTAAGGAGGGCACTTGATATAATGAACACTGGGTGTTATATGCAACTGATGAATCACTAAATTCAACCTCTGAAACTAATTTTTAAAAAAACATAATACCTTTAGAGCCTGAAGTAAAATTTTCCCATATCAAAAAAAAATTTTTTAAATAATAGACATTTCAAATACTTCCTTTTTAAGATTTATTTATTTATTTATTTATTTGAAAGAGAGAAAGCACACATCCAAGAATGGGTGGATGGGCACAGAGAGAGAATCTCTAGCATACTCCCTTGCTGAGTGCAGAGCCAGACATGGGGCTCAAAATCACAACCCTGAGGTCATGGCCTGGTCAAAATCAAAAGTTGAATGCTTAACTGACTGTGCCACCCAGGCGCCCCGACATTTCAAATACTTCTTTACCACTTACTATGTGCCAGGCACAGTCCTGCTGGTGGGTATACTTGTAATTCAGAAAGAAAAGAAAGTGAAAAAAAAATCAGCCAGAGTGCCTAGCACTTTACACATATTATCCATGTTTGCCATATTAGTCCAGTAGGGAAGAACTTAATCATCCCATTTTGCAGCAGAAATAGATGAGGCTAAGAAAAGCTCAGTAACTTATACAGGGTCACAACTGATAAATAACCAAGTAAGTGTCAAACCGAAGGTTCTCAGCCTGAGGCCTGGTCTCCATTGCCCGAGGCTGCCTTCTTGCAGACAGAGAGTTGAGCTAACAAAAATTCTTAGTCCCTTTCTCAATAAACTGCACATTATGCATTTCTCTGGCTTCATCAGCATTTTAAAAATATTTTTTCCTCAAAAAAAAAAATTCTTTTCATGACCACTAATAGCATTCGTGACTTTGTAAAACAAGATGATGAAGTAAAAATCAATGTGTTTCAAGGTAAAAACTAAACATTTCTATTGTTGGCAAAGGATTTCTCTTATTGAGGATGTTTTCTATACCTGTATTAGCATATTTAATAGGTTTTCTCTTTCCCCCAGGCCAAATTGTGTTGAATGTCAGTGGCTCTTAAATTTGACAGCATGGCAGAATCGCTTGGGAAGCCATAGAGGAAAAAAACAAACTTTTTAAAATACTAGTGGCAGGGCCCCATACTTCGAAATTCTATTTTAATTATTATCCTGTTGTGGAATCCAGGATAAAAGAGAGAGAGAGAGAGAGAGAGAGAGATTGACTGCAAGAGCCCATGCATTGAGGGAGGGGCAATGGGAAAGAATTCCAAGCAGACTCCCTGCTGACCTTAGAGCCCCCCTATGGGGCTCAATCTCAAAACCCTGAGAACCCTGCCAAAATCAAGAGGTAGACACTCAACCTACCGAACCACCCAGAAGCCCAGACATATTTATACTTTAAATTCCCCCAGAAGGTTCTAATGTGCAGCCAGAGTTGGAAACCATTGAGCTCCACCATCTGATAACCTGACCCATAGCCTCAGAGCCAAATAATGTGTTTACAGGGTAGCCAAGAATCCTGCCTTAATCTTTCCATATATCATCAGCCCATGGTGGAAGATAGAACAATGATGGATTGATAAAACATCAGTAAAACTATTGGCTGCAGGATATTTTTGATTCTTACTGATTAGATATATCTTAAAATTTAAGCAGTTAGAACATTTAAGAAAAAAAAGAACAGAAACACCTCTTCTTTCTCCCTTCCTCAAACCAAAGATGTGTGCTTTAAACCTAAGAATGCCTATGCAATTTTTTTTTTTTTTTTTTATGCCTATGCAATTTTAAACGTTCTAGTTGTTAAGCACCTAAAAAGCCCTGGATCTTCCAGGAAAGTACCAAGCTCCAAGTAGTCTGTCATATTTTCTCATGATTACACTGATACCACATTCATTTGTTCATTTATTAAATATTTATTGAGAAATTATGATATTTTAAGTGCTGGGGTTAGTTCCTGCTTATATCAAATCTACAATCTAAAGGAATGAACATAAATGAATAAATAAACGGGCTAGAAACAACCAGGGCTGGGTCAGAAAAACAATTTTGGAATGTGACAGAGACCAGTGAGTGGCTACCTGAGAGTTACTGATTAGGGAAGTCTTCTACGACAAGGTGACAATTGAGCTAAGAACCAAATGTCGTTTATCTTTTTGAATTAGTGTTTTTGTTTTCTTTGGATAAATACCCCATAGTGGAATTACTGGATTGCTATTTTTAATTTTCTGAGGAACCTCCATACTGTTTTTTGTACTATCTGCACCAATTCACATTTCCACCACAGAGCCTTTTTTCCACGTCTTCACCAACACGTCACTTCTTGTCTTTTTGATACTATCTATTCTGACTGGTATAAAGTGATATCTCCTTGTAATTTAGATTTGCATTTCCCTGATGATCACTGATGTTGTAGATGAATGTATAAAGAAGATGGGTGTGTGTGGGTGTGGGAATGTGATGGAATATTACTCAGCCATAAAAAAAGAATGAAATCTTTGTCATTTGCAACAACATGGATGCATCTGGAGGGTGTAACGCTAAGTAAAATAAATCAGACAAAGACAGACACCATATGATTTCACTTATATGTGGAATCTAAAAAACAAAACCCACAAACCAACAAACTGAAACATTGTCATAAATACAGAGAATAAACGGTGGTTACCAGAGGGAAGGGATGTGGGGGATGGATGAAATAGATAAAGGGGATAAAGAGGTACAAACTTCCACTTACAAAATAAATCACCAGATGAAAAGTATAGCATAAGGAATATAGTCAATAATACGATAATAACTCTGTATGGTGACAGATGATAACTACACTTATCATAATGAGCATTTTGTGATGTATATTAATGTTGAATTACTATGTTGTAGACCTGAAACCAATATAATATTGTATGTCAACTATTCTTCAATTAAAAAAAATGTTTAAGGGTAATCCCGGTGGCTCAGCGGTTTAGCGCCATCTTCAGCCCAGGGCTGGATCCTGGAGACCCAGGATCAAGTCCCCAGTCGGGCTCCCTGCATGGAGCCTGCTTCTCCCTCTGCCTGTGTCTCTGCCTCTGCCTCTCTCTTTCTCTGTGTCTCTCATGAATAAATAAAATCTTAATTTTTTTTAAAATAACTGAATGACAAGAAGGAGCCAACCTTGTGAAAATCAGGGGATAGAGCATGTCCCCAAGACATGAATAGGCTTAGTGTGGGCTGGAGGCCACTGGAGCTAGAACATCAAGAAGGAAAGCAAGAGTCAGACAAGAAATGGATAGAGGTAGATGACTATGTAGGCAATGTTTCAACCCTGTCTATACATTCTGGAGCATAAGAAGAAAGGAAGGAAGGAAGGAAGGAAGGAAGGAAGGAAGGAAGGAAGGAAGGAAGGAAGGAGGAGGAAGAAAGAGAAAGACCGAAAGAAAGAAGAAAGAAGAAAGAAAGAAGATAAGAATACAGAAAGAAGAAGAAAGACAACGAAGAAAGAAAGAAAAAAAAGAAAGAAAGACAAAAAAGAAAAGAACAAAAGACAAGAAAAAAAGAAAGAAAAAATCCAGCCAGGAACAGGAAGGCACAAGGCCAGGACCGTACCGTAAAAGCCAGGCCACCCAAGAAAAAGAAAAGAAAAGAAAAGAAAAGAAAAGACGCCCAAAGCCTGGGCCCACCGCATATCCATTTATTCAGAATCTCTAAGGTTTCAACATTAGTTTTGTACACAAGTTCCTCATATGCAGAAAGGACTGAGAATGACTAAGCAAGGTTTTAAAAGCCAGGGTTAAAAGGTTGTGGCATTTTATTCTACATATAATGAGAAGTAACTAAGTGAACCGCTTTAAGCAAGAAAGTGACACCGCTTACTGAAAAATGGATTGAGGTAGACTCAGCAAGACCAGAAAGAAGGAAATCAGTTAAGAGGCATTTGCAATATTCCAAAAAAAGAGATGATGGCGGTTTATCCTAGTCTCTAACAAGTAGAAAGAAAATGGTCAGGCATGGCATGTTAAAGGCACATGATGTAGAGTCAACCACACTTACTGGATTGGAGGTGAGATGACTCTGAAGTTTGAGATTGAAAAACAGTGTGGATAGAGGTATTCTTTACTAAAATAGAGAAGCCTAGGAGAGGAGCAGGTTAAGGGTAACTAAAGTATGAATATGGAGGCCATAAAAATCTGTAGTTCAACTTGTCTATCGGTCAGCTAAATGATGATATCAAGTAGGCAACTGAATATATTGTTCTGGGGCTCAGCTCAAGATTAAGGCCAGAGATACAAATTGAGAAGCCCTCCCCCCCCCCCCTTACATAAAAACTAGTCAAAGCCACGAGGACTGCTTGAGAGTATCTGGCGACAAATAGCCAAATAGAAAGTGGTTGAAGAAGAAAGGAATGACCAGCTGGTTCAAATGCTACTGAGACATAGAGAAGTAAGCACTGGAAAAGTCTTCGCCCCAATTTGGGGTTTGGGAAATATGGTCAACCAAAGATAACACTGGTAGGAACACTAAGATTCTTGCCACAAGCTAAAGGGTACATTTGGCAAAATAGATCCAGACTGAAAATACATAAGTGACGATGTTAAACATGGGTGAGTGGGTGTGGGCATGCTCGCTCGCACAAGATGTATGCAAGATTAATGCAAGGTAATTAAAAGATAAATAAGATCTAGAATTTTAGTACCACACAGAAAAAAGCATATGGATCACATTTCTTTCTAAAGTAGAGTAAGCAGATGCATTCCAAAGTAGACAAACGGTGACTCAATAAATTTTACATATTTCCTACTTCCCCTTTTCTTTAAAAATTCAGTGGGACCTAGGAGAGTTGATGTGTAAGAAACAGCAGTCATGAGTTAGGCTCAAATTTCAGTCAAGTGACCTACTTTGGAACTAGAGGAACAAACTTACAAACACCCCTCAAATAAATAATCTGAATGTCTTCTACTACTAGCCTGAGATTTCCATTGAATATTGTGTAATGTGAACCCAATACTAAGATATTTTTTTTAAAGCCACCTCGATTTGTTTAAAAGGAGAGCGCAACACAGGAAGTAATCCACATGCCACACGAAGAGTCAGGTATTTCAATGACTTTAGGAAATCAAACCAGATTAGTTACCATGAGCCTAGCAATTTATTTATCAGAAGTACTGAACTGCCAAAAACAAACAAACACTGAAACTAGAATTTCACCCCCCAAACGTCCTAAAATGTTCCATATTAAACTGTAAAAAAAAGGAAGATAATGCAAAAATCCCTGAAAATGACTCTATACAATAGCAAATAAAGCCAAAACCGTTCGTGTGGCCACTATTCATACTAATGAATATTTTGTTTATTCTTCAAGCAGGCAAACAGGTAAGCATCTGTCTCAGAGATGCTTATATAATGATGCAGCAATAACTAAATTAGCTTCTATAATTTTAGAGTATGAAAGAAGGTAAGTCTTTTTTTCCACATGACTGAAATATAAATATGTAGCCCTGAGAGCTGTTGTTCACTTTGCAATATAGCATGTAACACCCAGGAAAAAGTAAAGCTCTCTTCCTGCAGTAATAAATAGATCATAATAGCCCTCTCTAAGGCTCCATCTGGCAGCCACATTTATGACCCATGGTCTTTTAGATCACCAGAAATATTTACCAAAGGAAATATTCAGGTTTTTTTGTCATGGGGTGACCACCTGTGTAGAGTTGTTGGGATAATCAGTGCCTGAATTATCACAGGTGCAGGATTGCTCTTTGCAACCAAGATCTAAGATTTCTCATGTTCCTGTGTCTTCATCACAAATACAGAAAAGCTAAATAAAAGATCTTATGTATCAAAGGATTTTGCTTTTTTTATGGAGGCAAACAGCTGGCTAATGTTAATTGTAGTGTTGGCAATTTGATAACTTTCCAAAGATATAGAAAATAACTTTGTTACTTCATCACTATTCCTGTGACTTTAGGACACTTTCAGAAAATTGATTCATATCAAATTTATTTTTTTCATGTCAAATTTAAAAGCAGTTATGGTTTTCAGCTTCTCGCTAGTGCTGTGGGATAATTTATAAATATTCAGGGTTTTTATTGAGATAATAACATTGGAATTTATGTACCTATTCAGTCTAATCAGATTTACTAACTTACTGAAAATTACATTAAAATACCCGCAATAAATTTCCCTGGATGTGAATACCAGGGAAATAGTTTTTGATCTATTGTATAGAATAAATAAGCAAAACAAATATTTTAGATCTTACTGTGGCTGAGGTAATCATACGAAAATTTTGGTTTGTCATCAAATTCTTATCAACTATATATCAAAAATATGCTCCTGAGTGCATGTGTCTTACATAGAGAAATCTAGTTATACTTCACACACAGTATCCAGAAAGTTACTTTCTCACAATTTCTGAGCAGAGCATTTGCTAAATATTCTTGGAAATGTTTTTAGGTGAATCTGATGGTCTGTTGCGATCAAGTGTGTAAAGTACTTTGTAGGCTACAGACAATTCTATTTATAGTATGCATCATGACTTCCCTGGGTTAATAATGATGGTATGATATGTAATATGATAACAGTGAGAACTTCAGAACCTCTGCTCCTCATTTCATGATTTGGGTGATGCTGGCCGATGACATTTGTAATCTCTAAAGGAGAATCTTTGTTTATCTGAATTTGCAAGGATCATTGTTAAAAAAGTCTTAAAAGATTTTTGAAGATTCTATCAACACAGTGCCCACAGAAGCTTCTAAAAAGGTTGCTAAGGAGTGGAACAAATCTTCCTATTTTATCATCTTGGAACTCCAAAGTTTTGGCTTCTGTGCCGTCCATACATAAGACTGACAGTAAATTACCCCAAAGCTGTGAGTGTAAGAAATAGTAACCTCAGTTGCAATGGGGCAGTCAGCAGCAGAACTCCAGGCCATGTCTCACAGGAGTAGTGCCTGCATTCACCAGAGACCATGAGAAATCAGCTGCTAACTTCTATCAATTTGATCAGTTTATTCTTCCACATATATTTTTAACTTTATTGCCAAGAAAATGTGCTACAAATGGGAGTCGCTTAATAAAGTGAAATGAGGTTTGTGGGATTCAGTATCCAGCACCTGTCAAGTTGAGAGCATTTTCTCATCCATCTGGGATAACCGAGGCTGACAAAGCTTAGCTCTGCAAAACCAATTATCCACATCACTTACAGTAATGTGGCCTGCACTAGATTGTGGTTATGCTGACCGCTGCGAGGACATGA
Organism: Canis lupus familiaris; assembly: GCF_011100685.1. Taxonomy (NCBI): domain Eukaryota; kingdom Metazoa; phylum Chordata; class Mammalia; order Carnivora; family Canidae; genus Canis; species Canis lupus. Next base: position 21,960,842 of record NC_049250.1, read on the forward strand.
CAACTCCCAAGGGCTTGTTTGGAATGCTCCTGGGACATATCCTGTGCATTCTTTGGGGGAGTTGGGGAGGAAGAGATGAGCAAACAGCAAAAGAGAACTCCCATTGTCTTCCCATTTTTTTTGGAACTGTTTCTTTTGCATGACTTTCAAAATTGTATCTGTGTCTAACCATTTCTTAGATCCCTTTTTCTACCCCTCTTGCCATCTGAGGTATTGTTTCCCTGTCCTTTCTTCTCCTTCCATCTTTTCCCTTCTTCATATACGTACACAGAACCCTGTCCTCCAAAATACTCTCATTAGGATGTTTTATGATGGGTCAAGTTTGGAAAATGTACAACAGTCTGCATCTGCCATCGATCCTGAAAAAACAACCTATATCTTTTGCATTTTTATAAGTTTGAAGAAAATAGCCCCCCAGGCTTGGAACTCTGCAGGCCCTGCCTAAATGTGTGACACCCAAGAGAACTTTCTCAGCTGTGCCTTAGGACTAGCCTACAAAGAATTTTACCCCAAATCTCTGCATCTCAGTGATTTGGTAATCCAGAACAGGCACACGATTCTTCAGTGGCCCAAGCATGAATGCCCTGACACACCCACTGAAACATAAGCTCTTTTTTGAAGGCACATTCTCTGTATTGTATCTACCATTGCACTGAGCATGGAGCCTTATTCTCAGAGAGTCTTCCAGTAGGTACTTGTGAAAGTGGACTATTCGCTTATCTACTCTGCCCTTCTACTCCTGGAAACCTCAAAATAGTTAATGGTAAAAGCTAGCTCTGCCAACTTGGGAATCCTGGTGGTCAGATATGCTAATAAAGAGTGGGTTTCTTTTTGGTCGGACATAGAAGGCTTGCTCTCCCTCCTACGTGGCTCACTCCCAACTCCCAACTCCCCCCCGCCACACACACACACACGCTCTCACACACAAACCTCTTAGTATTCCATTTCTCTTTTCCTGCTTCATCCAGCCCCATTAGTACAATATGACTTGCCCTAATAGTAGAGACAATCTGCCATGTGTAGCAGGTTGATAGGCTTCTAATAGATTAATTTGCAGGCCAGATTTGTTAAGAATGGTCTTTCAGAAAAAAAGGGACAGGATGAACATGTTCCCAGATGGCTACTGATCAAAGAAGTGACCAATAAGTAAAGAGTCTCTCACTGTCTTTCTTCTTGCAGCTTCATGACTAGTGATGTTTCTCTGGGACCATCTTTGCCAACATAGCACTGTCTCTGGGGGACTCTATCCCTGTGGAATATTTCGAGGCAGAGTCTTAAGGCACAGCTATTACAGACCTCAGTTCCAAAATGCAGATACACTTACCCTGTATGAAGACCATGAGAGAAGGGCTCATTACCATCTTCTCAACTCTTTTTTTTTTTTAAAGATTTTATTTATTTATTCATGAGAGACACAGATAGAGAGGCAGAGACATAAGCAGAGGGAGAAGCAGGCTCCCCGTGGAGGAGCCTGATGCAGGACTCCATCCTGGGATCACAACCTGAGCCAAAGGCAAATCCTCAACCACTGACCCACTCAGGTGCCCCCCATCTTCTCAACTTTTATAGATGACCTTTAATCACATCATCACACTTGTTTTTCACAATTCAGAGGGCCAGATGAAGTGTTCTAGAGATATCTCTCCTAAGTGCCTAGTGTCTCTCCTAAGTGTCTAGTGCTGATACTTTAAACAAATCAACTTCAGTTTCCTTAACCATAAAACTGAAATAGCAATACTTTCCTCCTGGCCTCCAGTCTACAAAACTAAATAAATAACAAATATGGGGAAAGGACTCAACTCTTTTCAACTAAAACACACCTCCTAAGAATACATTATTGTTTTCTCCAGTACATGTTTAGTTTTCAGAACTTCATAAAACATGGTAATATTCAAACAAAAATAATTTACTTTCAAAACACTGATGAAACAAATTTCCTCAGTATTTCATATGTTCTAGAAAATGAAACATCACATTATGACTTCTAAAAAAAAAAGAGTAGGGGATCAGATAAAAGAATAACCTTTATGACCATAGAGCCATAGAATGCTGGATCTGTTGAGTATCTATTGAGTATTTTTTTGTTTGTTTGTTTTTTGTTTTCTTTTTGTTTGTTTTTTAAGAGTGCAAGAGAGAGCAAGAGCACCAGCCGGGGTTGAGGGGGAGTCAGAGGGAGCTGGAGGAAGAGAATCGTAAACATCACATTATGTGATCCCTGTTTTTCAATCAAGAAAACCCAGGAAGAAGACAGTAACATAAAGCAACAAATATGTATTCAGCATCCGTGGGCCAGACATTGTGCTGGGCACTAAAAGAGAGAGGTATTTCAAGACATGGACATATGTAAATATAATTAGAGGAAAAATTTGATATTGTGAGAGGACCAAGATTAATTTTAGTCAGAAAGGACTCTTGAAAGAAGGTGCATTCAATGTGAACTTCAAAGGATAATAGAATTTCAGTAAGTAGAGCTATAAATATTACATACTCCAAGCAGGAAAGTTTATATGTCGGGGAGCTTTCTGGGAATGCTCTAGTCCATTTGCCCGATGCATTAGTACCAAAGGGAGAATAAGGGGGCATCAGGCTAGCTGGTTTAGGCTAGCCCAACGTAAAAACCAAGTTGATATATTTGAGTTTCATCAGTTGGCCTTAGACTTTGAAAATGTTTGAGTGTGGGATTGAAATAATCAGAGCTATCTGTTTTTAGATGTTTTTATTCAAGCCTTGAGCTTTTACTCAAGTGCCCATGGAACACCTTAAGGGGTATGTGTGTGTTTGTGCGCATGCGTGCATGGGCATATGCTCACCGTTGTGTGTGAATGTATTCTGTTTTGCCTTTTGTAGTCTTTTCATAGATTGAAGATGACAATTTAAAAAAGACATTTAGAAACCTCGCTTGGCAGAAGCATCGTGTCATTGGAATATAACCATCCCCCTTCAAGAAAGCAGTCCAGCTTCAGTGGAAAATTCAGCATGCTGCATTTCTATATTTTATTCAACTATAACTAGTGAATGTTTTCAGAGTTCAGCCCCTAACTATAGGACACTATGTCTCTTGGCCAACAATTTTTGATTATTGGAATACGTTTGAATTTTGTCTAATAAAAAGATCATGAGGTAGCTGGTTTATTCCTGAACGAAAAGCCTATGTGTGTTTGTAAAGAATCCTCAGTGAGGCTAACAGCTCATGTGAGTCAGTGCCCCTAGTCCCCTAATGCTCTGTATTTGAGAAAATATGGTTGTTACCTTAGAACTCCATAAAAGGGCCAGTACATAATTTGTCTGTCAAGAGTCAATAAATAAGTTTTGCCAGTCACACAATCTCTACTACGTTTTCATAGATTTCTTTTCTGCCTTGCAGCCCCTCAAGGGTAAGGGTGCAGTTGGCTCCAGTTATGTTTATTATTGTAACAGAATTTCATATTTTCTTTCTGAAGTGACACTTCAGAGAGTGATGTCGCCTTTATAGTTGTTGATGGTAAAAATGGCTCCTCATGTGCTGCTGTCTGACTTCCAATAATAAAAATGCCATCTGAGGGATGCCTGGGTGGCTCAGTTGGTTAAGCATCCGACTCTTGATTTTGGCTCAAGTTGTGATCTCACAGTCATGAGATCGAGCCCTACATCGGGCTCTGCACTGGATATGGAGCCTGCTTACGATTCTCTTCCTCCAGCTCCCTCTGACTCCCCCCCACCCCCACCCCAGGCTGGTGCTCTTGCTCTCTCTTGCACTCTTAAAAAACAAGCAAAAACAAAACAAAAAACAAACAAAAAAATGCCATCTAAGTTAAAACCTTCTTGCAGGTTCAGAGTCTCCCTAAAAGAGTGAAATGTTTATTTCAACTGATGTTGATGTTAGAAGCTCTTTGTAAAGTTTCCCTCCCATTACATTCATTCTGTTTCCTATGTGAAGTGGTTCACCAGTAGGCTCAAAACATGAAAGGGATAAATCTTGACTTGAATCCTGAGATTCATGTTTTCCCCTAGGAAAGACAATGCAAGCTAAATCCCTGGTAGACCTGGAAAAAATAGGAATGATACTAAGTCCTGCCAGAGTCCTTTGATTCAAAAAGATGCTATTACTTGACTGAAACAGAAGTTTTATATAGCATATTAGGTCATCATATACCCCCTTTTTAGATGCTTGTCCCAAAAAACTAAGATATCTTTACTTACAGCATGTCCCTTCTTTCTAAGTTAGTAAAAAGAGGAGAACATACTCACTGATCTCCCCTGAACCCTATTTTGGTGAGCTCTCTTGGGAAGATTGGTATTGTACCAACTATAGTTTAGGCTTTAGAACCTAAACTTTGAAGGTCAGATAATAAGACACCTTACGTTTTTTATAGATTGTTCTGTTATCTTAATCTTTTCCAGAATCCTTAATTTTTTTCCTGGAGCACTTCTTGATTTCAAAATACATTGATTATGTGTGAATTGAGGCACTGGATATAAAAGAATGAATAATAATATAGCCCCTGCCCTCGAGTCTAGTGAGGAAGACAGATTGAGTAAACCCTCCTCTAGAGTATCCTATAATGAGGACTACCATAGAGGTAAGATCAAGGCACTGAAACTACCAAGGAGGCTCTTTATCTGGGCACATCAGAGACGGTATCTAAGAAGAGGTAGCTTGTATTCATGGCTTGGAGAGAAGTTTTCCAGATGAACCGAGTGAGGGCTGTGAGAGAGAGCCAAAAATCAGCCACTCATCCTCATTTTCCATTTTACACATTTGCTAAAACAAATAAAGAATCATTTAAGCCACTTCCTCCAGCCTCCAGGAGGGCCGGGGGGGGGGGGGAACATAACATTTAAGAGAAAAATTAAATAACTGATTTGCTTATTAAATTTCTGTGAAAGATGAGCTTCTTATTAGTCCTATTAGCCTGCCTGGATCTCAATTTGGGTAATTACATTCCTCCTACCCCATTTATCCCTGTAGGTTTAATTGGTTTCGGAATTCGACTGCACTTCTCTTCAATTGTTGTGTAGTGTTGTTATTTGGTGTCAAACAGCTGTTGTGTTCTACAGCAGAGCTGAATATTCTTGAGCAATTGATGCCAGTGATTTCAGTCCTATTGGGCAAATAAGGCAATTTGCAAGGACTTTGAGATGACAAATAATCCCTAAATGCGTCGATGTGTGGCATTAATTATTGACAGCAGTGGTTACTGCTCAGAGTCACAGCTCTTAGAATAATCCAGGGCATCATCTTTGGTGTATAAAATCACATATGCAGAGAATATCCTTGTTCTTTAGATATTGTCTCTGGGCTGATATATACTCCAAAGTGTTGATGATCTTCCACTTTGCTGAGATCATATTGGCTTTAATTAAATATACTGCAGTGTACTAAGAACAGATGTTCATTTTGTTTTTTAATCAACTTAGAGGAAGTTTGTTAGGTCATTTAAGCGTTTGGCAGTGTGCTACGTAGCCATTCTCTTTTCGACCATTTGTTTGTTTATATCTGACTGGGGATGACAAAGATTGAAAAGTCTGCAACTAAAAGCTACTCTGAAGCCTGACTTTAGTGTGTTAATGAATTCGTGCTCGTCTTAGGGACCCATATTATTGCCACTGCTGTTGGGAAGTGCCATGTTCAACACCCCTAATGGAGATGAGCAGCCTCTGCCAACCATTATAGTTTTCACTTTTGGTTAGAGTTCAGGCCCAGGGTAAGTAATAATGACCTAATTAGTAGAAATGTAGACAGCTTCCTTTCCTGTCTTTTTCACATCAGAAAAAGTTGTGGGTTTTTTTGTTCCTTTGATGAATATAGTAAAACATCTGAAATATCCTCCTGTAAGAATTAATGTTCACTAAGAGATTCATTTCCATCCAAATGTCCCTAAACTTTATCATCTAAATCTTTGAAAAGTCACATGATCTAGTAAATGTGATCACCCCTGAGATGCATGTGCTCACTTCTGACAATTGCAGCTCTGTGCCAGTGGCCTCAATCTGTAGGAATAAGTAAGACAGGAACCTCTTCGTTCACTTTAGGGAACATAGGACAAGCAAAGGCAGCACAGAGTAGCCAGCATCTGCATCAACGAGGTCAGAACAAGCAGTGACTGAGACTGCCAAGAACCAGCCAACTCCATGGTCTTTGTTTGTCTTCCATGGGCAGTACACCCCCATAACATTTCCTAAATTACCTGCGACTCTCACACTTGACCTATGCCAGATGTGCAGATTTTGATTTGTGATGATAGCATCTCAACATTTGCCCATTCTTCCCTAATGGCTCAAAAAGCCCCAAAGCGTGACAGCTGCTCTAGATGATGAGGAACTACGTACACACAGTAGCAACCTATCTGGACCACCAGCATCCCAGCTCTATAAATCGGGCATAACGATACTTATACAACACCTGTGAAAACTGAAAGGCATATCAAGCTTTTGGAAAAGTCCTGGCACCTAGAACTATCTAGCAAATATCAGTTCTTGCTCCTCATTCCCCTCTATAATCCTGAGAATTCACAGTCTGGAAGAAAAGGAGCAAACATTGAGTTCCTAGAAACAGTGACACCAGAATCGAGTGTCTCAAAGATAGTTTCTGTGCATGGGCAGGTGGACAGGTGAGAGAAATGTGAATGAGAACCAGGGTACTGGGAGTTGAATGAGATGTCTGGCAAAGGGAGAGAAAAGCAAGAAGCATGAATGAGGAGTTCCAAACTGTGCTTCTACCAGGCCACTGTGATAATGGGGCTGAAGGGGCAGAGAAAGAGGGAAGGAGGATTTGAGTAGGCCTGACTTTGACCGATGGCTTTACCTTTCCATCCTAGATGGAGAAGGATGTGTGTGCGGGCAAACAGGCATTTTATATAGATATACATCTGTGCAAAGGTGTATGAGAGTGACATGTTCTAGTAAAAGAGAACAAAATAAAACAATGAACAGTAGTTCAGTTTAGCCGGAGAGAAGGGAGATGAGTGGACAAGGTAAGGTAGCAGGTCTGGAAAGGAAGCTGAGCCTAGTTGTGAGCCTTCCATATGTGGAGTCTCCCTCATCCCCGAGACAGTGGGGAGCTGCAAAGGGACTTTCATTAGAAGAAGGGTGATAGGATCAAACTTCTATTAGCGGGGCAATAATGTATATATTGAAGTGGGGAGAGATTTAGGGAGGCCAAAAAAATGTTCTAAGAAGCCTCCGTGTGGGGCACGTGTCTGGCTCAGTGGTTGAGCATCTGCCTTTGGCTCAGGGAGTGTTCCCGGGGCCCTGGGATCGAGTCCCCCATTGGGGTCCCCATAGAGAGCCTGCTTCTCCCTCTGCCTATGTCTCTGCCTCTCTCTGCGTCTCTCATGAACAAATAAATAAAATCTTAAAAAAAAAAAAAAGCCTCCTTGTAGTCCAGGGCAAGGGTAATAAGAGCAAGTATTCCTGACCCCTCTCTCTCTCTCTCTCTCTGTAAAGCCTGCATGGTACTGCATATCATTCTCTTTACTCACTGCTGTGATGGAATATGGAACCTAGAAAATCTGTTTTGAGTCATAAAGTATTACCAGGATATTGAACCTACTGATGGTCACTTAGAAATGGGAGCACAGTAGGAAAGATTGAGTGCCTGGGGACAGCAAACATAAAATAAAATTGATTCTTCTGATAAAGATTACTATTCATATTTGATCGTGTCCCACTAAAGGCTTTAATCAATATTGTCCTTTCTTTTCAACTCCCTTGTTCTCGACACCAACCCCTCCCCACAGGTTAACCCAAATTAACTACTGATTAAACCATAACATTTGAAAGTGACTTGTAAGGCTTTGCTATATTATTAACAAAATGAAAGGAATGGCAGGCAATTTGGAAAATTCATTTGCTATTGAACCAACACTATTTGTACATCTGTTATCTGTATTTGTCAGCTCGTAACTTGGCTACCAATTGGCAATACCAAAGTGAAAAACGGAGTAGCACCTCACACATTGTAGCTGCTCAGTCCTTATTACCTATTATTATTAGAATCAAAATACAAACAACTTACGAGAGCAAAGTGGAAAAGTAAAGTTTAACAAATATTTCAGAGAGTTACCATCTCTGAAATCAGTCACAAGACAGATATTACTGTTGTTCTTGTTTTCCAAGGATGACATAGCAGGGTGTAGGGCCCCTAAGGGAATTGTAAGATGGAATTTAAGAACATTATCTTCGAGTACAGATCTGCCTTCCACCATACAGCTATGTTTAGCTATGTTTTCAAGAGTTATTCCTGCTGCAAATAAAGATCTTGGGGGAATGGTGATATATGGAGTTAGCCCAATTTATTGACCCAGTAGTTTTTTCAATTACCCCTTCATACCCCTCATTTACCAGACTGATTCATATTCCTCTCAACCTCAAACCCATTTTCAGTATGGTTCTTTAAATATAATAACCAATTCAGATGCTGGTATTTGTTTTCAAGGTATGAGACCCTGCAAACATCATTATGTCCTTCTGAGTTTACAAACTACTTCACAGAATACGTTCTCTTCAGTCTGTGTACATGAAATCTACAGGGGAGACCTTTGTGCAAAAAAAGGACTGATCGGGGGGTGGGGAGTGCCTCGGTGACTCAGTCAGTTAAATGTCTAACTCTTGATTTTGGCTCAGGTCATGATCTCAGGGTCTGGGATCCAGCCTTGCATTAGGATCTGCATTCAGCAAGGAGTTGGCTTGAGGATTCTCTCCCCTGCTCTCTCCTCTCTTCCCTTGCTTGCACACACTCTCTTTTTCCCTAGGGTAAATAAATAAATTCTGGGGGGGAGAAAAGGACTGACCATTGGAATGTTTTATATATATTGTCCTTCTCCATGAATGATCAAGTTATGGTACGAAACGCATTTGGCTGGAAAAGGAAAACTAACCTGGGGACTTTAATTTCATCATTTGTAAAATGGTAGAAGTATGTTATGTGAACTGTATGGTTTAAATTTATTTTAAGCTCACAACTAATGAAAAGTGATAAAAGTTTTAGTCAAAGATGTAGTTGGGTGAAAACTCTAATGCAGAAATATTAGATTATTTCATTCATTTATTCAACAAGGATTTATTGAATGCTTGGACCAGCTACAGTGTTCAGGGCATGCTGATAGGCAAGGATAGATCCTTACCCATATGGTGTGTATTTCCCAGTGGGGAATACAGACAGAAAATGAAATTAGCAAAATAATTTCAGATTGTTAGAAGTACTCTGAGGGAAATAACTGAGTAATGAAAGAATAGCAGAAGGCGTCTCATACATCTAGAGAGTGGTCACAGATCTCTCCCCTCCCCATCTTCACTCTGTCTCAGAGTCTCTCTCTCTCTCTCTCTCTCTCTCTCTCTCCCACCCTCCATTCCTCCTCCCTTTCTCCCTACTCACCCCTTCTTGCCCCCTCTCCTTCTCTCTCTCTCTCTCTCTCTCTCAATCTGAGGCAGATCCATTTTAACTATGACCAGTGTGAAGAGTCTGCCGCAAAGGAAAAGGAGAAGAGGTTTCCAAGAGAGAATACAGCCCACTGTAAAAATCCCAAGGAAGGAAAATATTTGGGTCTTTTAATACAACTAGCAGACCTAAATATGCACATAGTAACAGCCAGTGGGAGATTTATAGCTGTTTTTGGAAACTGCAGAGATCTGGTTTCACAGCATGCAGACCGTGCAAGTTATGTCCTATATCTCTAAACATGCCTGCTCCCAAAAGAGCTCTTGATATGAAGTATACGAACCATATACTGTGTGCAAGCCAACACAAGCAAGCTGTTCTCTGGGATCCAAGGTTGTTGTGAGAATCGTAGGGTGTTCTCTCCAGTGAGTAAGCCCTTGCAAACTTGAATCACCCTACAAGTGTGAGTTATTATTACGCTTCCTGCTAATATAGACCTTGCAGATGGTTTCTGGAAACACTGTTCACTTCTAGACATTCAGCTTGGTTCTGTGGGCAACCCTGTTCTTTCCTGCCTCTGTTTTCCCTTGCACAAATCAGACTAATCTTGCTTGGGATCCCACTCATAGCATCACACAGGCGAGGTCTGACCCTTAATGGCTCATACAGACAGATTTGTGTTTGATTTGCTCACCGAGTCCCAGGGAACTGCTCAGCAGCATGAATCAGGAAACACCACCCAGGTGGCACCTGGGCAGGGGAAGGTGGCCACTTCTGCATTACACAAATGTGAGACAAGAATAAATTTATGTCTCAGTCTAACTTCACATTTCTCCAGGAAACAATAGATGAACAAAAGAAACCTAGGTTAAAATGAGCCAAAAAAAAAAAGAGTGTTTTTCTAAATCCTCTATTGAGTTAGCAAGGGACTTTGGGAGAAATAAAAAACCAGAGAAGAGGAAACAGAAGGACAAACCCAGTTAGTAAAGCAGAGGTACTATTAAAAGCACTGAAAAATTGCTAAAATATCCTATCTTGACAATTTTCCTGATGCTAACCTTCTCAATAGCTTCAATGCAAGTTATACAAGAGCCAAGAATCTTCACGTCGCAAAGTTTCTCTGTTTGGCCAAATACAGCCTTTCACTTGACCTCACTGAGTCTTACACGACCAGGGATCTGTTCTGCTCTGAAATATAGTATCTTAATATAAGCTACAGTGCTATGTAAATGGATGAGTTCTCTTAGCAATTTCTTGCACATTGTTGATGTATTTCAGGATATGTGTTTTGATCAGTACATCTAAATCTATGCAATAATTTTATATTTACTGATGTTTCATGACATTCCCAAATAAAAATATTTGGATGACAAAAAATGATTCAACTGTCCAATGATCCATTTCATATCATAATTTTAAAAAAAGCACAACACCTAGTGTGGTGCCTGGCATATAGTGGGCAACTCAATAATTTTTTTAAAATTAAAAGTGTTACATAGTCTTTATCTCTAAGAAATGTCATTGTAATCCAGCCCCTCATACTAACCTTGAATGTGAACTAGAATCCATATGCTTCATTTATGAAATGAAAAAAGTTTCAGAGGATGTTTACAGTTAGAAAATATTAGTCACAGCACAATTTCAGTGTCTTTGGGAGAAATTTTCTAATACCATTGAAGATTAGATCATTTAACGGGAAAATAGACAAGGACCTCATGTACTCAGCATATTTCCCCACCCTCTCTCACCCCAAGCCAACCAGCTCATTACCTAGGATACCTACTTATCCTTCAGGCCCAGAGTTATGTCCTGAGGGAATCTTCTTGATCCTAAATTTGCATCCAATCTCTTATACACTCATAGCTCCAAGTATGATGGCCTTGAAATACTCATGTTGCTGAGGCTCCTACTCAGAACATCAAAGGTGAGGCCTCTTTAATTATTCACAAAGTTATAATTTTATATCTATTTGGTTCATTACTTGATTAATGCCTGTTTTGCACATTAGAGTATAAAGTTCTTGAGGACAGGATCATGATAAATGTCGCTTACTATTGTAGCACAATGTCTGGCCATAACTGAATGCCCAATAAATATTTGTTGGATAAATGTATGAAGTGTTTTTGTGTCCAGGACCTGTGTGGCCCATTAGTCATCTTAAGCAATCAGAAAGCAGGCCTTTAAATATAGTAAATTACAATTCAGTACTTTCATCAAAATGCTCTGCTCCACATGATGGTGTGAGATAATACTCTTTTCCATGTGGAGATAAAATTAAGACATCATATATCCATTCTCTTTTCTAAGACATTTTCCCCAATTTCTCTTCTAATACATGAGAATTAGTTATCCTTTTTCTTATGAATCTTACTTGTACACAAAAGTATATATGGCATTTACAAATTATAATTAAATTAAAATTAACAAAAAGAGAAACCTAAACCTGGAGTAGTTACAGCTTCTCTCCCTGGCAAGTCCATGCATCACTGCCATTACTCTGGAGAATTGAAAGGAAGGAAGGTTGATTAGCTCTGGGACATCTGTCTCTGAGATCAAGTAAAACTTCTCTGTTCAACTTTATTAGAGAAATACCTTTTAAAAATGAATTCATAGTACCACTATTGCCCCTAAATATCCTGTGTCACTTCTCTGGCAAGGAATAATCAGTCTGCAAGAATGCCTCTTCCTAAGGAAGCTCCAAAGGTCTCAAATGTTCTAGATTCTCTAGTATATTCAGTGCTTATCATGGCTGAAATCAGACCTTCCACCTTAAAATTTAGAAACAAATGGCATTCTTAAATTGTAACGTGGTTTTTTTTTAATTATTTTGAAAGAAAATTTTAAAATGCTATTGTATAGGAATGTGTTTTTCGGATGTCTATTGCCACAATAATGCTGCATAATAAGTCATCACAACATATCAGTGGTCTACATCAATAAGCATTTATTCCTTGCTTATACACACACACACACACACACACACACACACACACACACACACGTAAATTATGGCCCAGAGCAAGCAAGAAGGAAATAATCACCTAATGCCTTTTACAAGGGCATTTTACAAGGCTTTTGTTTCCTATTGTTTGTCTTTGCATCTTTGTCAGTCTTATCTTCGTGTTCTTTACCATGACTACAATTACCACACTCTTTTAATTAGTGTCAATAGGACCAGAACACTAAAACCCTTTAAATCCTTCTCACCTTGACTCCCATTTGGATGATTTTTACCTGTAGCATCAACCTGCCCCCTACCCTAAAATCTAGGTAGGTATGGAGTGGATGCATCATTTGCATTTGATATGCTGGAAGAAGGAGGAATATCTTGAGAAGATGCCAATCAAAATCAGAACAGATCATCCAGGGGTGCCTAGCTGTTCAGTCTGTGAGCATATGACTCGATCTCAGGGTCTGAGTTCAATCCCCCAATGGGCATAGAGACTACTTTAAAAAAATTTTTTTTAATTAAAAAAATAATAACAGATCTTCCCAACTGTCCAAAGGAACTTAGCAGAGAGGGTTCTACACCATGGGGCAGGGATGAGAGAACAGATGAGACACAGAAGGCTGATGGTTTAGGGACAGAATGACCATATCATTTATCATCCATTTTGTTTTGAGAATGAAAGAACGCATTGTAAATAATTACACCAGAACAAGAGGCATAAACCTGGACTGTCTCTGATAGAAGCCAGATGGTGGCCATCATCAGAGGGAAAGGATCCAAAGCAATCCTGCAGGCTCTGCTATGATGGAGACTCTTTATCCTTCTTTGTTCAGATATCCATTACTAGCCAGCTACAGTCTGATCTGATGGACACATAGATTCCTTCTCTTGTTTAGATCAAGAAGTACCTTCAAGCAGGTATGGTCAAGTCTTGTCTTTGTATCACCCAGTGTCTTTAAGGCCAGTATTGGTTTTATAATATAGCTATTAGAGGAGGACAGACATGTCCTTTATTCCCAAGTTTTTGAAGAATACAGTTACTCTAAAATTTTTCTCACAATTAATAGAAGGACATCCATTTGAAAAAGAGGTAGTATTTTTCAAAGTTTTGGAGCTTGACATCAATTAATTTGGTGGCTTAAAAGAGGGAAAGCATGAGTATCACAACCTAAAGCCTACATATCTCTGGGTAGACCTTCATAAGTATTTAAAATGTGATATAGTCTGTCAGAAGGGCATGGCATCAGCTATGTAAGTTGTAGTATGTAAATTATGGCCCAGTTTGTTGTATAACTGTCACAGTTGTCAAGCAAGAGCATAAAAGCAAAGAGAAATGATGAGCAGCGTCATCTCATGAAAAGAGACCTGTCCAAACTATATTTATATTATCTATTATCCTATCTTTTCAACCATTCCTTTCTCATCTGACATCTTGCTTAAAGAAGTAAGCTTCAGTTATCTAGAACAAGGACACACAGTGGCAGATAAGGAATGGGTTTCCCATCTTTTTTCTTACTATTGTTGTTTATTTTTTTAATGTTCTTGATTTTGAGTCAGTTTAAAATGGTTTTCACTGTTCTGAGGCTATGTATAAAAATATTTTGTCCTTTTCTACTAGAACTTTAGTAGTTTCATTTATTTGTGACATTTATGTCTTTGGCCTATTTGGATTTTATTCTGTAATAAAAAATGGATCCAACTCTCCTTTTCCCTTTGGCTAACCCCCATCCCAGAGATGCCACATTTATCATATAAAGACCTGTAAGTGATGGGGTCTGTATTTTTAAATCTTCTTCCATTGATCTATCTTTTGTGTGCTTACACCACACTGATTTAATTATGAAGGCTTTATAGTATGTTTTAACATCTGATGGAGCTGGTCCTATTTTATTTCTCTTCTTTCTCAGAATTTTCCTGGCTCTTTGCTTGTTTTTCCATCTGAACTTTAGAATCTGCTAGTTTAGTTTCCTTAAAAACTCTTTGATAATTTTATTAGGATTATGCTAACTACATAAATTCCTTCAGGAGGGAATGACAGCTTTCTCTTGCCACATATTCTGATCCCAAGTATGAGGTATCCTTTTATTTGCAAAAGTCTAATATTATGTCCTTCAGAAATGTCTTAAAGTTTTCATGTAAGTTACCACATTTCTCATTAAGTTTGATCTTTGAGAATACTATTCTAGATGGGACCTTTTCTTTCATTATACCTCCTGACTTGTATTTATGTACAAAGACTGTTGATTTCTATTCATTGATATTGTGTCTTATTGAATTATCATTATTTCATTGTATGTTATTGCTGTTGATTCTCTTGGGTTTTTCAAGTAAAATCTCATATCCAAATATAGTAATAGATCTCTCTCATTTTTTATGCTTTATACTTTCATACTTCTAATCACTTTCTCTTTTCTGATTTTGTTAAGTAACCACAGTAGTAACTGTGAGTATCCTGTTCCATCTGTAACATTAGTAGGAATGCTTCTTTCGTTTCTCCATTAATTTTTATTAATTTGTTTCTCCAAAAAGCTGGCATGGATGATGGATGGATGAATGGATAAAGATATGGAGATATACTTACTGTGTCAACAATTCTTTTTTTTTAAAGACTTTATTTATTTATTCATGGGAGACACAGAGAAAGGCAGAGACATAGGCAGAGGGAGAAGCAGGCTCTATGCAGGGAGCCCGATGTGGGATTGGATCCCAGATCGCAGGATCACTCCCTGAGCCGAAGGGAGAGGCTCAACCGCTGAGTCACCCAGGCATCCCAACAATTCTTATTTAATTAATTTTTTTAATAGTTGCTGGACTTAGACAATTCTCTTTTCTGAGTCTGTGGACATGACCATATGTCTTTCTTTAAGTCTAAAAATATGATAAATTATATTAATACATTTCCTAATACCAATCCATCCCAGTATTTCCAGAATAATCCCCATTTAGTCAAGAAGTTGTATTATTTTAATATGTTGCCAGCTTCCAGTAGCTACTGTTTAATAGAGGACTTTTACATTGATATGCATAAGTTTCACTGAGCTATAGTTTTCTTTTTTTGTGCAGTGCTTGTCAGATTTCGGAGTCAATGTTGTACTGACACCATATAAAGAATTTGGAAGGTTTCTTTATTTCTCTGTGTCTTAGGAGAGCATAAATTGCATGGGAACCAGATGATCTTTAATGATATGGTAAAATTCCCAGCAGACTTGATTGACTGCCTCCTCTGTGTCAAACACTGTGCTTGGTCACTGGAGATGAAGATGAATGAAAGATAGTCCCAGCCTTCAAGGAACTCATGGTTTAATGGAGATGATAAGCATGTCAATAATATATTATGAAATGAAGTTGTATGTTTCTATAATAAAATTATGTAGATGAGGTGCTATGTGACTATAAAGAACGGTTAAGATGATAGTGAACAGAGCGCAATCAGTGTTGGCATTACTCATGAGAAAGGCAAGCAGAAGCCTCATCAGTGTGATTTCAGAAGCCCTATTCCCCCCACAAACCAGGCTTCAGCTGCTGAAGTGCCTTTAATAGGAGACTTTGTATTTCACATTAGAAATATTGTAAGGCTTAAAACACAGCTACCCCCGGAGAGATGAAACACCCAATTAAGTTTACACTTGGAAGGAAATGATTGATAAACATCTGTTCCTAATGGTAACTTCAGTACAGAAAAAGAAAAGGTAAATTTCAGTACAGAATAAGAAAAGGTAAAGATTGTAAGGACCCCAGATCCATGATAGTGAGACTAATGAGAAAGTCCCAAAGAGATGGAAAGGGGCATCAGTGATAAACGTTGTCAAATTTGCTCCTTTGTCTGGGTCTGTGCATGATGCAGTCAGTGAGTAACTTAGCCTGTCTCTTCAGCAACCTCTCTCTCCTGTTCTGTCTCCTTGTAAATTTTTATTGAAGAATTATGTACACACACTAAAGTACACAAATAAAAAGTAGATAAGTTGATCGATTTTCACAAATTAAACACACCAGTGTTACCATCAAGCTTTTCAACCATCCTCCAAGGGGGACTCTCCTGACTATTAGTTTGCCTGATTTTGAATTTGCTATAAATAAAATCTTCTAGACTTTTTTTGTATCTAGTTTCTTTTGTTCAATATTTTATATGTGAAATTCGATCATATTATACATGTTAACTCATTTCTCATTTCAGTATAATAATATAGCATATGAATATACCACCGTTGGGATGCTTAGGTGGCTCAGTGGTTGAGCTTTGCCTTTGGCTCAGGGCATGATCCCGGGGTCCTAGGATCAAGTCCCCCATCGCGCTCCCCATAGGGAGCTTACTTCTCCCTCTGCCTATGTCTCTGCCTCTCTCTGTGTGTCTCTCATGAATAAATAAAATCTTAAAAAAAAAAAAGAATATACCACCGTTTATTTATCCATTTAATACTGATGAGCATTTAGATAGTTTCTGGTTTGGAGCTCTTATGAATTCTCATACTGCTATAAGCATTCTTCTCTATGATTTTTCATTATCCTCCTAATAGGTATATACCTAGAAGTAGAATTAGTAGGTCATGGGATAGGCGTATATTTGGCTTTTAAAAGTACCCCCAAACAGAATATAAATAATAGTGAAAGGGAATATAAGGGAAGGGAGAAGAAATGTGTGGGAAATATCAGAAAGGGAGACAGAACGTAAAGACTGCTAACTCTGGGAAACGAACTAGGGGTGGTAGAAGGGGAGGAGGGCGGGGGGTGGGAGTGAATGGGTTCGGGCACTGGGGGTTATTCTGTATGTTAGTAAATTGAACACCAATAAAAAATAAATTAAAAAAAAAAAGAAAGCATCTACACATACACAGAATAGAGCAGTGGACTTCATATATGTCACCCAGCTTTGGCAATCATTAGCATTTTGCCATACTTGTTTTACTGATCTTCAGTTTTCTTTTTGCTGGAGTAATTTCAAAGAAAACCTTAAACACGTCATTTCACCTGGAAAACCATCAGTCGCATCTCAAATAAAAAAGGCATTTTCCAGGGGAAAAAAAAAAAAAGTACCCCCAAACAGATTTCTAAAGTGGTTGTACTTATTTACACTCCCTCTAGCATATATGGAGTTCTAGTTGCTCTATATCTTCATACTTGTTAATTCTCATCATTATCATTTTAGCCATCCTATGAAAGCCACACATGAAAGTTAGTTTCAGTACTTAGTAAACCTTTGACTCATTTTGATTAAAGGACTCATTTAAAAACATAAAAATCAGAGGAATAGAAAGTTTTTAGGTAATCAAAGATTTTATTCATCCAAAGGGTTAAGGCCAATTTTCATTTAAATCAATGCCAGACAAAGGCCTAACATTAGAAGGATGCACTCTTTTAGATTTTTAAAATTCTTTTTCAGTTGCCCTGTTGCTACTTTATTCTGCACGCCATAGTTCTAATAAATGACACCTCCAAGTGTGTGAAATAATAATTGCTCTGCATAAATAATGCAAGATAATGAGCCAAAGAATAGTGTGTGAATTACAGAGCAAACAGTGGGTGGAACTATAGGAATTACTGGAAAAATTAAAGAAATCTATCAGAAAGTCAATAATAAGTAAAGAGGAATTAAGCAGAGCAGAGAAAGGAGACACATTTTTTAACTGAGGTTGGAGAATTCCTCGTAAACTGGTAAGTTCAAGGTCACGAAAAAGGAATTGCAAAAATGTGCGCTTTAAATTGTGGGCTGTCTTCCCCCCCATGTTTCAGGAGCTCTTTAACAAAATCCCCCCAGGTAACAGAGACAGGCAACCCTACCCATTCAAACCAATGCTGAACACATCCTTCTTTTATACTGAGGAACAGAGAACTGGAAATGAACCAGACCGAGGCAGAGGAGTTGGAATGTTCTGAAATGGTTTCTGATAGATATTTTAATTTTTTAGTGCAAACTCTCCCCAGAATGTACTCAGACTAAAGGGCTAAAAAAGATAGGAAAATCCTGTTTTATCTTCTTCCTATTAATTCTTAAAGTATTAAATGTAATCTAATAACATGTATTTTCTTCTTCTACAGCACTTACCCATGTTATAACTGTTTGTTTGCCTTTTTTCCCTCATTCACATACCCTCAGAGAATGCAGGGACCTTTGCCCGTTGTTCTCCAGTGTATTTGCAGGGCTTGCCATGGCACCTGAACCACTCCAGACATATTCTTAAATACACGAATGGATGAACAAAACAAATAGGAACTGAACTTCGGTTAACACTTTCCTTTGTCTTTTACTGACAAATTCCCAAGTCTTAGCCTTCATATCTCAGGTTTCAAAATAAAGGGAAAGGTGGAGATCTAGTCCCATTACACTAAATTTCTTGTCCACAAGGAAAATTCTGCATGAAGGATCCAAAGAGTGGAAGAGAGACTTAGAAGCCCACCTCTGTCCTTGAGGAAGGAAAAGAAAGGGCATGAAGAATTTCCTAAAACCCGGAGAACGAACCCCCAAATGGAAAGCTTAATATAAAAAGTTTGTGGGAACTAAACAAGAGTATGGAGAAATGGTCACAATATAAAAGAAAAAAGTATTCAAATACAGTTATTTCGAGTTAACTGTAAAGGACAATTATGGGAGAAGAGAGAAAATAAGAAAGATAAAGTTGTCATAATTAAGTGACTCAAAATTATATCACCATAAGTAGGACAAAGTTTAGAATATTTTATAAAGGGGAAAAAACTTACAATCAGCAACACATGAGTCCAGGAAGGGAAGATGGATCCCTTTCAAAATGAATACAGATTTCCTTAAAGAGAGAAGATTGGACAGATTTCAGGAAAATGTGAGTAGCGATGCGCATCGCCATGAGAAGCTAGTGAAGATAAGCTTTTTGGATTGAAGCTAGATCCCTGAACCCAGGTCCTTTGCAAATTGCACAGCTGCCAATGCATCAGCCGGGTTTTATTTTAACAACATTTACAATTTCCCTTTGAGTCGAAGCAAGGCTGAGGGACCATCTGAACAGATAATGAAATAACTGTGAAAGTTCAGAGCATGCTGAACAAAACAAAATATGTTTTGCCTGATTTATGCAAACTAAACATATTGTCAAGGTTTTGAAGCAGTTAGTCCAAAATATGCACAAAATACAGCAATTTCTCAAGTAGCCTGGCAGCAGATGAATTAAATAGCAATGTGCTCTGAAACAGTTTAATCAGACTATATAGATGTGCTGAACATTTTGATAGTTTCACGATACGAATTCATGAATAATGTCTTTTCCTTAAGGAATACCCTACCAAGTTCACCCTAAAACCACAACTCTTGATCCTTATTAATGGAGTTCTTCTATTATGTATTCGAAGAGCATATTTATTTTTTAAACTTCTGCTAAGGAAGAAATGAAATTAAATACATTGTTCACTTCTTTCCCCATGGTGAACAAACCAGATCAATTATGGGTCTCCATTGTTGGTGCTTTCACAGAGAAAAGGTTCAGGACCTTGAATGTCTGTGGAGGGCTTTTCTTCCCCCAGCTATGGGTCGAGTGAAGAGGCCAGTGAATTTCACAAATACCCAAAGTTAGAGAATCTCTAAACACTTTTATACATCCTGGTGTGCAACATCCTAAAGAAAGACACCACAGCCTGTAGAAAAATAATCTTCCAAGAGGAAAGAAAAACATGGTCTCCAGAAAAGACTCTTAAGCATTTTGAATGAATAAAAGAGGTTCTGCTTATGACAATTTCTCAATGGTTTTGTATTTGTGAAGGAGCAAACTGTGTTTCATAGGACAAAACCCTGGTGAGAGCTGTGGCAAGTGGTGCTTCAAATAGCTCTGCCCTCCTCTCTCCCAACATTGCCCCTCACAGGCAGGTTCATGTAAGGCCTAGTCTATACAAACTGAAAAACAGGCAGTGCCTACTCTCCCTGACATCTTTAAAAGATGTACAGAACATCCCAAAGAGTCACTGATTTTTCTAGAATGTCTTTGGAGCAAGCAGAGTAATCAGACTTTTGACTCAATATTATCTCAGATTTTGATGTGAAGAGTTTCTGCTCTAAAGAAAAGCAAAGTGGCATTATTTCTCAAATTCCTTTAGGGCAATGGATCAGATTTCTAAGTCTTTTGCTATTTGCCTTTCCTCATTGGATTCTGCAATAGTCAGTCTAGATCTAGAGCATTAATATTTATTTCAGTCAATTTCTCAACAAAAACCCAAAGAATTATTTTTCCTCTACCTAATGGTGACTTACCAAACCTATTCTCCCCTTGTCAGCCTTTCTGCAATAAGCCTTTTGCTTATTGTTAGCCAAAACCAGCCAATTTTATTGGGGATTCTTCAGTGACTCTTACAAGTGAAGTTAATTAGAACCTCTTGTAATTCTTTCCTCACAGAAATCTTTACATATCTCACAATAGTATTAGTGGACATGTTTTTAATGTACATTCTCTATTAGTTTTTAAATTCACTTTCGTTTTTAAAAAATTTAAATAGGTTGTATTAAACTGTGTACCAATAAAATGTTTCATAAATATCATAGGTGTCTCCCCCAGCATCAAGTGGGAACTTTGAGTCTGAGAGGAAAGAGTAACCAACAGTATTGTTATTTTATAAACGTAGACATGTATAGAAGGAGGGATTTGATGGATATGTACGGCTTTACCCAATAGTTAATGGCCTATAACTTAATGCTAGATTCATAGCCTTTGAATTTCATTCTTAAAACGTGGTTCCCATTCTAACTCAAAGTGGGAAAAATTCTTGCAACTATTCTGTTTGTAGGCAAGGGAAATTTATTAACCTTTAACAAAAATGAAAAAAAAATTAGATACCATGGCTTACCACCCTGGTATGTAACAAAAATATTATTAACTTCTTTAATAATGTCAAGATTTTTTTTTCTGACAATCAGCTTGCTAAATTTAAATCTGTTACTCCTACTAAGATGCATCAAGACTCACGCCAGGTCCAATACTCTTTGGACCTTAAGAGGGAATTTGGTTTGGAATAATTATACAGGGGGCAGCAACCCTAGTTCTCCCACCTTTCCCCCAATACACACACTTGTTCTGTGACCTTGAGAATGTCACTTTAACTTCCTAGAGCTCACCTGGAAAATGCATAGTCATACCTCCTTCACACATCGCTATTTTAAGGACAAAGTAATACGAACTAATATTGTGCCATGCCAGGTGGGTGGAAAACTCTTTTAGGTAATAATGATGTAAGTTTTTAATTAATTGATATTGAGTGAACATATTTTATGATGATTTTTTAGAAACTATCTGCTTTACTTGCTTGACTTATGCTAATCTTCAGGCTGTAGCTTTCCCCTCGTTAACTTAAAATAAAATTCACCCTTCTGATGTGCTCTGAGATACATGTACAGTGTACCAAGAGACGCTATGGTTGGTAACTTCCTTTTCATTCCTTACATTAAATCGCCAGGGTCTCCAGTCCTTTCACTCACAGCTCACTTCCTTTCTATTTTATCTTCCAGATTAGACCCTGCTGATCTCATGCCTAAACAATTGCAGGTTCAAATCCAGGCTCTACGGTATCCCAGTAGCATGGAATCATTCATCTGAGTCTCAGGCTCCCCAGCCTGAGAGCAAATAGTAAGAGAGCAAAGCCCAAGAGGAAAAAGTAAGACTTCCCCTGGTAACTATTGGACTGCAATAAAAGACACATAGTCAGAGACAAGGCCAAGACAAAAGGATGATTCTTCCAAGGTCAGCTGCAGCCACAAAATGTCTTCCCTCCTTTCTTCTGAATAATGACCACTCTCTTATCAGTGACTTTTCCCCAGCTCCACTTTGTTCCTGAAAAAAAAGATTACTGAGATAGCCAAATGCTGAACTAACTACATTTGATGGCAGCAGCGGCCCAGAGCTGATTCTGTTTCTGGGAATCCCAATCCAGAGATGATCTCTGTTCACCTTTTTTTTTTAAGATTTTATTTATTTATTCATGAGAGACACAGAGAAAAGACAGAGACATAGGCAGAGGGAGAAGCAGGCTCCTCACGGGGAGTCTTATGTGGGACTCGATCCTAGGACCCCGGGATCATGACCTGAGCCAAAGGCAGATGCTCAACCACTTAGCCACCCAGGCGTCCCAATTTCTGTTCACCTTAGTTCCTCCTCAGAGTTATTCAGACACATCCAAACCCTGCAAAAAACACAAAACAAAACAAAACAAAAACCCTGCCTCCTCCGTCTTCCCCAAACACTCTCTGACTTCCCATGGTCTAGGTTCTCCCTGTTGCAGCAAGTTGAATAACCCTACTTTTGTGGGACTGATTAGCCCTGGTGTATTCCTAATTGTCTCTGTTACGGGGGATTTATCAATAGGAACAATTTCATTCCCTTAAGGATGCTGAGAGAATTAAATGAGATAATGTATGCAAAGCACTTAGAATGATAGGCGGCACATAGTAAGCCCTGAATAAATATCTGTTCTATTTTTTTTATCATCCCCATAATTATTGTAACATCCTCTTCATTGGTGCCTGCCCACCAATCTCTTCCCTCCCAAGCTAGCCTGCTTGAGGCTTCAATGTTCTCATCTATTTATACCCCTATTTGAAATTTTCAGTGGTTCTCCACTGTTGTCAAATAAAGTCTAAACTCGGTCTAATATCTGACCCCTACTTATATTGACATTAGTGACATTTGTCTTCATATAGTCCTACGAAGAGCCTCTATCCCAGCTGACTGGTTTTTTCCTGGTTCCCAAAGCATGGCTTACATGTGGCTTGCACACTTTTACTCAAGACAAATTCCCATCTTGCCGTGGCCACCAACTCTCCAAATACTGCTCTGCAAAGCCCCCTCCTCTGACATGTATCCTCTGAGCTCTCATCCCCTCTGAGCCACACAGCCTTGCTATTTATTCCACACAGTTAGCATAAAAACAAATACTTCTTTGCATGGTTACTGTGGTGGGTTCTGGTTGGTAACACAGGCAGTGAAAGGAATCACCCTCCCAAGGCAAAATGAAGAGAAGTTTACTGAACCTCCTGCAAGACAGCAAAGGAGAGACTGTCATGAGGCAGTGGTGAGGAGCTATTGTTGTAAAGTTAGGAAGTATGGAAACATATAGGATTTTCCCTTTTTTGGTTTATCGTAGAAAGTGTGCCTGGTTGTAAGTAGCCCATTGGTCAGTTAGGGCCTATGGCTATTTCAAGGTGAGTTGAATAGTGAGCCTGTTTGTGTCAGCTCAGTGTTCACTGGGGGCTCTAGTGTCTTGCTCAAGTTTCCATTGTTCAAACCAGTGGCCTAATATCGGCCTCCACAGTTCCTTTTCTCACAAATATATTTTTATTTAGATGGTAAACCCCTAGCAATAACTGGATTTATAGATCTTTTATTACAAATAATTTAATCATAGATAAATGATATCTTTTGAATAAATAGCTTCACAAATCAACCTTTCCATTTCCCTAAATACCATATTTATTCCATGAACTCTTTTCCAATTAATTTGCACAATAAATTTCTCCAAACATGTGAGACTTCCAGGTGAACTCCTCAAACATGTCCAGGGTGGGATTTTCAGTTCCAGACTTAAAACAAATGCATAATTTGTACATAGTTACATTATCTTTATCTGCTTCTCTGTTGCAAAATTTTATCTGAAAATTCTTGCCTGTATCTGACCTGTGTCTTTTTTGCTCTGTGTTAGTGTTCCTTTAAATTTTTAAATCTTTTACTTTATTTTTTTTAATTTTTATTTATTTATGATAGTCACACAGAGAGAAAGAGAGAGGCAGAGACACAGGCAGAGGGAGAAGCAGGCTCCATGCAGGGAACCCGACTCGGGACTCGATCCCGGGTCTCCAGGATCGCGCCCTGGGCCAAAGGCAGACGCTAAACCGCTGCACCACCCAGGGATCCCAATCTTTTACTTTATGAAATAGCATCATAGTAAATGTTGTGATTATTCTACCTCTAATTCTGTCCCCCAATTTAGATTAATATTATTTTCTTTACTTCTTGAAGTTTTCAAAACTGTTCAACTTGTTCTCTCTAAATTTTTTACCCCAAATTCCCTCTGTCAGATTTTTTTGTCAGACCATTTTATGTCTTTCACTTCATTCATTCCAATGTATTCAGACAGAACCACCCTATTTTCTTTATGTTCATTAGTTTTGTTATTTTCTTCTTGACATTATCTCTTTCCTTTGAGACTCTCCTGCTACAAAGTCCAGGCATGTTTCCATTCTTATTCATTCTTGTCATATAAGCCAAATGTATTCATTTCTAATCTCCTTGGAAAGAACTATAATCTACTAAGGTTTCATTATGAGATTCTTTAGCATGTTCTCATTCTTTTCTTAGAGATTTAAATGCTTCTACCCACTGAATTAAGATTATATTTTCTTCCTCAATTTTCATTCCTCAAAAGACAGCATTTGCTAATAAATAAAACAAAGAAAAGTTTAGTCATTTTGTCTTATGACTTGCTTTGAACCATGAATATTCACAGAACCCTCCTCTTCATATTCTTATCTGGTACCAAGAACCATCATCCTGGTTTCCATGCACTCATAAGGAGTGCTGTTAAGGATTGGTGAGTTTTTCTGTGAAATCTTTTGATCTGCCTTTTAAAAATACTAAATAAATGTGTAGTAGTTATTAATAATATGACTAGTTATTAGTCCTGTTATTATTCTGTTAGTATTCTAACACATGATTTAAGAAGACCTGAAAACACTTGTTAGGTAGACAACAAATTTAAACATAAAGAACTAAAGTTGAAGTGCCTCATTTCCTTACAGCCAGATGACCTTGGGTAACATTTAGCTGCTCTAAACCTTGGGTTCTACCCTGAGGTTGAGATAATACAGTTGACCCTTGAACAACACAGGGGTTAGGGTCACTAGCCCACACACAGTCAAAAATCCATGTATAATTTTTGACTCCCCCAAAACTTAACTAATTGCCTGTGGTTGACCAGAAGCCTTATTGATAACATAGTCAATTAACACATGTTTTGTGTGCTATATGTATTGTATACTGTATTTTTACAAATAACGTAAGCTAAAGAAAAGAAAATGTTATTAAGAAAATCATAAGGAAAATACACTTACAGTATTACATTGTATTTATCAAAAAAACCTGCACGTAAGTGGACCCATGCAGTTCAAACCCATGTTGTTCATACGTAAGTATGTAATACACTAAGTTTCACACAAATGTGAAATATCAGAATTTGTTAAAGAATCTAAAGCTAATGATCTGTATTTTCTGGTATACTTATCCCAAGTCAGTTTCTACATTCTCCTAAACTAAAACACACACACACACACACACACACACACACACACACACACCCTGAGTCCCACTACACATGGAATTGGAAAAACTAGACAATGATTAATAAAATGTAGTTCCATGAAACTTACCTTCTATGAGCAATCCTTTTTTTATGACAAAAGTAAAATCTGTTGCTTTTACAACAAAAATGGGAGGAAAAAATGCAAGAGAGAAGCAGCCATGCGAGTCTTCCTTCCCTCTTGCTTCTTCCTTAGCGCTCCTTCTAACATCCCCACCATCCAGTCAATTACCAAGTCTAGTGGCTGAAGTGGCTTCCACCTCCTAAATGTATCTCACATTCGTCCCCTCCCTTCCATGTTCATCCTGACTCCCCTGCAGCCTAGGGTCTCATCCTAGGCTACTACACCAGCCTGTTACCCAGTCTCTCTACACCATTTTACTGCATTCTGATTCATTTGCCAGTCTGATCAGGTCATTGTAAAGGGCCTTTCCCAAGTCATTGTAAAGGGCCTTTCTTCAGGGAATAGTTGTGTGCTCTTGTAGCTGCTGCCCTCTCTCATTTAACAAGACTGATACCTCTGCTTTTATGGCATTTGCCCTATTCTGTATTGTTTGCTGGTTAATTGTGCATTTGCCTTATATTCCCTCCATTCCGCTGAGTTCCTTGGTGGGAAGGGCCACTACCACACACACAGCAAGTGCATGGTATCTATGTATTGAACGATGTGCAAAGACAAGTTACAAAGACACAGACACAGACATAATGTGAAGGAATGGAGAACAACTTCATGGCAATATTTACTGATTATGTGCTACTCGGTAGTTGACATAAGTATTGCGTGGGCTGTTCTTACCTTGCTTACAGAGCAACGAGCATGTTCAGCTTCTGTCATTTACCTTCTTTCCACCTCTACCACCCTAGACCAAACACTGTTGTTTGTCATTCGGATAAGTCAATCTCTTTCTGCTTCCCTCCCGCCACCCTGCCTGCTACCTAATACTGGGTTCAATCTCCAATAGCAACCACAGTGATCTTTTTCAAGTAACTATAAATCAGATGACATCACTGCCCTGTTTAAAACTCTTTTGTGGTTTTCTATCAAACTTAGAATAATGTCCAAACTCAGTACAGGGTCCTCCAAATTCAGACATTTTCTTAGTTCTCTGACCTGTAGCTCTTCTGTGTGAATGGAATGGTCTCTGCTAACATCTTCCCACATCCTAGATCCTTCCTGCCATTCACATCTCAGCTTCAATGTCACTACTTCGTTTTCTCAAGCACCCAAAGATTATCTTTGGGTGTCACTTACTCTGTGTGATAACTACTGGTTTATTTATTTATGTGTGCATGGCCTGTCTCCCACTGTGCCCAGTTCTCTTAAACTTGCTAGAGAATGGCAACCTGTCCATCTGGTTCATCACCAATACCCAGGGACCTAGACCAGTACCTGGCTCCTGAAGAGCAGGTGGTGAATATTTGTTGACTTCCTGAGCACTCCCTCATAGCCTGAGCCAGTCATTTTGCAGATCCTTCCTCCCTGCTTTCGTGAACATGCTTTCTCCCTCATAAGGCATCTCTGTAACAGGAGCCTCTTTAATACCCTGTGTTTGCTCAGCATTTATGATCCAGCAGATAGGAAGAAAGAGAAAGCCATCATGAGTCATGCTGTGCAATTTCGAGTACCTTGAGAGCAGGTGATATTTTTCACAGTGTCAGCTGCAGTTCTTTGCAAGTGCTTCCCTGTTGCCATGGTAAAGGCTTTATGAAGCAAATCCAGCCAAAGAGAAACAGGTTCTCCACTGTTCCTGATGTCTCTGCACCTACACTATCCCCCAGATGGGCCCAGCAAAGGACCTTGCTTGTGGTAAGCCCCCTGTTAATGTTGATCTGAGCTCAGCTGAGTTGAGACTTTGATACCTGTTCCTCTGCCTCCAAACTCCTTGCCACATGCAAGTTTCCAGGATTTCAGAGAGAACAGTCGTGATATTCTTTGTTGGAAACTAAATTCTCAAAAGGCAAACACCTGTAATTTTTTCTACCCATAGTAATAATTATAGCTCACATTTATTAAGCAGTTACTTTCGTTGTCTTATTTCTAAAAACCATCAGGGTGGCAGATACTATAATTAGTTCCATTTTACAAGTGAAGAAATCGAGGCTCAAAAAAGTAAATTACCACAGCAAACACAGAGAACACAAAGCTGTTGCCATAGGGGCCACTGACTTTACTTTCACCTGTAGGGGTTTTCCATGGAAGCTCCAAGGGAGCCCCCAACTTGTACCAGGTGGTGGTTAGTGATCAAGGTGCAGCGGTATGTTTGCCTCCTCTTGTCCCTCTGAACACTATGCAATATAAGTAATATTCCTCTTCTACTTATAACTTTTCTACTCACTCAGAGGTAGCCACTTCACAGAGAAGTCTTAACCGAGACATTTGAAAGTGTAGAGTCCAAGGTATTAATCAAAATTCAGAAGTTGCTTGAATCTGTTCTCTGGGCCTTGGCTTGCTTTGAGCCACCTTGGCTTGTGTTCATCCCCCTCAGGTGTGGAGGGAGGCAAGGAAATAAGAGTTTTTACTTGAACAAGAGCTCCTGAATACTGGCTCCATGCTCTCTGGCCTGACAGACGTTTAAAAGCTGAATCTCCTACATCATGCATCCATGAGTCTTTGGAGGACCCTTGCAGGATCCTCCTCCCTCATGCCCTGGCTCTCCTGCAGTGGTCCAATGGTCACTTCCTAGGCTTTCTGCCAGGCATTCTGTGGTGTGCTGCAGACCATTGCTGCTGAGGTCTTTTTGCCCCTGAGACAGGCCTGGTAGGTGGTATCTAAGAAAATCCAAGTCGCTCTCTGCTTGGTCCATACCTACACTCATGTCCTCAGTCCCTCAAAACTCTACAAGCGCCCTTCTCAAAGCAGCAGTTTATAGTCATGAGACCGAAGCAGGGAGTCTGCCCTTCTCGAGATATATTGGTTAACGGTGTCCTAATTGCAGAGCCAAAATTCTCCAAGTGTCCCACGGCAGCCCATCCCCCACTAGACCTGCAGTGAAAGAGACAGCCGTGCTGGGAAGAGGCAAAGTAGATGATAGCCCAAGGCAAGGCTTCTTCTAGAGAACCTCCTCATAATCTACTCTCTCTCTCTTCTGCACCCTGATCTTTTTTTTTTTTTTTCTGGTAAGATACACATAACATAAAAATATACCATTTTAGCTATTTTTAAATGTGCAGTTCCTGTGGCATAAAGTACATTCGCATTGTTGTGCAACGATCACCACCATCCAACTTCTTCATCTTCCCCAACTGAAATTCTGTACCCCATTCCCATCTCCCTACTCTTGGCAACCACTGTTCTTTCTGTCTGTGACTGACTACTCTAGGATCCTCATATGAGTGCAATCTTACAATAGTTACCTGTTTGCAACTGGTTTATTTCATTTTGTATACTGTCTTCAAGGTTCATCCGTGTTGTAGCATGTGTCAAAATTATATCTTTTTTTAAGGCTGAATAATAATCCACCATGTCCACATACCACATTTTCTTTATCCATTTATGTACAAAAGAACGCTTTGAATTCTCCCACCTCTTGGCTATCATGAATGACACTACTTATGTACAAATACCTAAATCTCTGCTTTCACTTGTTTTGGGTGTATACCCAGAAGTATAATTAGTGGATCATATGGTAATTCCATTTTTAACTTTTTGAGGACTTGCTATTTTCCACAGTGGCTGCACCATTTTACATTCCCACCAACAGTGCACAGAGTTCCAATTTCTTTGCATCCTAACCAACACTTATTTTCTGTTTTTTTTTTTAATATAATAACCATCCTAATGAGTCTAAAGTGGTATTTCACTGTAGTTTTAATTTCATTTCCCTAATGACTAGTGATATTTTCATGTGCTTATTGGCCATTTGTGTATCTTCTTTGGAAAAGTATCTGTTCAAATCCTTTGCCCGTTTTTAAATTGAATTATTTTTGCTTTTGTTATTTTTGAGTTGTACAAGTTCTTTATACATTCTGAATATCATTCCCTTATCAGATACAGGTACATTTTGGGAATATTACAGGTTCAGTTCCAGGCCACCGCAATAAAGTAAATACTGCAATAAAGCAGATCAAATGAATTTTTTGGTTTTTCAGTGCATGTAAAAGTTATTTATACTCTACTAAGTGTGCAAAAACATTATGTCTAAAAACCAATGTACATACCTTAATTTAAGAATACTTTATTGGGGGCACCTGTGTGGCTCAGTCTGTTAAGGGTCTGCCTTCGGCACAGGTCATGATCCCGGAGTCCTGGGTTGGAGGCCCACATCCGGGTCCCTGCTCAGCGGGGAGTCTGCTTCCCTGTCACCTGCTCCCCCTGCTTGCTCTCTCTAAAATAAGTAAATAAAATATTTTTAAAAATACTTTGTTTAAAAATGCTAACCATCATCTGAGCCTTCAGGGAGTCATAATCACTGATCACAGATCATCATAACAAATATAATAATAATGAAAAAGTTTGAAAAATTGTGAGAATTATCAAAATGTAACAGAGATACGAAGCAAGCAAAAGCTGTTGGAGAAATGGCACCAATAGACTTGCTCCACACAGGGTGGCCACAAACCTTCCATTTGTAAAAAAGGCAGTATCTATGAAGTGCAATACAAAAAGTGCTTGTATATGATTTGCAAATATTTTCTCCCCTTCTGTGGGTTGTCTTTTCACTCAGTTAATGGTGTTCTTTGGTATACAGAAGTTTTTAAATTCTGATGTAGCCCAATGCGTCTATTTTGGTAGCTGATTCCCTTTTTAAAGTTTTGATCTGCTGTGGCTCCTAGCCTCATGGATTTTGTTTAAAAATCTCATATGTGAATTTTCCTTACACTTTATCTAGTGTTTATCATATTGGTACTTCAATCAAAGCTGAGCCAGAAGAATCTAACATCTGTATGATAGGAATACAGGAAGCAGAAACTACATTATCAACGGTTCCCCAGTTGAATTCCATGTAGCACAAATCCTAGTAGGACAGCAGGTCCACTCATTGGGGTTTCCCATCCTAAAAAAAAAAGTGAAAACAGTGTAAAATTTTTGAAATTTATGAACAATAAGGAAAGGCAAAGGGAGTACTTAACTAAAAGAGGAGAAGACTTGAGAGGTGATAAGAATAGTTTGCAAGCATATGACAAGGGCTGCAGACAGCTGTTCCCTTACTTCACTGAGGAAAGAATAAAAGGAAATAAGTTTAAATTGCAGCATGAAGGATTAATTTAGATATTTCCTGAGAATGTGTATCTAGGTTACCGAGGATGGTAAATTTCTTTCTTTAGAGATTTTTCTTCTTAAAGAAAATAATGAATGGGGGGGTGGGGTGAAATAGAGGACTCCTTAAAGTCTCTTCCCCATTGGGAAATGATATTGCAAGAAATAAAACCATGACTTTAAAGGAATTAATTTCTTTATCTTACTAGTCCATAATTTTGAACATTAAGAATTAAAACCCAGAGTGCTCGCAGATATAACTTTCACATATGTTGCTATTTCTTTTATACAATTCTTGTGCGATTTATGAGAGCTAAACATAAGCAACAAAAATAGCACCTTTGTGTTACTTTTGCTTTTTCATTCTCTGCCATATTTGTTTCATACTTGAATGTTGCTGTTACAGTCACCTTTAGCTGATCACTGTAACGAAGGGAACCTAGCTTAATTATCTGTAATATCAGATAATTCAAGAATAAATATGGGAGGGCATCTGGGTGGCTCAGTTGGTTGAGCAGCTGACTCTTGATTTCGGCTCAGGTCATGGTCTTATGGGTCATGGGATCAAGCTGCACATTGGGCTCTGTGCTCAGCAGGGAGGGCTTGAGATTCTCTCTCCTTCTGCCCCTCCCCCACTCACTCTGGAGCATACCTGCTCTCTCTCTCTCTCTCTTTCTCTCTCTCTCTTTCAAATAAATCTTAAAAAAAAAAAAAAAGAATCATTTGGTTTTAGAATAGATCACCTGATTCAGCAGAGAAAGATTGACCTTTGTATGATAGCTGAAGGTGAGGGAAGCTGAATAGTAGTAAATTTATTTCCCATCCTCTGAACACATACCAGTGGCTCAGGAAGAGAAGGGAAGGGGAGAGAAGTAACTTGGATGTATCTTGGGGAGTCATTTTGACATTGAGATTTTTTTCCACAGGTAATCCATTAAAAAATTATATGTGAGCTAACCTAATAATGGGCCTTGCTCTTTCTTTTCCTTGCAAATTCAAGGCAAGTTCACCCATGTTATACTTGAGATGTTTACCTTCCAGGTCCAGGACCAACCATATCACTGTGTCACTCTTCCTTACTAATGCAAAAAGTGAACCTGACAGATGTCAGAGGTATTGTTGGCTCATCCCTGTCTCTTACCTTTCCTTGCCTGTCTAGCCTCATCACCCACCATTTCCCCACTCTGCCTCAGCCCCAGATCTAAGTCCTCAGTGCCAGCCACATTGCACTACAAATCTTTCCTCTGGACACATCATGCTCTCTCATATGACCATGCCTTTTCCCTTAAAGCACAGTGATTCAGGCTCCTTAAAACTTCCCTGCTTCTTGAACTTAACCCAGGCCAAGTATCCAAGGTATCCCCTATCATGGAACTCAACACCTTGTGGTTGTCCATGTATGTGGCAGCCCCAATATGCTGTCCAATCTTGCCAAGCTTCTTAGAGGAATCTATGTGGCATTCTCGTTTTTGAAATCCTTGCATCTGGTATATATAAACATTTATAGTAGTTAAGTGGATAAATTTTTATCTCAACAGTAACTATCATTTCTAAAGCATTTGAACAGGTATTTGTAGTTATTGGATTGTTTTAAGCCAGGAAACAAAATCTACCCTTTAAAATACATCATAGAGATCTTTTAAACCTATATACTTTGCCATGGTAAAAAAAAAAAAAAAATTCCAATCAAACAGCTCCTTAAGTGTGATCTTAGGAAAAATGAGTAAATTCAAGACAAATGAGAAAAACACCTTCAATTGCTATACCAGCCCCTAAGTCGTGAAGAGATCCAAACCTCCAACCTTTTATTTATTTATTCACTTGTCTTTCAGCAAACATTGATGAATGCCTACTTGATATTTACAAATAGGTTACCGTGCCAAACACTGGTGATATAAAGCCTCAGAAAACCTTATTTCTTCCTCACTTTCTGTTCTGTGCTTTCAAATTGCAATATTGTTCTTTCTTCAACAAAATTTCTTTTTAATGGCAACCATATAGAAAAAGAAATAGTTGACACAAGGAATAATATGAAATATATGATGAAGGAACAAGGTGAAAAAATACAAGTTTCTTTTTAACCAATTCTTTCATGAGGATTCAGCTTAAGGATTGGTCATTGAAAAATATAATCAAAGTTAGTACAATATTATTGATTATATTCTCTGTGCTATATGTTTTTGTTCCTGTAACTTACTTATTCTAGAACTGGAAGTTTATACCTCTTGAGCCCCTCCAACCTATTTCACCCATCCTGCACTCCTATCAACCACCAGTTTGTTCTCCATATTTATGAGTCTGAATCTGTTTTTGTTGTTTGTCTATTTATTTATTCATTTTTCTTGGTTTTTTTTATTCCACATGTAAATGAAATCATTTGGTATTTGTCTTTCTCTGCCTGACTTACTTCACTTAAAATAATACCCTCTAGATCCACCTGTGTTATTGCAAATGGCAAGAACTCATTCTTTTTTATGGCTGAGTAATATTCTATTGTATGTATACATCACATATTTTTTTCATTCATCTCTTGATGGACACTTAGGTTGCTTCCCCACTGTATGATGACTGATGGTAGCTATGCTGATTCTGGTGAGCATTTCATAACATACATATAATTGTTGAATCATTATGTTGTACACCTGAAATTAATATATTGTATGTAAACTATACTTCAGTTTAAAAACAAAGAAAAATATAATCAAAATGTATTCATGGCCTTAAATTATTATAGTGTCTTGTTAAATAATGTGCTGTGAGCATGTGGGAAAATAACCTAGTTTTTACAGTATTTCAGTATGATTTTCTATTTGATCTAATATCCTGAGTGCTTGGATTGTTACAGTAATAAGCATCTTAGAAGTACTTATGCATATTTTCATCAATAAGAAATGGATTAATGCCCATGCTCTGAGACCATTTATCATATGGCCCTAGTAGAGAAGTTGGCAAGAGTTCCTAGATTTTTTTTAATGTGCATATTTGATTAGAGCAGCTCTCCTGATCTCATAGGATTTTGTTTGAGAAAGGACAGATTTGCGCCTGCAGGGTTTCAGTATTTATCCAATTTTAAAACCCTGGACATGTTACAAAACAGCACATGGGCTTCCATCTGTTAGCTCTTTCTATGGATCTATTTTTTGGAAGGATTGAAAAGATTTATTATGCTAAAAATATATTCTATTCTATAGTTTTTAAGCCAAGATAAGATCATTCATTTTCTAAGCCCTCTAAGAATGAGGTTGTTATATTCACCCATTCTTAATACTTTAAGCCTACAAAGTCCCTAGTACTACTTAAGCAAAAGTCTCAAAGTAAAATGTAAACTAGTAATAATGCTGGTGCCTTTTCTCTTCTAGAACTCAAAGAAAGCTTAACATTTTAGATAGCTTGACAATAGCTCCTTATATTTCTTGTTCTGACTCATTCAGAATACTATTATAAAATATTATTAAAAAGAAATGCATGGGCGCTGTACCTGCACGCATTCATGATCTCCAGATTAATAATGTTAGTGTTCCTCTGTTCGACTCTAATTTCGAGGCCCCTTCAGGCAAGCTTCCTCCCATAATTCATTATAATTTCATTTGTCTCCTCATGATTCTACCTAGAGAAGATTCTGAATATTCACCGTTAAAGACTAAATTGTACCTGTTGAAATAAAAGTCAGTCATTTATTTTAGATAATACTGCCCAAAAGTATTCCCCAAATTTAAGGATGTGGGAAACCTGAATTATTATGAGTAAAGATGGTCTTAACAGTACTTATGTATGTGGACATGCTCACAAAATACTTTATATGTACTCAGATTCAGTAATTATCCAACTCGGCACATTACTAAGGAAAAGCAGTCTACTATAGAAACAACTTCCTGAGTGAATGGAAGCCTACTAATATTGTCAGAATTGTGTTCTCTGATGCAGTGCTAAAACAGCCTCTGTGTGAAGAGTACATGGAATAATAATGAAGAGAAATTAATATTTTCACAGTTGTTCCTAATTTCCAAAGACATTGTTTTAAAAATATTGTCTCGTAAATCCTCACAACAGCTCTATAAGAAGGATCTTCCTTTTCCTTCTTTACCAATGGGAAAAGTGAGAATTCTAGAAATGAGATAACGTGCCTCAGGTCACATGATTAATAAATGTGAGTCAGAATTACAACCTAGGTTTGGCACTTCAAAATTGCACATTCTTTCCACTTTGTACCGTCCAAATATTAGCTTTTAATATACTGTTCTATTTGGCTTTGTAAACCGTTCCTCAGCACTTGATGATTTAAATAAACAAAGCAAAAATAACATGTCTGCTTGAAATTAAAATGTCTTAATAAGTCTTTGTATGTGACTGGCCTTTTAACCACTGATATAGGTGGACACCTTTATATAAATATTGTAAGGCAGAAAGTGAGAAATTGTGTCATGAATTCTTATTCTTTGTTATAGTAATAAGAAAGTAAGAGTAATAGGAAGAGAAAGAGAGTTGGAAAAAGAACTGTTGCCTAAAACAAAACAAAAAAAGCCTAGTTATTCCATAATTGGTTGCTAAAAATTGCCACTCTTTGTCAACTGAGAATATCCAATGTTCTTCAAAATCGTATTTCTTCTGCTCTTCACTATTTCTTCTGCTTTTAGTGTAACACAACCCACTTCATCATAGTCTCTTTGCCTTCAAATGACATACTCCCACACATGTTGCTATAACCGTAGAAATTCTTAGAGCTGAAAGATGTCGTTATAGATATTTGCCAACAAGGAAGGGAGGGAGGGAAAGAGACCTCAGCTTTCCTGTTCAGAAGGTAACCAAAAAATAGGTTATCCTCATATGTGAAAGTCTGCTTACTCACCCATAGGTTCTGCTCATCAGAATGCACCTATTCAGAGAGAACTATATAGGGCCATTCAAAACCCAAGCTAGTGCTAATTCAAACTGAAAAGAAAAGGACACTTGGGACATTATATACTAAATAGAGTAAGCCAATCAATGCCTTGTCCAAGTAAGAATAACTATTTGTCAAGTTCTTATTACTACCCATCCCACCCATTCTTCCATGTTTCATTTAGTCTCTTAAGTCCAGGTGCATAGTAACTTTACATTTTAATATCTACTGATTGTTTTTCATGGTTTATGGACTGTTCTTTGGTCTTTTGGGCAGGTAAACATGCATACTTCTGTCCTCTGGGTCATGCCATGGCTGAGAATTAGTGCCTGGCCTCTTGGTTCTTTGGACACCATTTGAATCTCATCCAGACACCTTTTCCCTCTGCTTTGTGACACTAGGCCAAAGAAAGCAATGAAAATTTGAGAGCCACTCTGATGTAGTCTTGCACTTACACCATAGTGTATGCTCACCAGGAGTCAGACAAAGGACTTTATTACTCACAACAATGCCCTTATCTTGGGAGTTAAGGAAGGGATGAAACCAGTTGTGAAGATCTACCAGAATGATTCAGGGCTGAGGGAAGGGGAAAGTGAGATGAAAAAGAGACAAAAAAAAAGTTTCATAAGTTTTGGATAGCTACTATGGGGCATGTGACATGCTTCCAACAAGAATGAACTAGAAGACTGCTGGAAGTAGTGAGGGTCCAGCTGAGGACAGAAAGATTGTGTGGACTTCTTTGGAGGGAAGATTAGAATGGTTGGGGCCTTTGACCTGTATCTCTCTGCTCTGTGAAAGCAGAATAAGAGAACCAAATGGTAGAAATTATTTAGGGTGGGAGTAGCAGAAAGTCCAGGAGGGGAAGAAAAGTCTGTATAAGTAAATCAAAATTGAGCTATCAGAACTATGGAAGGACAAGAGCTGGAAGGTAAAAATGTTGTGGTTGCAGAAAAGGAGTATAAATTTCGACAGAGGAGCAATTCCAAATAAAAAGAGGCTTTGAGAGTGGCTGGTTGAAGTGGAATTCAGACAAAACTCTCTGGAGATGAGAATGTTGAACTGTGCAGTTGGGAGGAGAGGGCCTATCAGTTGAGTCATAATGAAGGCAGAAGAAGACTCT
Organism: Canis lupus familiaris; assembly: GCF_011100685.1. Taxonomy (NCBI): domain Eukaryota; kingdom Metazoa; phylum Chordata; class Mammalia; order Carnivora; family Canidae; genus Canis; species Canis lupus. The sequence goes on from NC_049250.1 coordinate 21,997,639, forward strand.
CCAGAAAACAACAAAGAGATCCACCATCCCTTCCTCTTAATTTTGTGTCTTTTTGTAAAAAACAGAGTTGTTAAGGCAATACTTAACTGAAAAAGACATACTTGTGCCCTTGTGAGTCATTAAATTTTCCATATAAACTAGTTATTTCTAACAATCTACTTATTTATACACCTGTACAAAACATCTTTTAACCTGTCTAGGAACCATGTATCCTAAATTTTAAACGTGCATTGATCCATTAACATCCTGAGTTTCTTCTTCTGTTGGTCTCCCAAGTGGCAAAAATATTTCATGATAATGATAAGGAAAGATGGCATGAAGAGACATCTGACTTTGCAGTTACATAGTACGAGGTGGCATTAGAATTTTGATCAGGGAAATGTTTGGAGAAACATTAGTATACAAAGAAGAAAGCAATTTATAGGAGAAAACAACATCTGAAGTAAGGCAGGGCATGAATTTGGATTAGGCCTGAAGAGATCTGAGGACCATCCTTGACACAACCCCCCCGGAGACACTATTCTGAGGGACTCATTATCAAGCCCAACTCATGGGAACTCACAAAATAATTTAAAGACTTTGATATGCAGTGGAACCAAACCAAAATTCCTTGCTGGAAATTCTCAGACACATACTTCAAACCAGTCCTGGAGCAATCTTCCAGGGAGCTGTGACTTTCCTAAGATATCTTTAGTCCGACATTTGGCCCAGGAATAGTGATGTGAGCTCCATGTCCAGAATACTGGTGGGTAAAAAGGATGCACCCAACCTAGTCATGCCTTTCTAAGTAAGAAACCCAGGGATATTTTAGGGAAACCATTACTATGACTACTGTAGAAAAAAATTAATCACCATCTTTGAATATAATTTAGGGAGTCATGCCAGAAATGTAGCTTTGCCTTCTTATTTCTCTCACTTTCCATTGAGCCCTGCAAATAGGGCAACTGATTCCTCCAAACCATGGCAGTGCTAATGAGTGGAAAACTAGCAGAATACAGGGGATCATGTTAGTCCTCTAGTGAAGATTCCTGTAGTGAGGCTCATTTCTCATGTTCCAAGAACAATTGTACCTTTGAAGAGTAACCCAGCTCACACATGACTTGAAGTGGGGGGGGGGGGTTGCGGAATCAAGGGAAGCATGCATGCAGGATGGAAACAAACCAGGCAAATGCTAACCAAAGCCACTTTGTTCACAATACTTCAGATTATAAGTATGCTGTGAAGACTTCACATTGCTGTTAAGTGTAATAGAGTCGTCAAATATTTTAACTTCATATACAATTAAGATATCTTATGGGAAGAAATAGTATACCCCACCATCCTCAAAATTAAACTTCAAAAGCACTTGTCAGGAAGAAGGAAGCAATAGAAAACAAACAAACCGAAAACAAAGCAAAACAAACTAACAACAACAACAGTAAAAGGCTAAGCATAAACTCCAACATGCTGCAGGTGGATAGTGCCCACGGTAGAGAGTTCTGAGAATCATGTTTTCTTCATTGCATCCCTGGTGGGATAACCTGTACACTAACAGTCTCTGTCTTTTACACTTGGCATTGTGAGTTGTGGAACTGGACTTGACAGTCCTTCCAGTACTTCAGAATCAAAACCTGCACTTATGGGGTGCATGGGTAGCTCAGTCAGTTGGGTGTCTGCCTTCAGGTCAGGTCATAATCCTGGGGTCCTGAGATCGAGCCCCGAGTCGGCTCCCTGTTCCTCCAAGAATCTGCTTCTCCCTCTCCCTCTGCAGCTGCCCTCCCCTGCATTCATGCCCTCTCGCTCTCTCATGCTCTCTCTAATAAATAAATAAAATCTAAAAAAAAAAAAAAAAACCTGCACTTATTCTGATGTTTCCCATTCAAAGGTTTCCCAGATGTGTGACTTGTAAGGACACCTGAGATGTAGGTGAACTAGGAAGTACAGCTCACAACTTAAAAGTACAATTCACTCAGGGCACAAGTTGAAAATTTCATAAATATCTTATTGATAGGATTAGTGTAGACAGCCAAACTGGGTAAATCAGATAAAAAACCTACCTCTTGCCCTAACCATTACAAATACACTTCTAGAAAATATCCATTCATTCACATACTCATTCACTCTTTCAGCAATCCTATGAATAGTCACTGTATTCAAAAGTCGCTGTGCTGACTGTGAACATTAACAGGATTCCCAAGTATACAAGCATTGACATTTGGCTTTTCTTTTTTTTTTTTTTTTTAATTTGTTTTTGTTGAAGTTCGATTTGCCAACATATGGTATATTTGGCTTTTCGAGTGTCCTTCATCCTTGTATTGGCCTCCCTTTTCTTTGTCCTGTCATAACAATTCCTATTTACTAATTCCATCCTTCACTAATTTTGAAGTATAGTATAGTAAATTTTCAGTTGGGCTCTTTTGCTCACAGAATTCTCTAGATTTTAAGTTAAAATGACAAATTCTTTTGAATTTGCCAAGTTCTGTGAAAGAAGTAACAGAAACTAGTATTAAAAAAATTCACCAGGGGCAGCCCGGGTGGTTTGGCGGTTTAGCGCCACCTTTGGCCCAGGGTGCGATCCTGGAGACCCAGGATCGAGTCCCATGTCGGGCTCCCTGCATGGAGCCTGCTTTTCCCTCTGCCTGTGTCTCTGCCTCTCTCCCTCTGTGTGTCTCTCATGAATAAATAAATAAAATCCTTTAAAAAAAATTCACCAATGAAATAATATTCAAAATTGTCATGCTGCAGCTATAATTTTGCTTTTTAAAAAAAAAACTGGCTACAATTTGCAAAGTAACATTATTTTAAAACAAGCCTATTTTGGGGGCACCTGGGTGGTTCAGTCGGATTTGCAAAGTAACATTATTTTAAAATAATAATAATAATTATAATTATAATTATATTATAATTATATTATTATAATAATAATTATTATTAATAATAATAATATTTTAAATTTTGGGGGCACCTGGGTGGCTCAGTTGGTTGAGTGTCCAACTTTTGATTTCAGCTCAGGTCATGATTTCAAGGTTGTGAGATTGAACCCCGAGTCAGGCTCTCACTGGGCATGGAGCCTACTTAGGATTCTCTCTCTCCATCTCCCTCTGTCCTCCACCCCGACCCTCTGCTTGTGCTCGTGCTCTCTCTCTCTAAGAAAATAAATAAAACAAGCCTGTTTTCCCATCAGCTTATAGTCAATCAAATAACAATGAGAATGAAAAATTCAGATATGTTTCTTTGAAAACAATCTAAAAATGGAAGTACTTTGCAAGAGGCATGACATGCCTGTTACCATGGCCCAGCAGCAGACAGGTAATAGTTGCAAGTGGTAGTGCTAACCTACGTTAACTCTTTCTTCTTGAAATTTTCATTTTTCCTAGAAATTTTGCAAGTTGGGGCAGGTATCCCTTTCATAAACGGCTAATCTGTGCCAAGGAATATGAACTCTGTTGCCTGTTTATCACCTTATTCTACTTTCACTACCCAAAACATTATCAATTGCTCTCTCCTTTTATTCAAATACTTAAAATTCAAGGTGGACCTCTTTAAAACTCTTCTCCACAGTGAACATGACCATTTAAGGTTAGAACATTTCTCCAGATGGTGGCTTCTAATTCTATAAAAAGGAGTTTCACTGGGGGTTATTCTGTATGTTAGTAAATTGAACACCAATAAAAAAATAAATTTAAAAAAAAAAGGAGTTTGAGCCCAATTTTATCAATTCAATGTGTCTAGAATCATACATACATAGTATTCTTTGAATTAAAGAAATCTTTACTAATAACTGGTCTTTGGGCTGCAACTCTCAAGAATAACACCCTATAACTGCCCTTTACTCACAAGCAAAAGGACCCCCTGAGGTTTATGATCTTTCTCAGGTCAGCCACAACCTTTATATTACCTGGAGCTTTGTGGCAAATGAACTACAGAGGTTCCTCCTCTAGTTAGGATTTCTTGTGCCTCTGCTTGTTGACTGAAAAACTGGCATGCCTACAATGACTGCTGGGGTAATATGGACCCTCATGATTTCCAAAGATACTTCTTAAAGACCTGGATTTTTTTTTTTTTTTTTTTTTTAGATTTTATTATTAAGTAATCTCCACACCCAGTGTGGAGCTCAAATCCACAACCCTGATAGCAAGAGTGGCATGTTCCACCAACTGAGCACCCCAAGATCTGGATTTTGACAATTACTGGGGGTCTTTCACGAGACTCCCCTGGTCCTTAGACAAATTCTTAAATCAGACTGATGGGTACTACATTTAGAAGTTGCACCATGACTTTTCCAGATGATTTCTCAATCTTCCCTGAGCCTAGGCTACTCGAGAGGAAGTTATTGAGTACATATACAGTGAAATCTGTTTCATTCTAATCCCATCAGTAAGGAATCCATGATTTTTAGATAATAAAAGCCTCTAATGTTGAAAATTTATCACCTCACACTACCTGGCCAATAAATGTTGAGCTAACTAGTGGCATAGCAAGATCTACTAATCTCATAGCAGTTTTTCCCATCAGAAGGGGAAATGTTGCAGATTTTGAAAAACAAATCTTTTCAGGCACTTTAAAACATTTGTTATGCTAATTTCAAAACTTTTTCTCAGTCTATTTATTAGAGAAACTATTTACCAAAACCCACCAAGACTATAAAATATTTTATTAGCAAAGTTCGGGCATAGACTAATATTTTTTTAAACAGACTAATATTTTTAAAACACAGCTGTATTTCTTTAGAATTATTTATGGGGTTTGATATATATATATATATATATATATATATATATATATATATTCAAACTGGCATTCCCTCTTAAATTATATTAATTAGGCTATGTGGTGTTAATATTATTCTCTTTAGAAAATGTACTCACCCAGCACACTTCTTAAAATTTTTATTAACTAAGTACTTGAGTAAATGTTGTACATATTATAGCTATTTTCTGGTATGGTAATTTCACATTAAGATTTTTGGATCGAAGTTGTAACATATACTGTAAGTCTGCATATACAGAAAAATGGATAAAGTAATATGTAAAGTGAAGAAAATTTCATACATGTGATTTTTATGAAATTTTAAAGAAAAATCCTTAATTCATATGAAATTTCCAATTTTTTTTATTTTTTAAAGATTTTATTTATTTATTCATGAGAGACCTAGAGAGAGAGAGAGAGAAAGAGAGGCAGAGACGCAGGCAGAGGGAGAAGCAGGCTCCATGCAGGGAGCCCGATGTAGGACTCGATCCCAGGGCTCCAGGATCACGCCCTGGACCAAAGGCAGGTACTAAACCACTGAGCCACCCAGAGATTCCCAAATTTCCAAATTTTTTGAGGCCAACATGAATTTAGGATGCTGAATAAGCAAGATAATTCTCTTCCACTGTTTTTTGTAAAAAAAAAAATTATTATTTTATAAGTATTCAAACTTATTTTCAGCATTATCATAAACATTTTCTTTATTTTTATTAAAAAGTAATCTCGGGCACCTGGGTTCTGTAATTGGTTGAGCATCTGACTCTTGGTTTCTGCTGGGCTCATGATCTCAGGGTCATAGGAGCAAACCCCACATCCGGCTCCACATTCACTGCAGAGTCTGCTTCAGATTCTCTCTCTCCCTCTGCCCCTTCTGCTCATGCTCTCTCTTTCAATCTCTAAATAAATAAATAAATCTTTAAAAAATAAAAAGGTAATCTAATATAATAAACTATATAAAATTTAAAACAATACACTGTTTATATTACCTGCTTATATACAATCTATTTATATATTATTTATCATAAATATATAAAACAATATATTGTATATAATGATATATAATTTATATATTTACACATATAAGGTTGTATGTAACAATATATTATATATAATAGCATATATGCTATATATTTATATATTAAAACATTATTTTCTATAGATAATAATAGTAAAAATCACTGCTTATAATAAGATGCTCATTCAACATCAATCATCTTTCATTCTGCATGATTTCTTCTACTTTTCTCATTACCAGATAAATATTTTTTCTAGACTAATAATGATTTGCACAATATGTTTGTTCTATTTTTTCTGAATTCTGTATCTTCCACATTTGTTCATAGTTACTTTTCATGTAACAAAGATATCAATGATCAATGTCATTTAAATGCCAGAAAACAATTCTGTAAGAGCTGTCTCCTCTTTTCCTAGAAAATTTCACATTCTACCTTCATTCAACAAACATCTTTTGAACATTAGTTGTATGTTTTTGTCTTTGCCTTTCAGGAAATTATAATTTAATAAGGAAAAAGAAAACAGCACACTAAAAATATTCACTAATTCCCACAGGTGCTCTTTAATAAAATACATGTTTCACTTGCAAGAGGGAGGCTAGGAAAAGTAAAGAGAAGTGATCCTTCAGCAGGGTTTTGAAAGTCTCCCACATTAAAATTTGAAATGATTCCATGAGTCGGATTAGAATTCCACTCTAGAAATAGCATAAAAATCAGCTCTTTCAGGAAGAGATTAGGTTTAGAAGCAACATTCGGGGTTTTGTGTTGGTCAAGCACTCCCCTGTGCCCTTTACAACATCGCCCCCAAGTGGCCTTTCAACTTGTGCTTGAACTTGGGACCTCTCAGGATGCCAGCCTTCCAAGCATCTGATTTCAGTCTTGCTACTAGGATTGCACAGTGCTTCTATAAACAAGTTGCTTTACAGCATCTAGCCTGTGGTTGTTATTAACCATTTAGTTTCCTAGATATTTGTTAACATATGCATAAATTCAGTATTCTTGCATGAAATTATGTATTTTCTTTTGCATCTGTACAACAATAAAGAGTGGGAGATCACTTTGAATATGTAAAACATGAAATTTTAATTTCATTCAGTAGAATCATCTGCTGCTACTGACCTAGGAGTCCCTGGGTTTTCTGAGAAGTCAGCAGGACTTCTATTTATGCTCAAACTAAAGAAAACACAAATTAAAAGGGATTGCCCAAATAAAGCATGGCATCCAATATCCTGGATGTTCCAGGTAAATAGTTGGTTGAGGGAATCAATGTTTTGCCATGTAGCCCAGCTAGTTCTCTCACTTCCTTATCTTATTATAAATAGACAGACATACCCACACACATATTTGCTTCTGTGGGATGTGTAGGGTAGAACACAGGTCTCTGTGGGAGGCAAATTAAATTCTCTCACTCTGAACATTCATTCTTCTCATCATATATAAGCCAGGCTTGATCTGTTGTGTAAAGCTTTCCCTTTCCATTTATTTCATGTGTTTCTCCCTGCATTGCATTGTTTTGGGAATCAATCCTAAATATTGGTGTTGCCAGGAAGGCTGTTATTTACACTAGTGAGACGCATTTTGCATTTGGAATCTAGAAAAATCACCAGGTCTATTTATGAGGGTCATAAATCAGGCCCTCAGCTAGAAGATTTATCTTCTTTCCAAATATAAAAGCTGGGAGCTTTTGGTTCCAACAATCCCAACCTTACTGGCTACTTGTCTTATAAACCTTGGTTTCCTTGTCAGTGAAGGCAGGATTGTAGTACATATCTTATGGCAGTGCTTTTCAAACTCTCTGCTAAAGGATTCGTTTCTGGTTCATTCATTCTTTTCTTTTCTTTTCCTTTTGTAATTCCCAATTTGTTATAGGCTGGTATTTTTTATAAATAACAATAATAAACATAAATTGGGATAAACATATCATGCCCTTGGCTGTTTTGACAATGTCAAACTGCTATAGAAATAAAAAATTCTCAATGCTTACTATTATTTCCTGTACTTATCTTGTCATGAACTGTGACAAACAATTTGCAGATGGGCACAGGTCCATGGACCTCACTTTGAGTAGTACTGCCTTAGAGGACTGATCTGTGACTTACTATGTAAAGCACCTAAGACAAGACAAGGTATAACACACAATAGATCTAAATAATGTTACTTTCATTTCCTTTCTCCCAAAATTCATTTTTCAAATAATTTATTAACTGATCCATCCACCTACTATTCAATAATTACTTATTGAGCACTTAATAAGAGTTGGGCATGTGCTAAATACTGGGGATACATTAATGGAAAGACCCTATGTCTAGCCTCAAAGAGCTTACTTACTACTGGAAATATTTTCCCTAGAATTATTCAAAATATTGGAGATTAAAAATCTAACGTTATAAAATTACTATACATTTTTAACTTTTATTTCTAACATTATTTTTTAATTTTTTAGTATTTTCCTCATCCTTGGGATTAATACACACCTACCACATTCTCTCTCACACACACACACACACACACACACACACACGCACACTAATTATTTTAAGGACCAGCTAAGTATTCATTATTCTCCTTTTCTTAGCCACAAAAAGAGGGTTTTCACTCACCAGCCTTGCAATTCTTTATTACAATATGTAAATTAAAAATTCTTTCCGTTTCATTGGGATTAGCTCTAGCAATCTTTCTAATTCTAAGCAGGCATGTGCTGTAACTATAAAATCCATTTTTCCTAAATACAAGTTCTCTTAGTCTCAGAGTCTGTCAATCATCATTTAAAATAGATCATATAAACCAGCATTCTGCTTACTTTTTAAAATCTTCTTTCCATTGAAAATTTATAGACATTTAAAGTGAGAAAGCTAAATCTGTTTAATGCTCTGGAGAAGAGTTGGCCAAAAATGCTCTTTAAAAGCAGAGGCTGTGCTAGTATTCATTTTTCAGTCGTTCTTCAAGAGTGCAAGATATCTTTTTTTCTATAATCACTGATGTGAACCATGAGGCTTGGGGGGCTTTCTTCAAAAAACAAAAATGAGACTTCAAATCTTGTGACCTAACATCCAATAGTGCTACGTGTCTGGTAATCAGTGCCCTGCCATTCAAGTTGTGGTGAGGTTTAGCCATCTACAATAGCCAGAATTTTGTCAAATAGAATCATATACGTCTTGAGGACGGGGATCACACTTGGTTTGTCTTTTGTATCCCAACATTAAGCATCATTGTGACATCTAGTAGCGACCAAACAAATGTTTGTTAAGTCAACACTAAACGCACTAATAGTACATTCTCAGGTATGGGTGTGCATAGATTTAATTTTGCATAAGCTAAAGGCAGTACATATTTAAGGTGTTCATACCATTTACATTTAACAAATTGCAAAAATCCTCTGCTCATGCGTGCCGCATGAGTAATTATGGTACAAAACTCAGATTCTGCTTTATAAAAAAAATTATTTGAAGGAGACTTTTGTGAGGTACAGTAGTCATCATACAATCGTATAAATCCCAAACTCCAGTTAATGTGTCAGTGTCAGAGGAGAAATTTTAATGGGATAGTTTTAAAACCCTGGGTGAACGAGATGAGGGAAGTTACACATGGCATAATTTGGGAGAGGCTGATTATTCAAATCATTTCCCATTTGTGTGTGTGATTACACAACAGAACTTCTGTATAAGTGCCCATCTTAAAAATTTCTTTTTTTTACAATCATAAGATGTTGATACGGTTATCTTGATGGTCGTGTGATGGGAATCCAGTATTTGTGTCTGTGTCTGATATTGAATCCCATATAGTTGCTATCATCCTCCGACATATGTGCACGATGGATAACTCTCCACCATGTTTGCCAATACCTAAGCCACGACACTCCCACACAGAAACCAAACTATATCCCATGAGAAAGAGTCCATGAGGGACGTCTGGGTGGCTCAGCTGTTGAGCGTCTACCTTCAGCTCAGAGTGTGATTCCGGAGTCCCAGGATCTAGTTCCATATCAGGCTCCCCACATGGAGCCTGCTTCTCCCTCTGTCTATGTCTCTGCCTCTGTGTGTGTGTGTCTCCTCATGAATAAATAAATAAAAACTTTTAAAAAGAAAAGAAAAAAAAAAGGAAAGAAAAGAAAAAGAGTCCATGATCACCAAACCTGATTATCTTCCTAAAAGCTAAGGCAGCAAAGCCTATAAAGCATATGAATATACTGAGCCTTTTTGTGGAATGAAATAGAACATTTCCCAAAGTGAACTACAGAAGATTCCACCTCTCCTTATTCTGCTGATATCTACACATAGGAAATTCTCAGCATCACTGCCTATAACCTTTGGTACTTAGGGAACTCCTCCTGTGAGATTAGCCCTGAGACCTGAGCACAGTGCAGTTGCAGTGAAGTCCAGTTAGGAGAAGCAAAATATGCCATCTACAACAATTTGTGACAAACCACACATGATAGAGTGCCTGCGCTATATTAATTAGCACTTTATTACATTTGCACATTGATTTGCACTATTTTTATAATTTGAGGTTCAAAATGAATGAATTTGAAGTGAAATCTCTCTAAAGAATTGGACCTGGACACCTAGAGCCAGATCTCTCCTCCAAAACCTAAATTTGATGTACCTCAACTGAACTTCCATCATTTTGTAGGAAGTGACACAAACCCTTCCAGAGCAGGCAAGTGACTTATCCCCACGACTCCCACTGAACATCCATGAACTGAGGTTCCACAGCTCTAAAATGTCAGTTGGCTTCATGTGAGAGAAGAGAAGATTCCAGCACTACCATTGGCATGATTTACTCACCAAGTAGCATGCTGCCAGGTGGCTCTACTGGAAGAGCTGATACTTACCTGAAGTGAGCAAAGCGTTCTTTCTTTTCTTTTCTTTCCTTTTTTTTTTTTTTTCTAAACATAGGAGCTAGTGGAAAGCCACATGCTTCCAAATTCCAGAACCTTCCCCACTGTCTTTGCAAACTCTTGATTAGATATGAGAAAATCTGATGTGTGTGTAAAGAACAAAAAGGAGTATAAGAAGGAAAGAATTCATTTCTTTTATCTACTATTTAAGGAGTTCTAGTTAGCACTCTTAAACTTGAGGAAAAGGGACTCTCTTATGTTTAATTTTCACAGGTCATGCCTTTGTTTTCATGAGTCCGGTACAGTAGCTATTACCTACATGGCTATCGAGCACTTGAAATATGGCTAATTCCCATTGAGATATGCTGTAAGTATAAAATACACAACAGATTTTGAAGACTTTATGAAAAAGAGAGAGAGGAGAATTTTAAATACCTCTTTAATAAGTTTTATATTGATTGCATGTTTAAATGATAACATTTTAGATATATTGAGTTAAATAAATATTATTATACTAAATATATATTATTAAAATTGATTTTACCTGTCTCTTATTAGTCTTTTCAATGTAACTACTAGAAATTTTTATTTGTTTATTTTTTAGAAATTTTTAAATTACACCTGTGAATCACATTACATTGCAGTTGGACAATGCCACTTTAGATAATGTAAGTTAATATGTAATTTATTCCAGAAGATTTTCACGTTCTCAAAAATCTCTTCATTGTTGGAATCCAGTCAGGAAAACCATGAGAGAAGATATTAATTCTGTCAACAAACCTTAATGCTTACCATACATCTTAAAATCTTATTCTCAAAATAAGTTTCTTTCTGTTCCTTAAAAACTGAGTGAAGAAACCATATATTATGCTTCTTTTGAGGTTCCCTAGCATGGCACTCAAAAAACAGTATTAACTGATGTACACTAATTAAAAAGGCTGCCAGTCCCTTGCAGATTTAATTTAAATGAAGACAGTTTTTAAATGTTTTTGAAGTTTTTCTTCCCAGATATATTTTTTAGAACAAACATTATCCTTGTTTCACTACTGCAACATGCATTTCATAGCCATTTCTACTGCTGTTCGTCTAATCCAAAAAAAGATTTATGTTACTTATCAGCAATATTACATGTTCTGTTGTATTTACTGCTTTGTTTACACTCGTGCTCCTGTGATACAAACTACGGTTGAAATATTGCAGGCCCTATAGTTCTATTACATTAATCTTGGTTTTATAGCAGAGCATATGATTAAATATTCATGTGGGATGAAAAAGCAATCAATAGCCATATTCTACAGTGGATAATCTACAACTGAGTAGGTTCATCTGTAATCATTCTCTGCACAGGATGGTGGAGATATTCCAATAGAATTTGATGGTTAATTTCTTATTCTTATTTCTCCATGTAAGAATATTCTATTAGTGAATGCACAGCAACAATAGACAAATATTAACAGATTATCTAGTCACTCATGGTTTTAGAAGTTTGGTCATTTATAATTTATAAAATTAAGCCTTTGTTATATCAGGTAGCTTTTAGGTACTGTGAATTATTCAATTCTAGATTTCACATACATAGAATTAAGAAAATAAGTCTATGATCATAATGCTTTTTCATTAACACTATGTAATCAGTAACAGCAAAACACTGACTACATGGAGAGCCTTTGCACTGGCAGGTGCTAAATTCTACCTCTGCCTATAGCAATAGACTTTTTTTCTTTTTCTTTCTCTTTTCTTTTTTTTTTTTTTAAGATTTATTCATTTATTTGAGAGAGAGAATGAGTGTGAGCAAGGGGAGGGGCATAGGGAGAGAGACAAGCAGACTCCCCACTGAGTGGGAAGCCCAGTGACATGGGGCTCAATCCCAGGACCCTGAGATCATGACCTGAGCCAAAATCAAAAGTCATACACTTAACCGACTGAACCACCCAGGCACTCCTTTTTTGTTTTTTTAAGTGAAATGTTTGGTTTCTATTAAATTCTATAGAAAAGAGCACGAAATCTGGAATCAGTAGATTTGGATCCAAAGTGTACTTGATACTTATTATCTGAGTAATCTTGGGCAAACCTGCTTATTATAAATGTTGTTCCTCAACCAGATCCCCTTTACTGGGTCAAGGCACCCATCCTCAACTGCTCTGGATGATGGCTACTAATAGAGCAGAGTTGTTCCCTATTCATGGAAGGCCAGGAGGAGCTTGCTCAGGAATTTACACATCCTACACCATGTCCTCCACCCAGGGAAGCCTAGAGCCAATGGCATACAGTAGAAAAGGCCAGTCCCATTGCCTAAGGTGGAACCAATACGCAGCATGCTTCAGAGCTCCTGTGGGCTCAGGCTGAAGCTGATCTCCCTCTGAGACCATGTTCTCCCATAGGCTTTTTTCCTTCCTCCATCCTTCCTTCCCAACACTCCTGTGCTCCTGAAGGCACTCTTCCAGGACATCACTGAATGAGAATCCCTGTCTTAGGCTCTGCTTTAGGGATCCTGACCTACGTTTTACCACCTACCCTCCAAGCCTCAGTTTCTTTAACTGTAAAATGAGAGCAATAGCTGGACCAGGGGCTTATTGCGAGAATTAGGTGCTATGTCATTATATGAAGGTGCTTTGTAACCAGCAAATAATTAAACAGATGTTAGCTATTGCCATTTTCAATGTCATTACTAAAACTAATGATTATAAGCTGATATTTTAAAATTTTCTGGGACCTGCTGTTTTTCCTCTCCCAAAATGTGCCTTTTTATGTGCATCGGGGGTGACAAATCTTTCTCCACACCTTCACATTAGCCTCACTTAAATGAAAATTTCCCAATTGCTTCCAACTTCTACTTAATTTTAAATTCTAAGTGATGTTTTTCCATGTAGGTGAATATATACGTCTGCAGTGTTCTGCTTTCTTCTCTTACCCTCCTCACTATCTATGGGATATTATTCTTTTATTAGTATAAACCAAAAAAAATTGACAACTCATCTGTAAGTCTAAGACATTTCTTCCCAATTAAATTAGGGCTAATTTGCTTGATTTGAATAATATAATAACTTATTTATGGGATATTTATTTACTTATTTATTTAGAGCCACTGATTGCTTCCTGGGCTAGTCAGTCTTAATCAGGAGCTATTATGGTATTCTCTAGACTGAATCTTGCTACCTTTTGATTATTATGCATTTTCTCCAAACAGAAAAAATAAAATCAAAATAAGTAAAATCTCATGTTCCTCCACACATGCCTGGCAAATACAACTCGGATAACATGCAAATGTCAGTTCAATATTTTTTTAAAGTTTTAGGAAAACACTTCAAAATTTAGCTTTTGATGCGTGTTTTCAACCTAGACACTGTGATGTTTTATAAGGGCTGATTAGTACTTTTCAGATTTTGCAATGTCTTTAAGAGTTAGAATTCATTTGTCTACTTGATGTTTATCAAGTTTCTATTTGGTGTCGAACACTGTGCTAAGAACCTAGTAAGCAGAAACATGACTAATACCTTCCCTCTTCAAGTGCATCATAGATAGTGAGGCTGACTTTAATCACAGAATGAGTAAATGTAACCTGTTAGGTGCCAAAAGGGAGTGAAAGTTGAGCAAGTATCAGAGAAGACTTCCCAAAGCAGTGATCATTAAGCTGACATTGGAGATAAAGTAAGAAGGAAAGTAAGAAGCTGACATTGGAGATAAAGTAAGAAGTGAAAGAAGCATTCCAAGTAGAGAAAAGAACATGTGCAGAGCCACTGTGGCAGGAGGAAACATGACCAAGCTGTCACAGGTAGAGCCTAAGATGATAAGATAAGCATTAAGTCTAAGAGCAATAACCCAGAGAAGCTAAGTACAGAATTAAAAAAGAGAAGAAGGTCACTCAACTAGGAGTTACATCAACGCAATGAAAATGTATTTTATGCCCACCGCATGCATGGGACCATCCTCACTTTAGATCCAAAGACCTTCCCACTGGGGACCCCATCAACACCTCTCAGCTCCATTGCACTAGTCCTTCCTCTCTACCTGCCTGTCAGAGGTCACTGTTGGTCAATCTTGAATTGTTCTTGTACCAAGGCAGCTAAAAGCAGGTACAGCCTTATCATACAGCTATATTTATGAAGACTAAGATCTATTTTCCACTGTACCTTCTTAGGTAATATGTCTAATGTTGCTATGCTCTAAACCTTGTTTGCAGGACAGTTTGATTTTGTATAGACAGCACTTCAAGACTGGACTATCTCTCCACCCCTTTCTGTCATTTCTCCCTGCACCCTTACACTTCAGCAACTCCCAGCTGCTTTTGGTTTCACTAAGATTTTCATCAAAAGAGACACATATCATAATGTCTCAGGCCTCTGGCCCCTCCTCTCCAACATTTTGCTCTGACAGATGCCTCCCTGAGGACACTTTTCCTAAACTCTCACTGTCCCAAACCAGGTATTTGACCCCCTCTTGTGTTCCAATATCATCTTCCATATTCTTCATTGAATTTTTCATGCCATTAAAATTATTGAGTTATGTATCAGGAGCTGCTTCCCACTAGACTAGACAGGGGGTTCACAAAGTCAGATATATCTGTTTTGCCTCTGTATTTCTAGGGACTAGCATAACTTCTGGCAAAAGATAATCAAGATTACTGGCTAGATCTGAGCAGGCAGTGGGGTCAGCCTGCTTTCCAGACCCATTAATTCAACTGTCCTAGAATCTAGACCAGCACCGACAAAGGGAAATATAATAATGCAAGCCACATTTTAAATTTTCTGGTAACCATATTAAAAAGGTAAAAATAGGGCAGCCCAGGTGGCTTGGCAGTATAGCACTACCTTTGGTCCGGGGCCTGATCCTGGAGACCTGGGATCGAGTCCAGTGTCGGGCTCCCTGCTCGGAGCCTGCTTCTCCCTCTGCCTGTGTCTCCGCCTCTCTCTATGTGTCTCTCATGAATAAATAAGTAAAATCTTTAAAAAAAATAAAAAAATAAAAATAAACAGGTGAAGTCAACATTACTAATATGTTTCATTTAGCCTAATGTATCGAACATACTATCATTTTAACATGTAATCAACATAAAAATCATCAACATTTACATTCTCTTTTTTCATGCTTAGTGCCAGAAATCTAGTGTCTTTTACACTTACAGCAAGTCCCAGTTTGGACTCCTCACACTTGAAGTCCTCAATAGCCACATGTGGCTGTTGGCTGTCCCACTGGACAGTGCAGATCTAGATCATTAGTATCTGGGTAAGGCTAGCAACATCAATAACCAAAAGAAAAAAAAAAGCACCTGAGAACAAGTCGAACAGAATTAATATGGGACTCATTGAAAAGACCTTGAAGGAACCAGTTGTCTGAGAATTTAGAGGCTTGAACTATCTGATTTGGCTTTCAGTGCTTCTGGAATAAAATGTTTTCACCGGTTTCTACATATCTGAAGATAGCTTAAGTGTTATTATTACTTGCAAAAACAGCCAGTAGTTCCTCTATTCTTTATGGAGCACTCTTCCTGGTTCTAAAACTACAAACTTATGAGATAGTTAGATGCAATCAAAGAGCACTGTAATGTGGTTTTAAAAATCCATATTTTGGGGGGAAGCCAACAAGTACAATATTTTGCCTAGTAACAATATTTCGCCTAGTAACATTTTCTCTTTGCCCCAAAATCAGCATTAGAGCTTTTCTCACTTGATCAACTTATTAGTCTCACTGAGTAAGATTCCACAGTTTCCTGCCTCCCCTCCTTCACCACAAAAACATATGGAAACACAGAAGTAGACTCTATGGATAGAAAGACTGATTTTCTTTACTATGCCTATTTATCAAAGACTGACATATACTTGAGTTCAAGGACTGACACATACTTGAGAAATATAATCTTATTTCATTCATTCTTATATTCATTTGTTCACTAAATACTTACTGAACACTTATTATGTGCACACCTTGTGCTGGACCCTGAGACCATACAATTACTGCCTTCAAGGAGCACACAGCTCCTTGGAGGAGTCAAATCAGCAAGTCTGTGATATGCATTGGTGAAAGGTGCAAGAGCATATAGATGGAGAATGGATGGATGGATGGATGGATGGATGGATGGATGGAGAGCTTTTAAAATGGATGGAATCTGGCCCACAGGCTCAGGAAAGGCTTTTCCAAGAAAAGGTCATTAAGCTGGGAAACAAAGGGGGAGTAGGAGTTGGCCAGTGGAATAGAAAGGAGCAGATCAGATAGGTAAAGGAAAGAGCATATAGAAAATCCAAATTTAAGAGAGCATATGGCAGTTTGGCTCTGTGAAGGTTGACTTTCTTGGAACTGGAAGAATCATTGTGAATGAAGAGTAGAACTTAAAGGCTGGAATGGCCATTAATGAGGCTAAAGGTAAGTAGGCCAGGAATAAGCTCACAAAGAGCTAACATTGTTACAGTTACAGGTGCCTGTGGGATGGTTGGTTTAATTGGTTAAAATGACTAGAACAAGGGGAGGAGAGGCAGAGCGTCTACCTAGAGATGGATGTGGGTAGAGGAAATGGAAACAACAAGGCAAGATGGCAGGAAGTAAATAGACAAATGGTAAATAAAGAAGATGGAAGATTCAGGAAAAAATTAGAAGGCCTCATTAATCACAGTGAAAAATCAAGACTGGATTTGAACCAATTACTGGGATGTAGTAACCTGGGAAGGGAGATTTATTCGTTGAAAACCTTATTATTTTATTTTATTTAGTTCTTCTTATTTTATTTAATTATTTTATTTAGTTCTTCCTATAGTGTATTTTGCAATGAAAAAAACTGAACTTCAGAGTGGGGTTTTTTGTTTGTTTGCTTTGGGTTTTTTTGGTTTTTTGTTTTTTGTTTTTTGTTTGTTTGCTTTGGGTTTTGTGTGTGTGTGTGTGTGTGTGTAGAAATAGAATTTTTTTCTTATTAGAGAAAAAGCCCAAATAGGGGTGGGAGGGGCAGGTGTAGGGGGAGAGAATCTTAAGCAGCCTCACACTCAGTGTGGAACAACTCAAGGCTTAATCTCAGGACTCTGAGATAATGACCTGAACCAAAATCAAGAGTTGGACACTTAACCAACTAACCCACCCAGGTGCCTCCAGAGTGGTTTTGTAACCTGGTCAAATTGCATATTAGTAAATGGTGCATAAAGGATATGAACTCAGATCTGTCAAACCACAACACCTCTTTCTGTGAGGCTCATCAAATAGGCAATCTTAGCTGATGTTTAAAGAGTAATTTTTAGAGTTAAATTAATGTTCATTCTCTGACATTAAAAGTTCAACCTCATCTGTTTGGCCTTAATTTTAAAACTGAGAATTTTGCTAGTTCATTGCCTTTCTACATGCATAGTCGTAAGATAATACATGAACCAGAAAGAAAGAATGGTGACACATATTAATCTACATGTGTACTGTTAAGTTTCTAAGATTTTATTTTATTTATTCATGAGAGATACAGAGAGAGAGGCAGAGACATAGGCAGAGGGAGAAGTTCCAAGAAAGTCACCCTTCACAGAGCCAAACTGCCTCGATCCTAGGACACCAGGATTATGACCTGAGGCAAAGGCAGATGCTCAACGACTAAGCCACCCAGGTGCCCCTACTATTATGTTTCTAAATCATAGGGTTCCATTTTTTAAATTTTAACGTGTCCTAAAATATGTTAAGGAAGATTGACCAAATTAAATTGCATTGGCCCAATGATATTTTGTGGGATGTATATTATAATTTTAAGATATATCTTAAAATGAAACCATAACCACATCCATTAAAAACAGCACTACAGGGGCAGCCCAGGTGGCTGAGCGGTTTAGCGCTGCCTTCGGCCCAGGGCATGATCCTGGAGTCCTGGGATCGAGTCCCACATCGGGCTCCCTTCATGGAGCCTGCTTCTCCCTCTGCCTGTGTCTCTGCCTCCCTCTCACTCTCTGTAGCTCTCATAAATAAATTTTTAAAATCTTAAAAAAAAAAAAAAGCACTACACTAATTTTTATAAAAAGAAGTGTGCTTTTAAAAAAAGAAAAATATGCTTAGATAAGGGAGTTACTTTAATTCTTTACTGTAATGTGCAATGTAGCCATTTTTTCCTAAACTTGTTAAATTATTTTTCATAACTGCATTTTTGAGGTGTTAAGACACAGAAACTGAGCAGGAATTTTCCCATTTTGCAGAGCTGAAGTGGTAGCACAATTCACTGCTTTCTACAGCTTAACACTGAGGTCACAGCCTGTAGCAAAATCAATTTTATCAAGAAAAACTTTGGGAACAAGGTGGACAATATATGAGGTTTCAAGATAGTTGTCACTATAAATCTATAAGGCTCCCCCCCCTGGAACCTGCTATGATTACCAGCGGCCTTGCCAAGTGACTGCAGAATGGGACCACCTGGGAATCTGGCTTTTATTGTGGCTGCTTCTCCTCCTGAGTGCATATTGTCTTACACTGGTATGAGTTGCTCCTTTCCCTGGTAACTTTCCCTGACTAAATGCAACTCTCCGAGGGGAATAATGTTCTCCATTTTCTGCACCCTTTATCTCATGTAAATTACTCTTGGCTTCAGGAATGGAGCTTTTAATCTTGTTTTCCTCCATTACAGATCTAAGGTTACACAAATGCTAAGATTATTGCTCCTGCAAACTATCCTCATAGGTGGGCCCTAAAACCTTTCTTTTTCACAATAATGCCTCTAATTTTTAAAGCATGAGTCTCCTTAAGAAAAGACAAATCTCAGCCTGAATCCAGGACATAAAAGTGTTGATTCTCACCAGGTCCCTATGAGGAAGAAAGGGTATAGTGGTTTGCCATGGTTATTGCCATCTCATAGATGGGGAAGCATCAAAAGGCACTCACCGGAGATTCCTTGAAGATAACAAAGCAAAATTGAGAATTTTAGTGTGTAGTATTATCAAGCACTGCTGTTTTCTTCGAAGTTTTCAATATGCTTTGATTACTTTTTAAATAACAACTTTATTGAAATGTAATTCACATTCCATTCAGTTCATCCATTTAAAATAGACAATTCAGTGGTTTTCAGTATATTCACAGAATTGTGCATCCATTACCACAATTCAATTCTAGAATATTTTCATTAGCCCCAAAAGAAACTATAGCTATCCCTTAGCCATCATCCCCAATCTCTTCTTGCCAGCTCTAGGCAATCCAGTAGTCTCCTTTCTATCTCTATCCATTTGCCTACTCTGGGAATTTTATATAAATGGAATCATCCAATATATATAGACTTTTGTGATCGGCTTCTTTCACATAGCATAATATCTTCAAGATTCATCCATGTGGTAGCATGTGGAATGTCGTAGCATTCTTTTTATAGCCAAATAATATTCCATTGGATGGATATTCCATGTTTTATTTATGCATTCATCAGCTAAGGGATATTTGGGTTTTTTCCATCTTTGGGCTGTTAATACTAATGCTGTGATGAGGGTTTGTGTACAACTTTTTGTGTGGACCTATGTTTTCATTTCTCTTAGGTATATACTAGAAGTGGAATTACTGGATCATGCAGTAATTCTGTTTAACCTTTTGAGGAACTGTCAGACTGTTTTTCAATAAGACTAGACCATTTTACATTTCCATCATCAGTGTATGAGGACTCCAATTTCTCTTCCTCTCCACCAATACTTGTTATATCTATCTTTTTAATTAGTAATCCTATTGGATGTGAAGCAGTATCTCATTGTGGTTTTGATTTGTATTTCCCTGATGGCTGGTTATGTTTAGCAGCTTTCCATGTGCTTGTTAGCCATCTGTGTTGGTGCCTCTTTTTAAACCTATTTCTCTGTCGTGTTTTAAAAGTAACACCACCTACATGCCAGGTAATGGCCAGAGACTTTCAAATAAAGGATTGGCTCTTTGGGCTGTACTTTTTCTACTTGCGTCTGTAGAACTATGCTTCCATCCACCTGGAAAAGCATGTCCTGTAGCAAGAAGACCCTTTGCTGGTGTCTGAGGACTTTATTTATTGTTTTATTGTTTTATTGTTTTATTTATTTGTGAGACAGAGAGAGGGGTGAGAGCAGGGGGAGGAGCAGAGAGAGAGGGACAAGCAGACTCCATGCTCAGGACCCTGATCATAACCTGAGCTGAAATCAAGAGTTGGACACCTAACTGACTGAGCCACCCAGGTGCCCATCAGGACTTATATTTAAAAAGAAGGCATCATTCCTACCCCTAAGGTAGTAAGGAAATTAAAAAGCAAAATCCATTTCCTTAACCGTTTCTTAATCCATCAGTAAACAGTCTCGAGAGCAGATGAACATCTCCCCAGATATTTCTCAAATGCATGATGCATCCTCTTGAAGGATGAACCAATATTACTCTTCAAGGAAAGGTTTCCCATTTACCTGGAAAACAGTCAAGTTCACACCAACAAGACAATTAATTGCTTAAATCCAAATCCAAATAGCTTAAATAATTGATAGGAAAGTTTTTTTAAATTAGGGCTTGGTTATTAAAAACAAAACAAAACACTTTTCTTACATGGCTTATTAAATTTAAATGTTGATGTCTGTAATCTGTGAAATTACAAGGCTACATAATTTTTAACTGTCAGAAAGCTGGAAAAGACCTAAGCTCCTCATTTCCCAAACAGAGAAACGCAGACACTGAAGGACTCATCTCAGATCCATACATACTGGTGAAGAGAGTGGAAGCAGGACCTACTGGTCAAGCTCCCTGGTTCAATATAGTTTTCATAACACCAGACCCTCTCTAAGGTCCCTGCTGGTTCTAAGTTCTATCACTGCCTGTGAGTGACTTTAAATTTATATTAGGCAAAAAAACTTTAAGGTTTTGGCTTCATGGAGATGAACTATAAATCAAATGTCCTAGAAGAGAAAAACCATTTCCTATGTAACTCAGACTGAGGAAATTGACTGGACTGGATATATTCATTTATACAGAGCTGCACCTAAGCCAGTGGTTTTCAGACCTCAGGTCTCAATGCAAATGGGGGTCATAAAATCAGAGACAGGAAAGTGAGGGGAGAGTATGTTTGTGTGTGTGTGTGTGTGTGTGTGTGTGTGTGTGTGTGTGGACTGGGTTATATAGCATCAAAGTTTCCTTAAGCAGAGGCAGGTAAGGATGTAGTCACACAAATGAGGTTGTTTTCAGGGTACCAAAAGGCCCACGTACCACAAAGATCTCTCTGCCAAAGTATGGGAAATTGATCTCCTTTCTTCTCTGCAATTTAGATAAGCTATTATTGAAATAACAACAAACACTTATTAAGCATTTGGTATGTGTGAGTGCTTTATAGGTATTAACTCCTTAATCTTATATTCAGATACAAACGTTATCTACAGAGTTGCTCAAAACCCCACCACTATTTTAGTGGCAGAGGTAAGGTTTGACCCCAGGCAAACTAGTTCCAAAGTCGGCCTTCTTGACTACTGGACATACTGTCCCAAAATGCTACTTCTAGAGCATTTACTATGTGACTGCAGATATGAATTAACTGATTCAGTTCCTTATTCCAGGATTCTAATGTTGCATCTCCTTTCTGATGGTAGTTTATTGGGCACTGGCAGTGATGGATTTTAGAGTGGAAATTTGGTTGAGGTATGGGACCCCTGAGAATTCTTTTTTTTTTTTAAGATTTTATTTATTTATTCATGAGATACAGAGAGAGAGAGAAAGAGAGAGGCAGAGACACAGGCAGAGGGAGAAGCAGGCTCCATGCAGGGACCCTGATGTGGGACTCAATCCTGGGTCTCTAGGATCACGCCCTGAGCCAAAGGCAGGCACTAAACCGCTGAGCTACCCAGGGATCCCCCCCGGGACCCCTGAGAATTCTTGAAGCTACATGTGTACCAAAAGAATACTGCTTTAAACCTAGTTTTATGTTTATTTGGGTGGCTTTGTGGGTAGGCTAATGGAGGTGAGGGTTACTCCACTATTGGGGTCCAGGGCCTAGGATATGGGGTGACCCTGCCAAATGGTTTGGGAAGTAAGGGGCAAAAAGAGGAGGGCACAGCAGTGAAGAGTCCCTGGTAGCCTAGGACAACCTGTAGGTATGAAGAAAACTCAAGAGCAAGAATGAGGGCCAGAAGCAAGTGTTGCCCTCTTCAAAGCCACACCTAGAGGCAAATCCCACAGGGCATGTACAGCCAGACAGTTATAACCTGCTATAGATTAGTCTGATGAGTGGGGAAATAATTCATTACATGGAAAGAGGGTAACAGAGGCTAGAATCCATGTTTGACCTTTATAAAGATTTTATTTGTGGGGCTCCTGGGTGACTTGGTTTGTTAAGCATCTACCTTTGGCTCAGTTCATGATCCTGGGGTCCTGGGATCAAACTATAAATCCTGCTCCCTGCTCTGTGGGGCATCTGCTTCTCCTTCTCCCTCTGCCCCTCCACCTTGCTCATTCTCTCTTTCTCTCTCTCTCTCTCTCTCTCTCTCAAATAAATTAATGAAATACTTTTTTAAAAAAGATTTTATTTTAAGTAATCTTTACCCAACGTGAGGCTTGAACTCCCAACCCCAAGATCGAGTTGCATGCTCTGCCAACTGAGCCAGCCTAGAATCTGTGTTTGACTTTTAAGAAGAAAAAAAAAAAACACTACAATGCTAAAATTTAGAGACAAAAATGAAAATCTGCTTGTACAAAGTATCTGAGAGAGATACTTGCCCACCAAGCAAATGGAAGTTCTGCTTTCTTGCACAAGTGTTAATTCTGCTGGACCAGAGAGAGTTGTCCCTGGAGCCACAGGGCCAATGACACACAGGCTTGAATTGTACAGAGTTGAACTCAGGTAAAATCTGCAAATCAAATTCCTTGTAGGTTCTGATGTCCTTCTGGCATCCATGCCAGTCATTCCTTACTGGAAGGGCAAGGTTGCTCAGGATATCGCTTCCCTGCTACCACCTCATGAAAGGAGTGTGCCAAAAAGTGTAGAAGGGCTCCAGACAAGTTTTGTTTTCTTGACTTAGTTCTGGCTATCTCTAAGCCATTGCTCATGTCATTATTTTTTCCAGAAATGGCTTCACTGCTTCAATCCAGCAGTGTCTATTATTGCCTTTAAAACTGGTTTTAAAATTTCTTCCTCCTCTAAGAAGTCTTCTGTGATTTAAAGTCCTTCCCATATCATTGTGTTCTGAGTCTGTTCAGCACTTCTGTGAAATTTTTATCACTATTTAAAGATACATTTACACGACAGAAAACAAACAGTACTGAATGCATCGGAAGATACTTGAAAATTTGCAGTCTTTAAGAACGTTATAGATAATTTTTTTTGAAACTAGCTCCTCCCTAACCAAAAGATTATGATGTGGGGAAACAAAGGCAAAGAAAAGTTCAATTTCTTTACTACCTATAGCCCACTGACAAGTTTTTGAAACAGGCAGAGTGACATTCCTCTAAAGACTCCACTGTCTCCATGTTGATTCTTTGCTAAGGGCAAAAGGCAATCTTAGCCCGACCCCCCCAGAATCCTGTAAATATACTTTAACATATAAAAAATCCTTTGGAGCAGCCCGGGTGGCTCAGAGGTTTAACGCCACCTTCAGCCCAGGGCCTGATCCTGGAGACCAGGAACGAGTCCCACATCAGGCTCCCTGTATAGAGCCTGCTTCTCCCTCTGCCTGTGTCTCTGCCTCTCTCTGTGTGTGTCTCATGAATAAATAAATAAAATGTTTAAAAATAAATAAAAATTCCTTTGGAAACTTCCTTTATCCCTACCCCCACCTCCCCAAGATACATTTTGGCAATCATCTTCCAAGCATATGACCCACCAATGTACATCTGAAGGATCTCATGACTAAGGTTTTATTAGAAGGTAATAAATGACCTTTCCCTAGCAATAGCTAGCCCCCTCAAAGTCCTGGAAACCTTGCTTCCAAAATTCCTTAGAGACTTACACTATCCCTAACCCCCTCCCAACTTGAAGGTATATAATGGGCCATTCCTCATGACTCCGGTGCAGCTCTTTCTGTCCACAGGTCCTGTCCCCAGGCTTTAATAAAGCTAACTTTTTGCACCAAAGATGGTCTCAAGAATTCATTCTTGGCCATCTGCTTTGAACCCCAACATCTTTCCTACATCAGTTATACATTTATCTTTAGTAAAAGTTTGGGAGAATTTTTTGCTGATATCATTATATAGCATAATGTAGGTTCCTGATACATATTGTTACATGTATTAATTACTTGATCATCTTTCAAAGTATGTAATTGCTGTTTGGTTTTTTTGCTGATAGTATTAAGTTTGGGTTTTTTGGTTTGTTTTGTCTTATTTTTTAGTGATTCTCAGATACAGTAACCAGTGGGCCAATATAAAATTTTTTATGTATCCTAAGATCACTCATATTGTCCATAATTATACTTAAGTTGTTTTGTTATGTGCATGCATGTATATACTATATTTTAAACCACCCCAAATTAAGGACTGTGTCTTATTTTTTATTTTTTATTTTATTTTTTTCAAAAGGCAGATAATTTTTTATTTTTTATTTTTTATTTATTTTTTATTTTTTAAATATTTTTTTATTTATTTATTTATTTATTTATTTATTTATTTATTTATTTATTTTTATATGTATCTTATTTTTTAAATGACACCAAAGTACCTTACAAATTGCTGAGCATACAATAGCGGCTCATGAATAAGTGTGTTAGTAAGGGAATTGTCTAGTTTAGAAGAATCTACACATTAAACCCACCTAAAAAAGGTAGAAGGACACAAGAGGTTCCTTTTCTATGTGCATTTATTTATTTGTTCTCAAAATAGTACAGTTCATAATGAGGAGAGTGACTTCTCTTCTTTTTCAGCTTAAGTGCTTGTCTTCTCTGAACAAGGCTATTTATAACTTTTGAGCTCCTACACATTTGCTAATGTCCCCAGTGGAAGCAAATCAAAATGATCAAATTCACAAATTGTGATTTTTCTGTATACTTCTAACCTCAAACCCATTATGTCACTTGTCATAATGTAATTTGAGTAAAAATAAAGCATTTGATCATAGCCATGCGATTTGAAGCCAAGAAATGCTTACTAACTCCTCTTACTTGTAACCTTTTCAGAGGTAGTTTACACCACATCTCCCCAGAGGTGGGTCCTGAGAGATTAAAAAAAGAAAAAGAAAAAAAAAGCTCATGAGAGGATCCTGAGAGCTCAAAATCCAATGCATGGGCCAAGGGTGTTCTTGTGTAGCAGAATGTGGGAGGGGACCAGTCTGGGTTTGGCATTGACCCTTCCTGCATCAGGACTGGACCGGATGCTCCCTGCCAAAAGGAAAATCTCAATTTGCCTGACCTGGAAATCAAAGCAAATCAAAGACTATTTCGCAAAATTCATTAATCTTTTTAAAATAAATGCTGTGCTTAAATCCTACTGTTAATTAAGGTGATTTCCTAATGTCCCATGAATGCTCTGTAAAATAGGGATAATTTATGTCATTGTGTTCAAGACCGTCTTTAGTAATTAGAATTGTTACCAAGTTAAAATGTTTGATTGGATTTTTATTTCATTGAGAAACGCTAGAAATTTGAAACTCAGATTTGTGAAATGACCATTTTTAATTTCTTCAAGTTTAGAGACAAGTCAAATGTAATTTAGTTAGTTAGTAAGTTAAACAAATCATTAGTTTTCAGGTATAAATAGAGATGTAAAGAGGAATAAAAATCATGAGCTTGCCAATGTTTTTGCCAGCTGTGGACATTAGTTAAAAGTAGCCTTTAACTATACAGTCAATTCCTTTCTTAATATTTTTTTTGCTTTCTTAATATTTTTACATGAGCCTAAGACCAATAAAAAAATTGTAATTGCTGTTAAATATTTAAAAAGTATGAAAATTTCTAAAATATTTACATTAAAGAGACTTTTATGATTTTTAAGATAGTGTATTTATTGAAAATCCTTTCTTTTCTAATTCTCAGCCACTGGATTTAACACTAAAGTTATAAAGAACAAAAGTTTCCACAGTTCTTTCATCTATAAAAAGAGGATTCTATAATAGCTGTTAGTAAATGAGAGCTGTTATTTTTACTATTCCTGTAATTAATCGAATCACCATTCTCCCTTACTTTTCTCTGCAGTTGGTGAGATTGTAGTATTTCTTTAGAGTCACATTTTTACCTCTCAAGCCCAAAGGCTATCCAGAGAAAAATACAAATGAGCCCTTATTATGTGCTCTCAGGGTTCAAATAGCTTTATATGTAACTGTGGTATCTTCACAATAACCTAAGGAAGTATAGAAGCCTTGCTTTACCTTAGAGAAAACGGAGTGTCAGAGAGAGTAAGCCTTCCACCCAGAATCACGAAGATAGTTGAATGAAGAAGGCTGTGATGCAAATCCAGATTTGTTTGATTCTAAATCCCATGTTTTTTTGCACCATTCCAAGTAGTTTTCTTTCTAATTACAATAGAATGTTAAGAAGTGCAGTTTGAGTCTTTCAAAAAAACCATACAATAACTCAAATTAAGCCAATTCAGTGCTGCCTAGTAGGGAAGATCTGATTTAATTAACAAATTCTAATGGTTTGTAAGCAGCATGTCATTTGTTTCTATGTAAACAGCACTCCTACAGGGCTTGTCAGTGCTGAAAACAATTTGTCCTTTAAGTATTTTAAACATTCCCTCTACAATCTGGTTTGCACTATTAATTTTACACTATTAAGAATGTGTTTTACTAAGCAAAAATAAGCCAACTCAGCTTGGTCCTGTCAAAATGATAATAAATGCTGAATTAGTGGAATTTTTATTAGGTGTTTGTAGATTTTAATGGATTTCAGAACTCATACCAGATTATTATCCAAAAACCCATGTTAGTTAATGCATTCCCAAAAGAAGAAAGAAAGAAAGTGAAATAAAAAGAAAAAGCTAGTGTTTTCTATCGGCTTCCCTACCAGTATGGCCTCCTTTTAGGGGTCACGCAACCTGGATCGCTCACCATCATGTTGTCCTCAGTGGTCACCATTGTAAGAATTGGAGTCTGTACACAGAGAATATTCCTTTCACTGGAAGGATAATGGTCCCCTACATGGGCCTCCTGCCTCTGAGACAAGTGTGGAGCCCATGTGGCAGCCTGCCAATTTGTGAACGTGTGACAATACATTTAATAATTTTCCGCACACTCAGTCCAGGTGGCAGCATGAGGGAAAATCACTGTCTTCTAAAACCCAGTTTGAACCTATCTCCCCATTACCTAAGTTGATCCCTGATCCTGGTTCAAATCAATTGTAGCTCCTGTGCAGAATGCTGGGTGATGGAAAAGATTATGGAATCAGAGCTTAAATAATACAGAAGTCATCCAATGAGTTACAACCCACCATTACCACTCTAAGTCTGGCGGTCTACCCACAGGCCACCCAAAGGACCAATGTCAGCCTTTTCATGCTCCTTATCAAAAAACAAAACAAACAAACAAACAAACAAAAACATGTACTAAGTGGGTCTATGGAAATATAAAACTATTTTGTTGTAAAGTCCATCTTTTATATCCTTCAAGTAAGGTTATTTATTCTAAAGATGTATCTTCCATTCTCTCTCCTGAGTCATAAGAACAGAAATAAAAACCAAAGCAAAAACCCCTCTGTGAGTTCCTTTAGTAGACACCTCTGCCTGCTGTAGAGGAGGTATAAATAATTTATTGAGTTTCCATTAAGGTCAACCAGAGTGTATATTATGTCCAATGTGTATGTGTCAGAGGAGTGTGAGCTCTGAGCTAATGATCCAGGAGCAAGATAGGGAAGGTTTCTGTTGCTTCCAGTGAGTATAGATATGTCCTGACATATAATTTACCAGTACAGATATGGAAAACAACAGGAAGACAGAAGATAAATGTGATAGGACTCTATATATAGCATGTTATGTGGAGCTGCTCTGAGCACTTACTCTTCTTTCATTGCCTGGCTTGATTAACCATCTGATGTTTCTTTAGGAGCCTTTGTAAAGGAATGGGAATTGCTGGTGACCAGCCTCTATTAGAGCCCTGCTTAATTAAGTCTCTCAGAAGGGATTCTGTTTGGTTTAATGAAATGGTTGTGAGAAGGAATCAGACCCAGCATTGTATGAAACGTGTTTCTCCTGCTGATGCCTTGAATCAAAACCCCTAGTACCGAACTCATCACCTCTCTGCCCACTCCCTGCCTGGCCAAGTTCACCTCCCACGAGTCTCACCCTTGCCTTCTCCCCTCTACCCATGGCCATTCTCCTGGCAAGGGACTTCTGAGTCTTTTCCCAGAATTATTGCAGCTGGCTGGCCCCTGGCTGGCCTCTGAGAACCACTCTGACCTTCTTTCCCCTCACTTCACCCCATTGTTGGCAGTTATAGCCGTAAAACTATCTAAACTTGTCTCGCCGCCACTCAGAAATGCCTGACTACTCCCATCCTCAGCCCCCATCTCAGCAGCCAACAGTTACCCATTGCTTGGACCCTAAAGGCTTGGAACTTTGTTCCTTCAGCCAGGCACCAGGTACTACTCTACTAACTCTTAAGAATGCCCTGCTCCGAGACATCCAATACCCAGGCAGGCACCTTCCTTTTTGCTCTGCCTTGTTGTTCTCAAGTTTCTTTTAGAGAGACTAGAGTGCTCCCCCCATTTCCAAGGGCATACCTTATTGTATAGATTTTGTGAGAAAATACATGTTGAGTGCCTTTAGCATAGTGTTTAGTGCTGATTAAATAATTATTAAAGAAGAATGATTATGATGATGATGATGATGATTAAATCACTTAGAATAGTCTTTGGCACATAATAATTACTTAATAAATGTTAGTCTTTCCCTATCTCCAAGTTGCTTACATGTAACAGGCATTCACAGACTCCAAAAATTTTGGACTTTCCTTCTTAAAAACTTCTAGGGCACCTGGCTGGCTCAGGTGATAGAGCATACAACTCCTGATCTCAGGGTTGTGAGTCTGAGCCCCATGTTGGTTGTAGAGGTTACTTAAAAATAAAATCTTTTTTTTTTTAATAAAGCCTCTGACTTTCAGAGTTGATTACACACGAAACTCATGCATTTGTGTGAAACACTTGTTTCCTCACTCCTCAGCTTGCTGCCTCTGATTTATCCTTTTGGTCCTCTCCAAAATGTCACCTCCTCAGGAATGTGATCCCTGACCACTCTAAGGAACACCCTTCCCCTCCTATCCTAACTTCACTCTGTTTTTTTTTTTCTTTATGGTGCTCAACAGTACTTGTAATACTCCGTTGGCAGTAGATTGTGTGTCTTCAGCTCCTGGCACAAGACCTGTCCCAGTGTGGTCATTCAATAAATATTTGTTCAGTAATGATCGATTTCAACCCAGACCAAATATGCAGAATGTACATTCCACATTCAGACTGTGAAAATGAAGACTGCAAAGAACTATCAGTAAAGAGAAAAGCCAACAAATAAGTCTGGGTATGCTGAGCATGACTTTAAGAAAAGACATTCTCATTGTGAAACTTGTACTGTGTTACCCCTGGAACATGTTCCCATCACTCTTCGCATGTATGGCTTGACCAGCCAGTTCCACTTAATACTGAGAGCATTCTACCTAAAAACAGAAACATCATCTAACCCCAACACTAAAGGGCTCCACGTGCTGTAGAGTCTCCTGTATGAAAAGTAGATGGAGCAAAGCCTGGAAGATGGGAAACTGTCCTTTAAGTATAAGTATACATTTAAGTATATTTGCACAGATTTGTTTTTTCCTCAGTTTCAATTACCTAATTTAAATTTCTACTGAACACTTTTGCATAATAAGTACAATACAGCCGTACACAGGATCCCAAAATTATCAAGTTTTCTGTGCCAGAAGTACATGACTTGGTGAGTTAAAAAGCTTAAAAGGGAAGACTCAGAATATTCTTGTCATTACAGTTACTGTGTTTGAACACATTTCACACAGAACAATCCTTTTTTGGAATACACTTTTGTCAAGATAACATTCTTGAACCTGTCAGAATTTACTTGCAGGGATATTCAGAGAAGTAGGTGTGCTTCCTACAAGCAACCATGACTGCTCTACTGACACTTTCACTTCATGAATTATTTTTTTAAAAGAAAGCAAACTTCTCATCTCATTTATTTTAATGCTTTGAGGCAGGTCGGAAAGTATTATTTTTTAAAAGAGTAGGACTCCTAATTAAATCAGATGCAGGCTTTGAAATTAAGTCAGGTCGTCTGTCTTCTTCACCAGGAAACTATGTCAGACCCCCCACTGTATGCTTGGTGTCTTGTTCTGTGCTCTCACAGCCTCCTCCGTATACCTACAAAAGATATTTGAGTCTTTCAGCTCTGAATTCTGAGGAATTTTATCTCCCGAACTATGTCCATCATTCTGCCTGGCATAGAGTAAGAGCTTAATAAATAATAATGAATGAATGAATGAATGAATGAATGCGTGCATGCATGAATGAATGAATGAGTTAGTCATTGGCTTGGAGAGATGTTAGTCAATTGCTCATCCAATCATAAGCCTCTTTCTTTTTCCCTACTTTAGACATTATCTATACAAGTAACACCTCATTAATGTATCACTGAATACTGTATTGTGAAGTATATGGCTTCATCTGAGAAGCCATGTCGCTCCAGATGTGAATTTTTATTCAATTTATAGGAAACTGTTCTTACCTGTGTTCTGGGCAGTAAGTACTTTGTGATAAAGTCTTAAAACTGCAGGCCACAGATTTTCTTCTTGATAATGAATAATGGCTCTTATTTAAACTTAAATTAATCAAATGAGTCTGTAATCTAAAAAGAGACCTTTATAGAAAGTAGTCCACAATAGGGACACCTGCATGACTCAGTTGGTTAAGTGTCTGCCTTTGGCTCGGTCATGATCCCGGGGTCCTGGGATTGAGTCCTGGATTGGGCTCCTTGCTCAGCAGGGAGTCTGCTTCTCCCTCTCCCTCTCTGCCTGCTGCTCCCCCTACCTGTAATCTCTCTCTCTCTCTCTCTCTCTCTCTCTCTCTGTCAAATAAATAAGCAAAATCCTAAGGAAAAAAAAATAGTCCGCAATAGTACAAGCTACATATTTCATGAACCTAACTAGTGAGTTCGGACATATTTTTTGCCCCTGCTTGTCAAGGCTTCAATACGGCAAGCCCAATAAGTCCACTCACACTTAAAGGGAGCTATTAGCCCACAAGAGTCCTGGTATGCCCTGAAACATCCATCCAGTGACAGTGTTCCCATTGCAAAGTCTCTTTTTCTTTTTTGTCAAATGAAGATGACATCACTACTGTTTAACAGAGCAGAGCAGAGAAGCAATAGCACTTGCTCTAGGTATATTCCAACATTACTTGACTGTTATCTTCTTCCCCCCGCCCTTTTACCCAACAAGGGTGGCATAAGGATTTACAGGAAAAATTCTGTCTGTCTAGTTCTTTGAAATGAATAACATTAAGTATAGCAGATATCCGTGTTGTTGGTCAATGAAATAATAGTCTACAAGCCAGTGCAGATTGGTTTCTGTCTTATTCTAGCTTTTTTGAAATTTAATTATGCACATTCACGCTTTCCAATTCTAACAAGGACCTTGTTATGAACAGAACTCTGAAGCTTACTGTCTATGTTATAAAGTGAGCATTTAAAAAGTACTACCTTAGTTGCCAGAGTTACAGCCCAGACAGGAAGATGTAAAAATGCATAATTCTGAATTGACTTGGTAAGAAAAGTAAAAGCACTTGAAATGGAGAAACCTGGTGGAGTATCAGAGGAAGAGTGTGTTTGGGCCAAAGGTGCACATCTGCATCCATGAAAGACTCCATCCAGGCCCTTGAAGATCGAAACATGGCTCCTCCCTGTGTCTCATGAGGTATTGCCACCATCCATCACTCCAAACCACTCCTCAGTGGGATTGTGTTTTTTTCTTCCTCCAAAGTCCTCATTCATGAAAATCAGACCCAGGTAGGTGGCCAGAACTGAGGGCAGGGGTGGGGGGTGGTTGTAATAGAGGGTAGAAAAAACTGATCATCCAGGAAGGTGAGCCTCCAGCCCAAGCTAGCACCAGGTCTCTCACTATAAAGAGGAGGAAAAGCTATTCACTCAGGAAGCAGCCCATAGGTAAGAACTGGGGTATGTTTCAGTTGTCTGCCCTGCAGGTGATGACAGCAACAGATTTAGGTGACCCTCAGCAAGCAGGGAGAAGTGGGTGTGTGCCTCCAAGCCAGCCAGGGGGTTTGGAGAAGAAACAAACACAAGGGAAAAATCACAGACTCTCTTCCAGGATTTGGATACATTAGGGAGAGAGCAACATAGCGGGGCTGCATTTTAACTTTCATGCACCCAAGGCACTTTGTGTTTGTAGACACTCCCTTCATTAAAAGCATTTTTTTTAAGTTATATCTTACGTCTACATTGGAATAAAGATAAATATAATCCAGGCTGGGTTCATTGTTATGGATAAGTTGTCACATCCATTTTTTTCTTCTGATTTTAAATGAACCTAAAATGAAAACATCTAGTGGGCCCCTAAAAGTAAGTGTCCTGGACACAGTGCAAACTGTGCCCGGTGGACAAGGAAGGCCACATCATGGAAAGATCTGAACGTTCCTCATACTACATTCTTATCAAAAGGAAACAGGGTGTTCCAGAATAGAAAATAATATAGGGTAATGGCTCACAAGTCACTTCTACCTATGAGCTGTATGACCTCGAACAAATTAATTTATCTGAATCTTGACTTCCTCATAAATTTTAATTGTATTTGAATGAGATATATACAAAATAATTTCCCTACCTACTGTTTCAAAGCACTAATTTAATGGTATGGAAAAACACTTAAAGTGGAGTCAAAAAAGGTAGCTTCTAGTTCTGTTGTTGTTGTTTTTGCTGTGTGACCTTGAGCCAGGCACCTAACCTCTCTGAGTATTGGTTTCATCATCTATAACAATATCTGCCAACCTTACAAGATTGCTAAAAGAGCAATGAGATCACGGATATAGAAGCATGTGTATTACCAGCTAAAAGAATTATATATAGGAATTATTATTACCAAAGAAGTTGAAAATTCTATAGAGGGAAGTGTACAATGCCTGGCACACAAAAGCTATTTGGTAGATGTTTACTGAATGAATGAATGCCTCACAAAGCTTTCAACACTTAGAATACTAAAGTCTGGGCAGCCTGGGTGGCTCAGGGGTTTAGCGCCGCCTTTGACCCAGGACATGATCCTGGAGACCCAGGATCGAGTCCCAGGTTGGGCTCCCTGCATGGAGCCTGCTTCTCCCTCTGCCTGTGTCTCTACCTCTCTGTCTCTTTGTTTCTCATGAATAAATAAATAAAATCTATTTAAAAAAAAAAAAGAATACTGAAGTCTCCACTGGTATACTTAATGGTGAAAAGCATTGCAAAGGCCGCTGAAGACAAAAATGACAAGTATTTCATTTGAGAAGGAGATTGTAACTAATAACCCATAACTATAACTTTCACCAACATGTAAGTGTCTTAGATTGTCAGCTTCAAGAAGGTACACGTCTTGTATTTTTTGTATCTCCAGCGTTTCCCATCCCAGTGTTGATACACAACAGGCACTCAGCAAATGCTTAGAAATTGAATTGAATTGAATTTATCCAACAAGACTTGCTCTAGTAGCCATTCTTAATCTCTCTTCATATTGAAACATTCTTAATTCCATTCTTTCCCCCAGGCTCTTCCTTGGCTGTTTGTATCAGTGAGACTCAAAAAAAAAAAATGGCTTTTGATAAATATTATTTGAATGAATAAATTCATAAGTTTCCCATTGTACATTTATTTTAAATTTGTGTTGCTAACCACATAGCTAGCAGATGCTTGAGAAAATACACTTTGTACTGTAGGAGATACAATAGAATAGTTTAAATTCATACACTACTTTCATCAAATCATACTTCAAAATTCCATTCATGATTCTTGCTAGTATAAATCATCATACAAGTCCATTATACCTTGGAAGAGAATCATGAGCAGATCTAGGAGTTTCTCATTGGTAGGACCAGTCCTGCATACTCTTTTCTCAGCTTTGGAGGGTGGCCCCTCATTGTTCAAAAGCAACGTGCTCAATGGGGCGCCTGAGTGGCTCAGTTAAGCATCTAACTCTTGATTTTGACTCCGGTCATGATCTCAGGGTCATGAGATAGAGCCCCGCATTGGGCTCTCCACTGGATTTGGAACCTGCTTCAGATTGTCTCTCTCCCTCTCCCTCTGTCCTTCCTCCCCTCCCCTACCCCCCCCACTCCCTACCCACTCCCACATGAGGTCTCTCTCTCTCTCTCTCTCTCTCTCTCTCTCTCTCTCTCAAAACAACAATAATGTGCTCAAGGGTAAAGAATTCTCCTGCTGGCTTGCCAGCATCACACGGCTTGCTGAGTCTCTGAAGCTGTGACCACTTGCCTGTTGCAACACAGTGTCTTTGGAGAATTAGCGTGGTGCACTTTATGAAAATTGCTCCTTTTGGTAGCATCTGCATATAAATTGTCATCTCAGTGGTGTAGCTGTGATTATAACTTGCTGAAGTTCTTAGCATAAAGGACACTGACCATCTTTCTCAGGCATAGAACTCTGTCAGAAAAGCCCCATTTCAAACATCTCCCAATCAGCCTTTTTAAAAAAAAATTCTCTCTTTGGCTGGCCTTCTTTGATGTGCATTTTCTACGGGGTTTTATCCTTTCTCCATTAGTTCTAAGGCACTGGTGTTGTGTGTGCAGTGGGAAAGTCCCTGCATGGTTGCTGGATGTTAATTATCTTTAGTTCTGGGGAAAAATAATGGAAGGAAGACTTAAGATTTCATTTACAATTTGTGGAGGTTTCTGTGACTTCTCTCTGTACTGAAAATAACTGTCACTAGTAAATTGTGAAGAGCGGCACATTAATGATAGCGCGATGTTCTACATGGAACAGAGAACAGCTTTTGAAACAGAAACTTTACCGTTCTGTGAAAGAAGAGCATAAAGGTAGAAATGTGGTCTTTAACCTGTGCCTAACCATCTCTCATTAGCAAAAAGCAATTCAACTATCAAGAAGAAAAGAAAGTCCTGGCACATAATCTCCTAAAATATTCTGGGGGGTTACCTAATCTGCCTACCACGACTTTTACACTTCTCTGGGTGGGCCAGCTCTGTCCTGAATCTATTTGAAGGAGCTATCTCCTCCAAATTCAAGCTGTGTCTGCATATTCCTTTCGAAGCCATGCACACAGTAGGAGCTCAACAGAGTTCGTCAACTTGATGGAATCACAAGGAGATTCATCCTTGTGCCATGAATTGGCACCACTCATATCTGGCCTAGCACAAAGTCAAGTTCTGCTCTCTTCCTAGATCCCTTGGCCACTTCTGCATCCCACCATGCCACAATAGGGGGACTCAGTGATGACTTTCATCTTCAAAACCCCATTATTAAAATCCAAATTTGAAAGGAAACCAGCATGGCCAGTACTTCAGGGTAGTCATTTTTCTCTTACTCCGTGGAGGGTACCACGTATCATGCAGGTTAAGGCTGCTTCACTTGTTTGTAAACTGCAAGGCACCTCACAAATGCAAGGAACCACCGCCCCTTCATTGTTTTGCAGAGCCAATAGAAAGGACACTAAGAGTCAATATGACTTTGAAACCTGGCTCTGACATATGCCATGCAGCCTTTGATTTTAAATATAACAAACAAACAAACAAAAAAAAAACCTGTCTAAGTTTTGTTTTATCGTAGTTGGAATAATAAAACTAGTCCCCACCCCCACCCCCAACTCATTGGAGTGGGATTAAGTGAGATACTTGAAAGCACCTGTTACAAAACAGTTGCTCAACAAATGCTGGTTGTTCTTCCAAAGAGCCTCTGGCAGGACCAAACTGGCCAACAAGGGAACAAGAAACTATGGCTGTAGGTGATGAGTGCATGGCAAAAAAGAGAATAGGCATTATCTGGTGTTCAGTGTTTGTGTGATGACAGTGGGGAGGCAGAGACAGTGATGCAGATGCTCGATCCTACACAGTATAGTGGGGATGCCCCACACAAGAGTCTTCCCATTTAGAACAAAGGGACATTCCTGTCTTCGTCCGCTATAGCCAGGGATTGGGAGGCTTGCAGCATCCACAGTACCACCCAAGTTATACCTATGAGCCCACCTACCTTTACAGGAATCAGAGCCTTTCCTCCCAGATTCTTTCCAAGCATAGCTTTTCCTGAAACTACTGTTTTCTGATTGCAGGTAAATCATTGCTTACAGTTTTGACAAATTTGATATTATATGAAATACACGAAGTATATGTAGCATTCTCCTTATTTCCAGAAGAAGCATCAATAGGCAAGTGTGGACTCGCCTACTCACGCTCGTTCATATCTTCAATTTAAATTGAATTAGGTTATTTGCTCCTTTGTCAGTTGGAGACCATCTTTTCCTTTAACTTTTTTTCCTTTAGTTTGTGTAGGACATAATTCTCATTTTTAAAAAAATTTTCCTTTAGAGGTGCCTGGCCAGCTCAGTCAGTAGAACACATGACTCTTGCTCTCAGGGTCATGAGTTTGAGCCCCATGTTGGGTATAGAAATTTCTTACATACGTTTAAAAAAATCTTTACCACCGCCCAAATTATTTAGGAAGAATCTTAGGTAATGTGGCTTTGCCCTAGGAAGTGATTGGAATTAGTTGGAGACGTTCCATGATTATTAAAGGTGTGTTAAAGTGAGGCCTGAAGGCTCCATTTTATTCCAGGCACAGATGGATATGGACATGTCAGAGGCTTTCACAGTGTGTCTGAGGTGGTACTAAGGCAAATTTACCCCCTGGAGTGCCCTGAGACACTGGGGGTGGGTTGGGTTTCTAGCCAATTCAGTTTCTAGGGCTTCTCCAACCGCACAAGGGCAGCTTGAGGGGAACACCATAACCTCTGCCCTTCAGTAGCTTGGCATCTTTCATATGGAAAGGTGAATGCAAAGACCTGGGAAGACAATTATTCAGAGCAGCGACAGGACCAGCTGAGTACATGGGATGTTTACGTTGTGGATGGGGCTCTCACGCGGCTGTCGGAACCAAACAACATCTGTCACGGTCCTGTGGGGCCCAGAGGCCCTCATCACCTCCATGTCAGAGAGAGAAGGGGAGGGGGGTCCGACTGTGACACCATCTGTGTGCCAGGGACTTGGGCCAAAAGGCCTGGCGCTCGAGGGCTTCATTTCACTCTCTCCAGTCTGCAACAAGGAAAATCTTGGAACAGGCTGACAGCATTTCCCTCCTCCTCTCACTTACCTAGCCTGCCACAGCCACGAAGCCAACACACAACTGATCATTTGCTGCTTTCATGAGTCCAAGTGGCTGCTTTCTGTGGTCACCCTCAGATCTTCAGCTCACCTCCTCCAGAGCTGAGAACAACGAATGACTACTGGTGGCAGCATCATCCTCCACAGAAGGAACACACGGGTCCCCCTGGGCCTGTGCTGTGTCACCCAACAAGGTTTTCCCCAACAAGGCTCACATGACAGATTATTGTCCCGGGCAAGAAGAAAAGGCATATCCTCAGAGTGAAGAAAGGGAAGCTACACCTCCCTCCCATACTCCCCTGCCCCCTCCTAGCCTTGACCCCCTCCCCCCCACTTTGCTCCTCAAGGTTTCAATCCATGGGCAGGAACATTGGCAGCACGTGGGAACTTGGTAGCTCTGCAGCATCTCACACTCACCCACACCCGCAGGATCAGAATCTACATTTTAATAAGACCCCCCCACACACAAGGTGATTCCTATGCAGGGCCAAGTTCCAGAAGCCCCACTCTGACTCTTTTATTAATGATCAGATGTATGATCTACTTTGTTAGTTGCAAGTGTAAGGAAATCTCAGCTTATTCCAAGTCTTAGAAGAAAGAGTAATGAAGACACCGAAACATCTGCAGGTTGAAAAGCACAAGTACAGAGATGTTGACTGTTGATAACAGCAATGTCTGGCTACCTTGGCCCTGGCCCCGCCTCACTTGAGGTTCCTGTGAAGAGAAAAGAGCATGTGCTGGCAGTTTCTTAGATAGAAGCACCCAGAGGTTAGGGAGGGAGTGTTTCCTCCAACTGCCTGTCTGCTCTCTGAGCAGGCGGGGGAGACCCAGGCCCTCACTTCCACCTTCTGCAGCAGCCAGAGAAGAGCCAGTGAAAGCCACTTGGAACTTCCCTGTCACTCAGAGGCCATTAAATTTTTACAAGATGAAAAGTACTTTTTCCAAAAATAAAACTCAGAGTTATCATTTCACTGGGCTGGGGAAATGTACAGTGTCTTTTTATAGCTGCAAATAAGAGCAGTTCTATAACAATCCTAAATTTCCTCCTTTGATTCTACAATCTTCTGTCCTTCGCAGGAAAAATAAAAATAAAAAATCCGTGGTAGCGCCCTCAGGTGTCATTCAGACCCTCGGGGCACACCTGCAGCCGCCTGCACACTCTCAAATTCCTCCACTGGCAGGGACACTTTCTCCTGATGTAAGAGTGCGGTGTCGCCTTCACACCTCTCCTCCTGGGTGTCCCCTTTCACAATAAGCTGTTGTAAAAGCTCAGACGCCTTCAAGGGCCACCCATGGAATGAGAGTGAGTGTGGGGGATGTGGGGACCGTGCAGCAAAGGAGGGGTGTAGCAGGAGGGCATGGCTCATTGCTAGGGAATTTCCATGACTCCTTCCAGCTCATTCAGGGGTCTGGTTTGGTAAAGCTGACCTGGCACATGTTTGCATTATCTTCGACTATCCCAATTCTTGAGGGCCGCAAGAGAGGGCAAGAGA
Organism: Canis lupus familiaris; assembly: GCF_011100685.1. Classification (NCBI taxonomy): domain Eukaryota; kingdom Metazoa; phylum Chordata; class Mammalia; order Carnivora; family Canidae; genus Canis; species Canis lupus. The sequence goes on from NC_049250.1 coordinate 22,036,859, forward strand.
GAGAGATCATTACTGTCCTGCTCTTGCAGGGGGAGTACTGTGACCAGTCAAGGCTCCCAGCAGCTGGTGCTTTTCTCTGCAGACTCCAAAGGAGATAATAAGTCTCCTAGCAGAGATCCCCAAGGAGCAGCTTGCTTATGTTTTGTGGCTATTGTTGTTGTTTTGTCTCACGTAATTTTTTAAAAATGTTGAATTTCTTAGAACATTTAAAAATCAGGAAATTTCACATCTTAAATCCCTATTTCCGGCTTCCTGAGACTTGGGAAATCCAGTGACACTCACCCATATTTCCCCGTGGCAATAGTCAGCCCCGTGTGTAGCCACTGCCTGCTTTAGACACCCCTTCCCCTCCTCCACCATCCCCTCCACACCTGCCCCTGCCTCCCCCCACATTCTGACCCACCTGGTCCCAGAGGGCTTTCCACTTCCCACCCCTTTCTACAGCCAGCTGGGAAGCAGGGTTCCCAGGCAGGGCTGGTGTCTAAGAGGCCAGATGGTTGAGAACAAGGCCTTGGGGAAGGTCTACTTCATTTGGTTTACAAAGAACTAAAATGTTTCTTTGTCTTAGAACAGCAGATTTTCTTTTAGAAGGCTTGCGTTGAAAAGAAAATGAAAAAACAGTGTGGTGAAAACCAAGAGTGCCAGCCTAATGGCAGTATAACTAGCAGGTTCCCTAAGTGCTGTCAGTCCTCCTTTGGGCATCTCTTTGGCTCCAGCCACTCCTCAGGAACGTTCTCCAATCCATGCCATGTATTATCTGGGTGCAGACAACACAGCCCCTCCCCATCCTCACCAACCTGGCTGCAAGGCTGCTGTGAGTCTTGTTTCTCCAATGCCCCTGGTGCTGCATTTCACTTCAATCATATAAAAGTGACTCGTCTCTAACCATTTCTTTGTTTGTTTTTTTTAATTATTATCCGTGATTTGCCATCTATGGAAAAGAACTGAGGACAGTATAATTTATCCACCTCCTGCTTAATCCAAACCTAGCACATTGCCACACAGCTCCAGACTGTTTCTTTCCTGAGGAATAAAAGCACACAGGTATCCCACCCTGATCTTCTTCTCTTTTTTTTTTTCTTAATATTTTTTTAAAGATTTATTTATTTATGATAGACATAGAGACATAGAGAGAGAGAGAGAGGCAGAGACACAGGAGGAGGGAGAAGCAGGCTCCATGCCGGGAGCCTGATGTGGGACTCGATCCCGGGACTCCAGGATCGCGCCCTGGGCCAAAGGCAGGCACCAAACCGCTGAGCCACCCAGGGATCCCCTGATCTTCTTCTCTTTAACTTCCCAGAGGTCACTAGCAGCCTAAAGCACTTCTCTTATATTAAATACATTTCTTTTAGATTTAAACATTGAATACAGGTTCCTTTTTAAGTGCTATGTGGGGTTCCACTGTAAGATGCCCCATGATGGATTATAGTCTCTTCTTGATGGACATAGAAATTGTTTCCTACTTTTTGTATTACCAGCAATGCTGCAGTGAAGGCTCCCGTGTCTGTCTTCCTACACACACCTGCATGCGTCTCTTTATACTCCTGGAAGTGGAATTGTGAGTCACAAGGCAGCACTTCTTGACTTTATTGCCAAATCCTTCTGCAGAACAATTGCCTTGCTTTAGCTCTCTGAGCAGCCATTCATGAGAGCTTCCTTTCCTCCCCATCTTTTCCACTACTCGGCATGTCAAGGCTCTTGATTTGAGCCAATTTGAGGGTAGGATGACATCTTGTTATTGTTTGAATTTTTCTCTAATTACAGGAAAGACTGAGTATTTTTTCACATGTTTAGGGGCCATGGAAATTTCTCATCCTGTGAATTGTCCATTCACTGATGTTGCACTTTTTTTTTTTTTTTTTGCCCAACAAATATATTTATTTTTATTTTTTTGTTTTCTTTTTTTTAATAATAAATTTCTTTTTTATTGGTGTTCAATTTGCCAACATACAGAATAACACCCAGTGCTCATCCCGTCAAATGCCCCCCTCAGTGCCCGTCACCCAGTCACCCCCCGCCCTGCCCTCCTCCCCTTCCACCACCCCTAGTTCATTTCCCAGAGTTAGGAGTCTTCATGTTCTGTCTCCCTTTCTGATATTTCCTACCCATTTCTTCTCCCTTCCCTTCTGTTCCCTTTCACTATTATTTATATTCCCCAAGTGAATGAGACCATATAATGTTTGTCCTTCTCCGATTGACTTACTTCACTCAGCATAATACCCTCCAGTTCCATCCACGTTGAAGCAAATGGTGGGTATTTATCATTTCTAATGGCTGAGGAATATTCCATTGTATATATAGACCACATCTTCTTTATCCATTCATCTTTCGATGGACACCGAGGCTCCTTCCACAGTTTGGCTATTGTGGACATTGTTGCTAGAAACATCGGGGTGCAGGGGTCCCGGCGTTTCATCGCATCTGCATCTATGGGGTAAATCCCCAGCAGTGCAATTGCTGGGTCGTAGGGCAGGTCTATTTTTAACTCTTTGAGGAACCTCCACACAGTTTTCCAGAGTGGCTGCACCAGTTCACATTCCCACCAACAGTGCAGGAGGGTTCCCCTTTCTCCACATCCTCTCCAACATTTGTGGTTTCCTGCCTTGTTCATTTTCCCCATTCTCACTGGTGTGAGGTGATATCTCATTTCAATTGGGTTGTCCTATGGATTTGTAGATATGTTTTCTAATTCTAGTAAGAAATTGTTTGGAAGTTATGTGCATCACAGATTTCCCTGTGCATACGTGGGTGAGTGTGTGTGTGTGTGTTTATATGGGGTCTTGTTTACAGAAATATTTAATTTTAATGTAGTCTAGTTTGTTAATACTTTTCTTTATGGCTTATGTTACGTCTTACTTTAAAAAGATTTCCCTATCTTGCAATCATACATACATTTTCCTGTGTTAAAAAGGTTTTTTTTTTTTTTTTTAAGTTTCAAAGTTTTTTCTAAAAGTTTTAAAGTTCTACTTTTCACATGTAAAGCATTGTTCCTCTGGACCATTTTGTATATGTTAGGAAATAGGAACCTTATCAATTTCCCACTTCCACTGAATTTTTTTTCCCATGCTTATCTGCAATGTCACCTGTGTCACATATGTTTTCACATATGTTTGGAGCTGTTTCTGTTTGCTTGGTCCTTTTTAAAATATGCTACCCCTCAACCACATGCCTTCATTACCAAGGAAGGCTTCAGAGTAATGGCAAGTCCCACTGTCTTCTGTATTTCCAACTTCTCTTAACTCTTTCTAACCTTTGGCTCTTCTGTAAGAATCTTAAGATCAGCTTGTTGTGTATCATGAGAATCTCTTGTGGGACTTCATTTGAATTGCTGTGCTATAGATTAGTTTGGGATCTTCTTTAAAGAGCTATCTTTTGTCAGGTTAAGGAGGTTTCTTTTTATAAGGAGTTTAGTTGGGCACCTGGGTAGCTCAGTAGTTGAGTATAAGCCTTCAGCTCAGGTTGTGATTCCCAGGGTCCTGAGATCAAGTTCTGCATCAGGCTCCCTGCAGAGAACCTGCTTCTCCCTCTGCCTGTGTCTCTGCCTCTCTCTGTGTCTCTCATGAATAAATAAATAAATCTTTAAATATATAGAGAGAGAGAGTTTGGTAAGAATTCTTAAGCCTAAATGAGTGTTGAATTCCATAAAAAAAGAACTTTCTGTGTCTATTGACATGATGACATGGTTTATGACATAATCTCTCAATCTATTATATTTCATAATAGAGCTTTTAAATATCAAGCTATGTTTACATTCCTTGAGTATATTGTCCTTGGTCATACATACTGCTGACTTAATTTGCTAGTATTTTATTTAGGGATTTTTCATTCACATTCATTTTTTAGATTAGTCTATAACATTCTTTTTTTTTAATATTTTATGTATTTATTCATGAGAGAGAGAGAGAGGGAGAGGCAGAGACACAGGCAGAGGGAGAAGCAGGCTCAGAGCAGGGAGCCCGACATTGGACTCGATCCCAGGTCTCCAGGATCAAGCCCTGGGCCTAAGGCAGGTGCTAAACCGCTGAGCCACCCAGGGATCCCAGTCTATAACATTCTTATACTTCCTATTCATTTTTAGTTATTAGCCAAATGAGTTGGGTAGCTTTCTCTTTTCCCTCTCTCTAAATTAGTTGATATAATAAAGAGTTTATTTGTTCCTTGAAGATTTGTTAAGCATCATGTGTAAAACCATTCAGGCTTTGTGTCTTTTGACTACTGATTTCAGTTTCTCTAATGGTTATTTTATTCAGACTCTCAACTTCTCCTTGAGTCATTTTGGTAATTCATTGTTTTCTAGGAAATTATCCATTTCATTGTAGTAGTCAGCATTATTGGCACAAAGAGATACATCATAATACTTCGTGTTTTTAAAACTGTCTACAACATCAGAAGTTACGACCTCTTTACAATTTCTATTTTCTCCTATCATTATTTCTTCTCCTCCATCTGTTCCATCCTTCCTTTCTCCTGCCTTTTTCACTGTTTCATTTGCACACATGACAAAGCTCAACTCTGAAAAGTAACTCCTTCTGCAGTGATTTTGAAATTATAATTGATTTCTGAGATGGTAAGCAGGACTATTTCTAAATTCTCATGAATCTAGGTAGAATGTGCTGCCAGAAAGATTGTCTCCGGGTAGTTTCATCTTCTATCTTCCATGGTATTTTTCTAATTCTGACTATAGACGCCGATGTTGCAACTTGGAGTATAATCAAACCCCAACCCCCAACGCTAAGACTTCCAAACTAGCTGCTTTAGAAGGAAAAAAGGCACCGTTTTATCCTTCTTTGCCTTCATATCCAACAGATTATTTTTCCCTATGTCAGAAATTAGTTTAATTGCTAAATTTTACGTGTTGTAAATGTTTCTATTAAACTTATGAAAAGAAAAAGATATTCTTTTTCAGATACTCGCTCATATATTCTTGTGCCAAACTCAAAGAAAGCCCGTGAGCTTCTTCACTTGCCCCATGATCTTTGTGCCCTGCCCTCCCACATCTTACCCCCTCAACCTGCAGAATCTGTGTGCTTATTTCATCTCAGAGTCCCTGACATTTTTCTATTATCCTAAAGGCTACTCGGTCATAGTCATTCTTTCTCTTTTCCAGATACCATCAAGAAGACCAAATCAAACAGAAAGGGGGGTTGAGGGGGGTGAGGATGGCAGCACATTCCTGTGACAATCTTCTGGCTCCTGGCCAAAAGTTTTACTTAGCGGATCTTCTCTTTCCTTCCTAGACTGTCTGCCTACCCCCAAGTAGTTAAACATAAAGCAACTTCTGCACTTGGAAGGAAGTGTAAATCCCCACCACCTACTTCCCTCTGAGCAGAAAGAGGTTGTTTTTTGTTTGTTTGTTTTTGTTTTGTTTTGTTTTGTTTCCCAAAACAGGTCCCTTCAGGAGGAGACTGGAGTTGCCTGCACTTCTGAGCTCCTTGTTCCCACAGAGCCTGGAGCAGCCCCAACCCTGACGGGACAGTTGCCCTTGGCACAACCCCTTGCCATGAGACTCACAGAAAGTTTCAAGTAGCCCAACTCTTTCAGTGAAACAAAATAGCAATTTCAACACATAATCAGCTACTTCCATCACAGTGGCAGCTGGTACATTGTGAACCTTCAGTAAATATTAATCAATAGCTATCCAGTGGCACTGAAGAGAGACAAAAGCATAATCTGATGGCTTAACCAAGGTCACACTAAACAGAAACCAGGCCTTAATTTTCCAGGGATGGCACATGTCCCACCAGTTAGAGATGCTTGAGCCAGGGGAATCTACCCAACGCCAAAGCATTTTTCATCCACAGGCAAGCTCTGCAAGACAAAGGATGTGTTCTGTTTATGGTTGATCTGTATTAGTGAAAGGAGATTACAAAGACCCTAAACCAGCTTCATGAGAATTTTCTGTAACTGTGTGCTGATCCATCAAGGGAGGGAGCTGAGTTAGATCCTGACTGTAGCCCTTCACACAAAGCCACAGCATTAGCAAATGCCTCCTTCCACCCCAAAATGACCTTTTTGTCTAAGACAGATGCAATCAGTATCACATCTTATGTAGTTTTCTACATCTGAAAGTTGGCCATGCTGGCGATGGGTCTTGACTCCATGAACAATCTTCCAAGAACTAAAACAAAATGGAAGACATTATTTCAAAACACAAAGAGAGGGAACTTTGCCAAAATACGTGACAAATTTAGTCTGTTGGTTACATGGGTAGGTGCTGACATAGCTCCTGATTTTCTCAGATGGTATAATTTCAAACAATCACCCCTTATTGAGAAGATCAGCAGGTTAGCCTAATCTCCAGGCAAGAATGGGAAGAAGGGGGATGCCTGGGTGGCTCAGCGGTTGAGCATCTGCCTTCGGCTCAGGGCATGATCCTGGAGTCCTGGGATGGAGTCCCACGTCGGGCTCCCTGCATGGATCCTGCTTCTGCCTCTGCCTGTGTCTCTGCCTCTCTCTCTGTGTCTCTCATGAACGAATAAATAAAATCTTAAAAAAAAAATGGGAAGAAGGCTTCTGATGAGAACCACTGTCTGAACTGACAAGGCCTTTGCCGGGCAGAGCAGAAGTCTCCTGGTGAGAGGCTTCTTTCCAGGGCAAACTGTTGCTTCCCAGAGGCATTTCCAGCTCCATTTTCCTAAGTGCTTTACTCTCTGACCTACCTGGTCACCCCTCCTTGATTTTGCTCCCCTCTGTCCTGTACCCACAGGCAAGACACCCCCCAATCCTGCCCCACCCAGCTCCCCTCACTCCATCAAGACCCGCTTTGAAACCCATTCCTACACAGGCCCTGGACTTCCTCTGCCTATACAGCTCCAGGGAGGAGACACCCCATCACAGTCCTTCAGCCTGTTCCCTGGCTCTTGGAGGTGTACTATCGGTAAGACACACCCCATAAATATAGTCTGCCTCATGCCACTTATGTATCTTGTCTCCACCAGATTTTAAGCTCCTTCAGGGAAGAGCCTTTACACTTTAATCAAGTGTTTTGCACATGGCAGTCTCCTAATAAAGATATCATGATTGACTTCCAGTCAGTTAATTTTTTTTAAAGATTTTATTTATTTATTTATTAGAGACACACAGAGAGAGGCAGAGACATAGGCAGCAGGATAAGCAGGCTCCTTGAAGGAAGCCTGATGCAGGACTCAATCCCAGGACCCTGGGGTCACAACCTGAGCCAAAGGCAGACGCTCAACCACTGAGCCACCCAGGTGCCCCAGTCAGTTAATTTTCCAATGTACCTACAATCACAGTCATGATTATAAAGGCTATTTTTTAAAGCTACTAAAACTTTGCTTGTGATTCATAAAATTCATGAAGAACCAAGGATGAAGTAAGTCCTCAAGCTCTTGACTCAAACTGACTATTGCTGTCGAGACAGCTATACCTTTTAAAATAAAAAACCCTTCCATAGACATAAAGGTAAATTACACATAGCACCTTGCCATCACGAAAGCCTCACACTTGAAAAACTACAAAATTAGGCTCCTGGTTCTTCAGGAATGGAGGCTGATATTAGGATTCCCCAGTAGGACCGTGATACATAAACTGCTGCTGCCTCTCAGCAGAGAGGAACATAAGCCAGTCTCTCTCTTTTACAATTATTTTATTTAGAAGGCATGGAAGAGATATATAGAAAAATAACAATGTGAAGAGTACAGGGAGAACTCATTTCTTGGAGCGGGTTTTAAATGAATTAGAAATGTATTTTCACCATCTGCTGCTGCTACTGCTCTTATGAAATTTGGGATTCACAAATTGCAGTTTGTATAACACTAACTCTGGGACTCGGAGAATCTACTCAGGATCTGCAGCCTGGGGGAAATGTTCTGGATTACTTCTGAAAGCTCTGCAGCACAATAAGGAACAGACTCTCTGTAGGGCTTCCCCAACATCTGACAGGCAGCCCCACATGCGCGTCAGGGGAGACGGAGGATGACAGCACCATAGTACTGGGTACTGTACCACATTTCATGTTGGAAAATCCTTCACAACATTCGCTGTGACTGTTCCCAGCATCACTGAATAGAGAAATCCTCATTATCCACCTAAAAAGACATGCTCACTGAGGCTAAAAACATAGGAACACCGGACACCGAGGGAGAAGAAAAAGAATGTAAAGGTACATTCTCACACAGCCTCTCTCAAGGAGAAAGACATCTCCCTTATCCAAGTATTTTGTTAAAAAAATTAACAGTAAACATGAAGTGATAAAAGCAGAACTCTTTTTTTTTCATTATTTCTTTATCTTCATTTTTCATTAGATTGGAAAGTGAAAGGAAAGATAGGGACAGAGAAGTTCTCTTCTGAAGTTCTCTAATCATGTCTCAGAGGGTTAGATTCAGACTCTGCAGTTCTAGAACATTCTCTCTAGCAAAGTAACCTCAGGCAGCCAATCTACCAAATACAAATACCTAAAGGTTATTTCACTCATCCTGCCACAGTGCCAGGCGCTGGGACTGCAGAGATGAAAAGACAAGGCACAGAAGGCATAGAAAGGAAAGACAAGTCTAGTCAGAGGGCATAGATGCTGGCAATCACAGTGGGTATGACCACGTGTTCATGGAGGAAGGTATAGAGCGTGGCAGGGCAGAGACAGGATGCAGAACCAGTCAGTCTCAGCCCCACCAATCCAGTGTTCTTCATACCTGTGAAGCCCAGGTCCCCTCCTGTCCTCCTACCCTGAAAACCACTTGCCACACTTGTTCCCCGCAGTCACTACAGGAAGCATAGCACCAGACTTGTGCAGGGAAAAGTGAAATGTATATGCATTTTAAGCACCTATTCTCTACAGGGGGCATTATTTTATCTAATCCTCACCACAACTTCATTTTCCAGATGAGAAAACTGAGGCCCAGAGAAGTTATGTGGTACCCATATCAGAGAGTAAGAATCAAAGGGGCCACCTCTGACCTCAAGACCATGTTCCCTTCACTTACATTTCACTGTTTCCACTCCTTTTGCCTGTAAATAATTGTAAACAGCAACGATGGAGGTAGCCTTATTTCTGTAGACAGAAGTAGACAAGTTTAGGTTAGTGTAGATCGCAATCTGAGGCAGAAATTTAATTTACTGCAAATGGTGGCTCATTATATGCATTTTGGGATTACACTGAAAAACTATCAAGAATACCAAGCATAGCTCTCCCACCATGAGACTCTTGGCCCAAACCCTGTTGTCCTCAGGGCCAGTGCAGTCATGTTGGGGGGACACTGAATCCATATGACACATGGTTCAACATGACTAAGATTGTCACCTCTCTTAATTCTAATCACCCTGCTTAAATATCGTATATAAATAAATACAATAAAAATGGAACACCAATTCCTGCATTGATGCAAAAATCTTAGTGGTTATAAAACCACATGCTGCTTACATACTTTCAATATAAACTAAATTTATTTTCTTGGATCCATAAAGACTGTGGCCCTGTGTCATCACTAGGCAGCAATGACAGAGACAGATTCAAAGAATACAGACGTAGAGCTGAAGATGATCATGACTACTGTTTCCATTTGCAGGATGGGCATGAGGGAGCTGTCAGGGTCCTCCATGAAGTTCCATTGCTGCCTTAAAAACTATCATACATGCTTATGTAGCAAGAACTGGAAAGGAGGAAGATTAATAGCAAAAAGATAAGCTAATAAAGTTATTGATGAACAGAGTTTGTATGATACAGTTCTCTGAAATGGTAACTCTCTAGTTTAGGTTATAGGAGACCTGTCTTCTTTCCAAGATGTGAACGAAGAAAGCCAAGGCCAAAAATGTGGGCTACCTTGTGCATTGTAGTCCACTTTAGCACTTACATATGACATCTAAAATGCAGGCAAGCACTTTGATGAATAAATGATGGAGTGAATGAATGATTTCCTTAGCCATTCACTCATGGTTCATAAATTGTTGTATTATGGAACTTTTTCTGAGCTTTAACTAAAGCTGGACCTGTTCCAGACAGAGCTGGTGATGCCATGGCTTAAGCTAAAGGGATGCTCTGGCCAAAAGTATCTAGGAATTTTTTTTTCCTTTTAAAACACAAGCTCTCAAGAGTTAACACATCACATTTACTATCAAGCATTCCTCCTGGTGTAAATAATTTAATCAGATATCATCCTTGTCACAGATGACTGATCAAATGGGAGTTTTAGGTAAGCTCTGAGTGGAGAGGAGAGAATTTGGGAGTTTGGCAGGTGGATCTGAAATGTGCTCCCAGATCTGAGAAGCCAGAGCAGACTTGTAAGAGGAAGTGGGTTAGAAACTGGGGGGAAGCCAAAGACGTCATGTCTGCACCCTCATTATGCCTCCATCCCCTTGTCAGTGCTCACTGAAAACAACAGTAGGAGAGGAAATCTACAGTTGTTTCCTGAGCTTTATTAGGCTCTCAGGTTGTCCATTTTAAACTTCTTTCCTCCTGGGGATCATTCACAATCAGTAGCTTCCCAGTACTGGGCTCTCACTATGTGATTTGCAGGAACACTTCCTGTTGTTCACTCTGGAGAGAGGACACCAGCTGTGGGTGTGAAGAGGGGAGCCAGGAGCAATGACCGCAGGCCAGGGCCCCATATCATTGGGAGTGGCAGCAACAACAGGAAGTTTCTACGTGGGCCACTACCCATGGAAAATCAAAAATGACCTCTTTGGGGACACCTGGGTGGCTCAGCGGTTGAGTGTCTGTCTTCAGCTCGGAGCATGATCCCAGGTCCAGGGATCGAATCCCATATCGGGCTCCCTTCAGGGAGCCTGCTTCTCCCTCTGTTTATGTCTCTGCCTTTCTCTGTGTGTCTCTCATGAATAAATAAGTGAAATCTTTTTTAAAAATTACCTCTTAGGCAAATTAGAAGGCCCTTCCACAAACAGCTAAGGCTACTCCTGCTCCATCCTCTTCTTTCATTTTTACATAGGCCACCTGGCTCTTCCACAGCCACTTACTAGGTACCTAGCACATGTCATGTGTTTCCCATAAATCACCGCACGGAACCTCCAATGGCCTGAAAAGTTGGCAGACTGTCCCTATTTTATAGCTGAGGAAATAGGCTCCCAACGGTATCCCAGCTTATCTGAGGTTTATGTCACTGTAAAGTGGCCAAGCCAGAAATCAAATCTGTACAAGACTTCCTGGACTATTCCCTTTTCTCACTCCTACACTGCTTCATATCCTCATGCTGTATCTCACTCAGTTCTGGTTTAATTTTTACTAAATCCTCTAAGAAAATTGTTGCCTATGAAAATTTTTCTACCATTTGATGGCTCTGGACACAAAGCCATTAGGTTGTAAATTAAATTAAATCACTGCTCAAACAAGTATGCAAAATAATCTTTAAAAGCAGCAAATGTGCTTAAGGAAATGACCACGATAGCATTTCACTTCTGAGACCGTGAGCTTTTCAGTGCCAACTGATCAACCCTCGGGAATATTTAATGATTTTGTCCTGGACTACTGCACAGCCAGAAAATGTGGTTTGACCTTAGGATGATGAATGTGTGTGATTTAGATCTGAGGACTGATAAAAAGAAGGAGGTTTATGCAAGTTGACAAAAAACAAGCTGGCCATGGCTCAGTGTGATTTGCTATTTATGGAGAGCTTCTGTTTGCTTTTGTGGTAGATTTATCTGCCCTGACATTTATTTTGCTTATTAAAAAAAATTCACACTCATCAGTTTGCTATCTGGGCATGATAAATACATTTAATGTCCCAAGTCCTATTAAACTAAATTTATTTTCCATTCCAGCATCGAGCAGAAAATATACCTTTGATTTGTTCTGTTGAGTGCTTTATCCTGGGATTTTTTTATGCACTTTATATTTTTAGATATTTTACTTGTACTTCTGGGACTTCTGCCTCTTTTAACCTATAAAGCCCACAATATTAATAAACACAAATTGAAACCTAAAGTTTAATCATAAAACCTTTCACAGTAGGACTAAGTAAGCTGTGCAAAGTGTTTTTTATGTATGCATCACCTTCTTCAATCTTTGTGTGTATTAGTTATCAAAATTAGTTGAAACGACTAAGAGTAGTGCAACTCAGCAAAAGATTGTCTCACTTTTTGGGGATCACCTAACAGATAACACAGGAAAAATGTTGAGCTGTGGGTGATTGTCCACACAAAACCAAAATATCTAATGACTTTCTTTTTTAATCTAGATGTTTTATTATACAAACTTAAAAGCGACATAGTTTGATTGAATTGTTTTGTTATATGGACACTTAACAGAAACATTCACAGAGAACATAGTAAATTCCAGAACACTGTAAAATCAGTTTTTAAACCCAGAAGTGTGCCAATCCAAATGATACAATAATAAAGTCATGTATAAACCCAATTGCACATTCTTTCATGCCACCCACAGTTGAGCCCCTTCTGTCTGCCGGGCACTGTTCTGGGCATAGAGGATACAGCAGTAAGCCAGATTGGCACTTACCTTGCTCTCTTGGAGCTAATTGTCTAATTAACAAGAAAAATCTCAGAGTGTGATAGTGCTGTGCCAGGAAGTAAAGTGAGGAGTGAGGGTAGGTAGATGGTGAAAGTCTCACTTAGGTAACATTGAGCCTGAGGTCTGAATGACAAGAAGTAGCCAGCGATGCGGCAATGAGCAGGACAAGAACTTGCAGGTGTCAAGGCGGGCAGAAATGCTAAAAGTGGGAAGGAGCTTGGCGAGAGGCCCATGATCAGGGTGGAGAGTGGAGGAGAGGAGGTCAGAGAGAGGAAGTGCAGGGCCATGTGGGGCTGTCCAGGCCTGGGCAAGGAGCTTGCATTTCATTCTGGATGTGAGAGGAAGCCATTAGAGGGTTTTAAGAGGAAACACCCAGTCTGATTTATATTTTTTTAAAGTTCTCAACATCAAAGTTCAAGTTGTGAGTGTGCACTAATTCTCAGAATAAAGAGCCAATGGAATTACCTGCTGATTATGTCCAATTGCATGACATCACATCGCCTCCTCACTTCACTGCTCACCTTGCAGCGTGACCATGAAGAGGCCATACTTGATCCGTCCATCAGTCTTTCTAAAGGCTTCTCCTGTGAGGCACCGATGGCAGCAGTCTCCTTGCCATTTCATTTTGTTTCCATGTTGTCTGGTCTAAACTCTCATTTGCCAATAGCCTTACATGTGATTCAAGCAAGTCTCCATCACTCTCATAACTCTATCTCAAGAGTATTGATTTTACTTTGCAACAGGTTTACACTGCGTATTTTAGAGCATCTGGACACTCAGTGAGGACCTGGTCCTGATGGCACTTGCTAGAGTTAAGGGAGGGATATTAAAGAGATATTGTAAATATTCAGGTGAGCATTTTCATGCTTTGTTCCTGTAGATCTCTTAACTCCAAGAAATGAGGTAGCAAACACTCCTATGATCCACCAACCTTGCCCCTACGGCCCTAGAAAGTGGTTGGGAAAAATGGGCCAACAGTGATAAAGCAATCAGTGAGCACAAGAGAATGATACTTATTAGCTTTCTGTAATAATGTGATGGGCAGAACAAGGGCACTCCGAAAAATATGCCTGTGTCCCCAGCATATGTCAATATGTTATGTTCTATGGCAAAAAGGAATTATGGCTGCAAATGGAATTAAGGTTACTAATCAGCAGACCTTAAAATAAGGAGATTATCCTGGAATATCCAGGGGGGCCCCTTGTAATTGCAAGGGTCTTTACACCAGAAGAAGGAATCAGAATAGAGTCATAGAAAGATGTGACAAAAGGAGAAAGGCATGGGTTGATGCCTTTGAAGAAGAGGGGTCCATGACCCAAAAAACAGGGGTGGCCTTGAGAAGCTGGAAAGATCAAGGAAATGCATTATTGCCTAGAGCCTCCTAAAAGGGATACAACCAAAAATAAAATAAAAAATAAAATAAAATAAAATAAAATAAAAGGGATACAACCCTGTCAACACACTAATTTTACCCCAATGAGACCTGTTTCGAACTTCTGAACTACAGGACTGACAGATAATAAATCTGCATTTTTTAAGTGGGTGGTAAATGGTTACCACAGCAACAAAAAAGCAATAAGTAGAATAAAGCTCCACTTGTGGAATAAGTTAAGAGGTTCAAGAGGTGACGATGAGAGCCATGAACAGAGCAGAGTCTCAGGCTAAGAGTTTCTCACAAGGGATACAAATCGTGATCCAAAGGACCTGTGATAGAAAACCTTCTGCCAAAGACAAGACAAAACAAAGCTCTTAATTAACATTGTCGGGGCCAGCCCTCATGACCAGCAGCCTACCTAAATTAATGCAGGGTACAGAGTGTTTTTGAATGGTTTCACATAAATTTTAAAATGTTGGGGTTAATTAATATGGCTGCTGATTAGGGGATAGATCTTGTTCCTAATTTTAAAAGTCTATATTTCATAACAATTTGAGCTGTCATTTACTGCTCATAAAATTAGCAGGGCATAATATCCTTGAGCTTTTATTTTTTTCAAGTTTCTAAAATAAGTTTCTGTAAACTTCCGTGGATCTTTGAGAGGAGTTATGATGAAGCATAATCTATACATTGGCAGAGTTTTATTTTGCTGAATGTTCCAGACTAAGAGAAGGTTTGTTCAGAAAATCCTCCTAAGTGCCTATCGATATTAATAAACCTGACTCTGATGACAAGTGTCAGCCAGTCCCTCTTCCAGAAAGTAGACACTGTCTATGTTTATCTGTTACATAAGCCAGTCTGGGGAGGACAACATCACCTGCATACCTTGCTCTGAGAATTGGTGTGGGTTTAGCCTCTGTCTCTCTCTAAATTTTCTCCTCCTTAGGACACGTGTAACATATCTTTCAACTTTTGTGTCCACACTATGTACAGCACAACACAGTATCTTTCACAGAGTGAACATGATATTTCACCAACAAAATAAAGGAAATTTTCTAATTATAGCTCAGATGTTGAACAAAGTAGCCTTATCAGATTCATAATTATGTATGAATCCTCATACTTACATAGGAAACTTCCGTGTTTATACATCTGTGCAGATGTGTGTATGTAAATATACAAAGTTCATCCTAATATAGCTCATTTTGCCTGCTGCAAAATATCAGACTGTTGAGATCTAAATTATTAGGTCAAATACACTAATTCCAGTGATCCAGAAAATGTTTCAAAAGAAAGCATTTGTATTTAGCAGTCAGAAATTCTTGTTCTTGCCATACTTTTTCAAAATGATTGCTTTTAATTGAGGGTTTTTCTGGATCCAGGCTCTGTTGCTAGAAAGAAAAAGTCAAGATATGAGTCATTCAGAGAAATTCATATTGTCAACCTGATAACAGACATCAAGTCCAGAAAATTCCTTTTCCCTTTTGTTGTCAATATCTATTTACCCCAAATGGGCATTTTAAAATCATGTTTTTGTTATTGTTCTGGGCTGCTAGGAAATTAGAATAGCCTCATGGAAAATACAAGAATGGTTGTGACTGGGGATCCCTGGGTGGCACAGAGGTTTGGCGCCTGCCTTTGGCCCAGGACGCGATCCTGGAGACCCGGGATTGAGTCCCACATCGGGCTTCCGGTGCATGGAGCCTGCTTCTCCCTCTGCCTGTGTCTCTGCCTCTCTCTCTCTCTGTGACTATCATAAATAAATAAATAAATAAAAATTAAAAAAAAAAAAAAGAATGGTTGTGCCTAAAAATGTGTAGATGTAAATAACATGTGCATTATCTAAATTCTAGACCATTCCAGACCAAACTTTTTCTTTATATCATTATAATATAGGAAATTACCCTGATCTTTCATGTATTTATCCCTATGTTGTGACAGAGGCCACACTCATTAATTTTATATAATTCCTTATCCTTGGAATATAGTGGTCCTCTAAATCTTTTTTGAATTTCATTCTACAAATAACAGAAAACTAACAAAACAATACAAAATCAAGTGAAAATTTAAAAATTATCTAATTAATTTTAGTGTTTGATGTAATAATAATAAAACTAGATAAATAAAGCCTCCAGACCCTAACTTATCCAACTTAGCAAGATAATAGAGAACTTAAGAAATTATGTAAACATCAAATTTAGAAAAGCAACTGTTGCCACTATTGAGATATTTAAAGCATAAGTCACCTTCATCTGAATTATCCACAGAATATTCCAATCCCCTCTCCTTGTTTTGCATACATACTCATAGATCAAGATTAAGTGTTTTATTTAAGAACCTATTTAAAAGATAGTAGCAGCTAATCATTTAAAATTAGCTCCCTTGACCAGAACTACACAGCCATGCAAAACCAAAGCTTGGGACTTGATCCTAATTATTCAGATTGATTGTCTACTTCCCTCAAATTCATTAATTCAGAACTCCTGCTTCTAGCACACTCCCTCATTTGGGTGGTCTTGATCTCACCCTTGAAAGCATTATTGCTTAGGGAGGAAGGATGACTGTTTTAAATAAATCCTAAGTATGGGAAATCAGTATAAAATTCCATCAAGTAAAAAAAATTCTCACCCTGATACTGTATTCTTCATTTGCAATTTTGACTTGTTGGATGCACCCTATTCTCAGATACGGGAGGACTTGGTGTGTCTTGGAAGAGAGTATAACAGACCCTGATGAAAAGATGGGGGTGCCCTGGGTGGTTACAAAACAAACCTGTGTGGTTCGAGGACAGTTACATCTGATAGTTCTAGAATTTTTTTTTTTTTGATAGTTCTAGAATTTTAAGGATTACTTGGGCTTTCTGAAAGCAGCCCATGGACTCTGGGGACTGTCTTAGCTATCTTTCGTTTCATCCTTCAAATTCTGTTGTTTTTCTTTTCAATGGGGATTTATTTCTTTATGGAATTCAAGAGGATTTACATGTCTAACAAGGACTAATATATCTGAAGGGAACTGAACACCTAGGTGTCTGACAGATTACAACTATAGGCAAAAAATACCATTGACATTGAAAAGCTCACCACCTATATTGTCTGGTGGCATAGTTATTCTCTGGCCTGCATTATGGAGGCCAAAGCAACATTAGCCTAAACTATACTCACCAAGTATAGTGAAATTAAGCCAGGGCTCTTATCAAACCAAGCCAGAAGTTTTCCTCACTCTTTTATATTTCTTTCTAATTTTGCTGAGCTACCTAGAAATTTATTTTAAGAGGTTGTTTCTTCGTGGGCTCATGAACATTACTTTTCAGACAACTTTATAAAAGCTGTCTGAATTCAACAAATATTAGATAATTATTCTTTGAATATCAATTACAGACCCATCACTATGTCAAGCCAATAAGATTCCAAGGGTTTCTTTCACATGTACCAATGTGCCTGGCTTCTGATAAATTTATTCTAGATTTCCTTTAATTTACAGTCTTCTCCTAGTGAAAGCCTGTCAGCTTAATTTATTTTTTGCTCGGTGAAAGTGATTTACCCCACTGAAGGACAGTTGCTTTAACTGAGAACTTTCATGCTTGAGTAGAGGAAACAACAAACTATAGGTTCCATTTTAAAGTAGTAAGTTTAATAGCCCTGAATGCCGATAAGTTGCTTTTTTTCTTAAAGATTTTATTTATTTATTTGTTTAATTTTTTATTTTTTTATTTTATTTTTTTATTTTTTGGAGAAAGAGAATGTATGTGGGAAAAACAGAGGGAGAGAGAATTTCAATCAGACTCTGCTGAGCGTGGGGCTCGATCCCATGACCTTGAGATCATGACCTCTGCGAAAACCAATGAGTCAGGTTGCTTAACCAACTGTGCCACCCAGACACTCCCTTATTTGCTTTAGAAACTATCATTTATTTCATTGTTTTGGCCCTCTGCATTGCTCTAGTCTAGAAGTAGTCTAGAAGTCTAGACTTCTAGTCTAGAAGTGGGGTCAGAGAGGGTTGCAGGAATACAGAGAGCCAGCCACACAAGGACAGAGAGCTGGAAGCTGGTGGCAGAGGCACAGACTCCTGCTAGAAGATGACTCTGGCATTGTAGTGAGCAGGGTACAACAGGATATCTGAGTGGAATGACAATCTTAGGAGCATTTTAGCAAATGACTGGCAAAAAACAGCAGAGTTTCAAAAAAAAAAAAAAAAGAGGCAGAAGCCTGTCCAGGGCCATCCAGGCAGTGGTCAATATGTAAGAGTCAGAAAGCCATGCACTGCTTTTTTTTTTTTTTTTTTTTTTAATGTAAGCAAATGTGTATATATATTTCTGTCCTCACCACCATTTTTACACCAAAAGTAGCATATTATAACCTTCAATGCCTTGCTTTTTTCACTGAATGAATACAGAAGACCACTCCATTATAGTCTGTGGAAAGCTTCCCCTTTTCTTTTTCACAGCTGCACAGTATTCCACTGTGGATGTGCTATAGTTTATGGTACTGAAAGACATTTGGCAACAGCCTGTTTTCTTCTTATGAACAATGCTAGAATTAATAGCCTTGTACATAGGTCACTCTGTGCTTTTGCCATTTTACCTCTCAGATAGATTCCTAGAAGTGGGTTTGCTGATTCAAGGTATGTGTGCTTTTGCTAGATGCTGCCAAATTGCCTTCCATACAGGTTGCACTATTTTGCACTCCCATCAGCAATCAAGTGTGGATGATGTGATGTTGGAGAAGCGGGCTAGGAATCAGATACTTCAAGCCTGGGGCTTCTGCTTTCTGCTGAGATAGATAACAAGGTCATTAGTGAATAGAGAACAGTGGGTGTGGAATTCGTGTCTTGAGGGCAGCAGGAAGTGTTGGGAATGCTGAAGAAGGAGCAGAGCAACAAGGTAGGACAGGACTGTTCAGCAGTGTTGAGGGCTCGGGACTCAATCTGGCCTCTGACCTTTGAGGTTCTCCCACCATCAGTCAGGCACATTTCTTCAGCAGTGGTCCAGAGAACACATCTAAGACTTTACAAAGATACATGGTTGGATTAATCTGTCGCAGGGTTGGAATGGCAGATAGTGAGGGGGTCAGTAGAATTGGAGATATTGTCAAGAGAATGGAATCTAAGCTGGATGGAGAAGGAAATAAAGCTAACTGGCCCAAGTAGGGAGGTGTTACAGGCCAGTATATCATGATGAAGAGTCAAAGACAAGTGCCATGCTAGTAGAGTAACGGGAAAGCCAGAGGGTTACAAAGCTGTCATCAGAGTGTGCAATTCTAGAGTTTGATATTTCAGGTATGGAGAAGTGCCAGGTGAGATAACAAGGTCGTGGTGGGACCACGGAAGTAGACAGAGGAAGTGGGAGGAATTGAAGATAAGAAGATTGAGACGCTGAGAGGCTAGGGCATCAGAAAGCACATTGAAATCCTCTGCAATAGGGCTGGAACTGAACAAATTGTATGATCACTGGCGGAAATGTCTACTATCATTTCACTCTGATAGTGAAATATCTAACATACAGCTAAAGTTCACAAAATAATTGTAAAATGAACAAATGAATGAAAAACCAATTGCTGCAGAAAAGACTTACCAGCTCTTTGGAGACAATCTAGCTTAAGGATACTAGTGATAATGGCCAGTAGTATTTGGAATTGCATTACAGACTTGTTCTGTGATTTTTGTCCCTGAGAGCTGACTAGTAAGGGATATTGGCATATTAGTTTGCTTGTCTCTTATTTTGCTCTATATGTGAAAAAATATATAGTAGAAAGAAATAAAAAGCATAAATTGGGAAATTGGAGTTTTGGTACCATCATCGCTGCTCATTACGTGTTACCTTGAGCCTTCATCTTCAGAAATAAGGATTGTTCTGGATCATCTCTTGATGCACTTCTAACTCTAAAATTTAGATTTCTGTAACTATGTAACTAAAAATAACTCAGAGAGTAAAAATTCTAGTTATATTTCCCTGTCTAGTCCAAAATTACTTTGGTTTCAAATTATTTTGAAGGCAAATATTGAAACTCTCGTGTTTATCCTTTAAAACCGCTTAAGAGAAATCATGCCAGTTTCTTGCCACAGAATGAGATTCAAGATGATGGAAACACCTCTCAAATATTCCATGACCCTAAATCAAAGGTTAGCTCTGAAAAGATGATCTTCCTCATGAAAGCTAGACATCTAAGAAGCCAAATCTTCTTGATCAGGTAAATAATATGTTTCTCTTTCTATCTAGTCTAGGTTTAAGAATGAAAAATATATTTCTCTATTCAAACAGAATCTAATTTTATATAGTACTTGGCTAGATAAGTTATAGCTCTTTGCCCTTGAGGAGATTATACACTAATAGGGGAGATAAAACCACATGGAAATATAAGCAAATAACCACAGTCCATAGCAGGCCAAATCCCATATGAGTAGTATAAGTAAAAATAGATTTCTAGGTTATTTTTAAAAGGTGTTAAGAAGTAGAGAGTAGTTGAAATATTTCCATTTATCATTTTATGCTATCTTTACTCTATTTTCAACTCTATTTTTATCTAAATGATTTGCTTTTGTATACAGAAGTTGGCCACATTGCCAATTATTTTTATTCAATATCGATATGCTTACAGGTAAGTATAGCGTTACAAAGATGCACAACTACAATGCTATTTTTAAGTGTGTATAAATAGTTTTAGACTCTTTGCAATTTAGTTATCCGAAGTGACTTATTCGCTTTCTGTATAATATTAACTTTTCTCCATTTTTCTTTTGCACCTTGAAATGATCTTTGGCATTTCAGAGTTCTTTAACAATTAGACAAGAAAAAGAAACAAAGATACAAATTAATTTAGCTTATCTGGTTACCACTAAGTAGCTTTGGTATATAAGAAAAAAAAAGATAAAGTCTTCTTCATTGGTATCCCTTTATCACATTCTATTTACTTAGAAATTTATCTCATTGTATTGTAGTTCTTTGCTCAGATACCTGCCCTCTGCTTCTCCCCCTACCTCCTCTTTCATCTCCCTCATTCTCTTTCACCAGAACACGTATCTAAGGTACAGGAATCTTGTCCTATTCCTTGAACCTTGGACAAAGATAAACACTGGGTGCATGGATGGATGGATGGATGGATGGATGGATGGGACGCAGCTATAACTGAACTCCTCCACAATGGACCTGGAGAACTACTCAATGATTGTCTTTTAGCCATGAAATACCTGTCAAAGTTCACCCTTACTTTCAAGGGGTTCCTGACTCCAGTTATATCAAATGATTTATTTAAATGGACAAAGAACCAATGTTTTTAAAAGTTTCTCTAAAACTTCTACTAGTTAAGCTTGGCCTCTGAAAATGAAAATAACTGAGTTTTTTTAAAGCTCGCTGCAGACTGATGAAACACACTCTGAGGTTGGATTCACAAAGCTTTATTAAGGATTCTCTCTTCCCTTTCCTCCCTCCAGGCTGACCACCTCAAAGGTTCCCAATTAACAGAATCCTGCAGTCCTCTACTTCACTTTAGCCATTCAGATGGAACTTAAAGAAAGACTCTTGGAAGTATAATTGCAGAAAATAAAAATAAAACTGAGGACCTAAAATTATAGGCAAATTAGAAAATTGTGAATTTTAATAATGTGAGGCATTCTTTACAGGGAAGAAGGCTTTCAGCAAAAGAAGAGCGCTAGCACCTATGCAGAGTGGAGTTGCTGCTCAGGGCAGCTGGCTACAGTCCTCTGCTGTAGACACTTGCTCCTGATTACATGAGAGCACACATATCACAATGCAGCTTGACTGTCTACCAGGAAGTAGAACATTCCACCTATTCTATGCGTGAGGCAGGCTTGATTCTCACAAGGGCACTTGCTCTAAGACCATCAGTCACATCCCTAAGTCTGTTGTAATGGCCCCACTTTAACCCTGAACCCGCCAAGACCCCTGAGGAGACTGATTATGCAGCTCAGTCCAGAACACATGCAACATATTGTGCCCCCCAAAGCCACAAAACCATCAGGAATTAATATGCT